>NC_039360.1:209150595-209473809 GCF_003573695.1 Papaver somniferum | reverse complement strand
TTCTAAGTCCCTGAAAAGAAAAAGAAGGAATACAAGAAATCCCAGGGCTGTGCCTTCTAACTCTCAGAAGTTTTCCGATGTTATTGATGAGTTGAAGGAAGTAAGAAATGAGATTCGTGAAATAAAGGCTTTTGTGTCAAAGTCCTTAGAAATTCATAGAGCCTTGGTACGACATAATCAGCCAAGACAGTTCGTTGACATAAACTCCTATCTTCGTGAACCATATGTTCCAATGGCTGTTAACAACAAGGAGTTTGGGAATGATGCTGAATTTCTCAAAGGCATTGTCGCCTAAGATGTCTTCTTTTTGGATTAGTTGGAAGAATAACTAGTGCTTTGAATAGCGATGATTGTGACTACACATAGCTATTTTTGTTTTCATCTTCTTATGTTATTTTTTAGGTTTATTGGTTTTAAATTCTAAAAATATTTGGAGGATTATTGCAGTATTTTAATGGTTTGTGATATTGCAATATTTCTATGGGATATGTATTGTTTGCGTCCGTGAACTTGAAGGTCCCATATTTTGTCAAAAGTAAAGTCGTTCATGAATCGATATTCTTATTGATGAAAGGACGAATGGACTTTTGACATATACAAAAGTTAAGCCTATGTAATCATGTATTTGATGGAAAATAGGATAAAATCTTTTGTTCAACAAGGATAAAGTCTATTATGGTGTTATGATGGAAAATATAATAGATCCTTGTATGTTATCCACGGTATTGATCTTCATTGATCCATTTTATTATGTTTTACCGTGAAGGCTCCATTGTGTGTCTTATGTTGAGCACCTTACAACTAAGTCGATTTACCTTGGCTTTGTTGGTTGTTCCATAAGATGCTATATGTCGAGCATTAAGAAGTAAATTAATCAACTAGTTTGGTTATTTAGTTAGTACTCCATAAGTATTCTTTCTTATGTCGAGTACATGTACGGTTAAGGTTGTCATATTCTATGATGAACTTAGTCGGGGTTCCATAAGTTCTCTTATGTTGAGCCCAAAATAATTAAATTGATTACTTCGGTGATTAGTTTGGTTATTTGTATTCCAATTAGATTAACTATAGGTTCTATTGTAATTAATCTAGTTGAGTTTTCATATATTCCACAAGTTCTTGTGTTGAGTATATGAAAGGCTACACTATCATGTTCTTTGGTTAATGTAGTCATATATTCCGTAAGGTTTTCCTTATGTTGAGTATTTGAACGGTTAAGTTAGTCATCTCCGTGTGATTGACTTAGTCATAGCTTCGTGAGTTTACTTATGTTGAGCACTTTCAATTAAATTGATCACTTTTGTGGTTTGATTTAGTTGCGTATTCCAATTGAATTAATCATGGGTTTACTTGTGATTAATTTGGTTGAGCTTTGGATATAGAAAATCATTCCTATGGTTTTTGGTGTCCAATAAAAAATCCTTCTTTTCTTTCGAAATTAAGGTCGCTCTTGTTGTTCTCTCGGGAATGACATCAAATGGGGGAGAGTTCTTTTGAACTTGTGCTTAATGGTAATATCTTGCGGGGAGTGCGGATGTGGAATTTTATAGGGGTTATCTTGTATCTTAAAATTCCTTGATGAATGTTGTTAGCTTCGGCTATTAGATTGCATCTAAATTAAGTTGGTATGTATTTTTCTTTGGGTCATGAAATGTATCTTGTGGAAATTTCATTATGATCACATTCTTGTACCTTTGCCAATTTTATTGACAAAAAGGGGAGAAATATTGTAGTTCACACTACAAATACATATGTTTTTCGGATCATTGTGTAAGGGGGAGTGGTTTCCATGATCGAGATGGAGTATTGACTAAAGGGGAGTGATACATATCACCGTAGTATTATTGTTACAGTCGTGATACAATTGGACTTTGATGTTATATAATAATACTATTACAATGTATAATAATGATCGAGAATCTCGATTTCTCTCATTGTTATAGCTACGGATCTTCAACAACGATGGTGCTAAACTTACAACCTTTGGGATCACTGGAGTACTTGGAAGGACGAAGATTTCAAGGAACGTTGAAGATTAGACTATGGAATAAGAGCCACTAAAGTTTATCTTTTTTGTATCCCATATGTATTAATAGTTGTCACTAAAATTGACAAAGGGGGAGATTGTTAGAGCATAGCTCGGTCAACCTCGCATGCGTTGCTATCTCAAGCATGTTTGTCAATGTTAGTGATCAAAAATATAAGTCTTGATTTCTAGCCTACATAGCTAAGTCTCGTACTAGGATAGAAAAGTGTAGTTGAGCTCAAGGACTTCATGGTGATTCATCATACAACGACGAAGATCTATACAAGGAACCGTAGAACTTCATCAACAAAAAGGTATGTGGAGACTTGAACTTATCTATCACTCAAAAGTCTATCTCTTACTTCTTATGAGACAAAAGTCGTATGCTATATAGACCAGATCATACACATTTGACATTTCGAGCTGAGCATTCATTGCTTATCTTTTATCTCGAAATCGTGCGTTGGTAAAGCGTTTCGCTTTGATCAAGTTTATCTTCACCTAGTAAAGAAAGTCATGAAAAGTTTCAATCACTTTGAGAATTGCTCTGACGTGAATCGATATGTGAATAACGGCTACATAGCGTCCTCTGAGAATGTCTCAATAATTGAATGAGAGTTTAGATTACATAACCATGTATTCCTTGAACCGAAGTTTTCGAACTTTGTTGATCAAGAGAAATCGGGAGGATTGTGGAATTGGCTTGCCAAGTCCGCGAACTGTCGGACGTTCTCGACCGAGAATTTCTGCTGGGATTTTCCAAATACTCGTTTGTGTGCTTAGACCGCGAACTCAGTCCGCGAACCTAGTCCGCAAACTGGCGGAAGTTCTCTTTCCGAGAATTTCTGCTGAGTTTGGAAAACTCAACCAATTAACTTAAGTCCGCGAAATTGTTTGTGAACTTAAGAGGTTATGATCTAACGATATGCTCTGAACATGAAACATTAAATTACTAAGGAATATTTTATGCAAACCGTGGCTATAATTTTCATGAGCCGATTCAATCGAATCGAGTCATCTTTGTTTCAATTGAGTCATGTGTAGTTACATAAGATTTCCTTGCAATTGAACAACTCTCTAACTAGTTCATTTGAGTCAATTGAACTAGTTATGGTGAAGAAGAATAAGGTTAATATGAAATGCTCATATGGTTAACCTTTTGGGTTGCTATGTTGAACCGACATACACGTACACGTTTGGGCATGGTTTTCACGAACTCAGTGAACGTCTACCCAAGTGTATGTGACAAGCTAAGTTTTCGATCTAACGGTTGAGAAATATTAGCTTGAATCTAAATCAGGTTTTCATCTAACGGTGAATATGGATTGCTTTGTAACTGTAGATGGGGAAAAACGATTTGCTGGTTTTTAAGGAATTGAGGAGACGACCGTACGGAGGAGACTCCTCGAACCGAGCGAAATGTTAAACCTCACACAGATGCACCGCTGCAAAGGGGGTGATTTAGATTCGAGAGATCAATCTGTAGTACTCCGGGCTAAATCAAGACAATGATCGTTCCAGAGTAAATTCAGTCACAAGAGAGGATGGGTTGATCTGTAGGAGGGAAGTTTAGAAATGTGTAGAATCAATGGTAATCAAAGATTGTGGGTGTGTGAATTCTGAATACGATAAGCTCTAAGTGATTGAAATTGCTCAATTGAGAGTAGTTTCTCAATTGATGAGTTGGTGATCTCGTGCTGTCAGTTTGACGTGAGATTGAAGATACTGATGATGCCGATGATTCAATCATGATTCAGAGACTTATTTATATTGCTGGAATTGTAGACACCATGATTCCATGAAGTGTGACAGTTGATGGAATCAAGGAGTGGGGAAGTGGAGATCGTGTTTGAAACCAGTTGCTCAACGTGTGGAGACTTGGTCGATTTTCCACCCACTACCTCGTGAATTCCTTCAACTGATCGCACCAATTGCTCACATTCCGTCGTGTGTTTGAACACACGTGCCGCAGACCGCCAGACCAAAACCCTAAGTGATATCCCCCCAAAGTGACACGATTGACGTCTCGTGGTATGTTAGTCAATTGATGACTTCGTGGTTTGATGGGACGATGAGTCCATGTTGTTGCTGAGTTGAACATGATATTCTGAAACTCTTGAGTTGAACATGTCATGAGACAGAGGTATAGTTCTTGCGATGAAGTGAGCAAGTATTTCTCATTCGATGGATCGTTAAATATTGATTGTTGAACCAATATTCCTTGGTTTGAGCAAATATTTATCATCTGATCAAGTGTTGCTCATGTGATGAATTGTTGAATATTTGATCGTCTGAGCATGTGTTGCTCATCTGATGGATTATTGGTAGCTTACCAAAAATATTAATTAGAATACTGGTCGTTTAACCGAGAATAATTAATAAAATTAATGACCATGAGGTCGTCGTAAAATTATTAAGGTTAGAATCTGGAATGATGATCCTTGGATTCAGAAACCCTAATTTGATCAATTGATGATCAATTCATGGTTCGTCAGAATTTCAACCATGGGACGAAGGAGGGAGCGACTACATGGGACCTTGGATCAACCATGTAGTGTCCATATGCTCACGTGAGCAAATACGAAGAACTCCTGAAGAGTTGACGATTTGTTGGTGGAAGAATGATTAAATGCTGGCTTAATCATTTATTCAAAAATGCTCGTCTGAGCCTTAGGTGAGAAAACCTAATTAATTATGACGAGGCAAGGGACCGACCATGGAGTCATGAAACCGTCCCTGGGTTATCACGTGACCGCCTGACGATCACTTCATGAAAATCCAAAGTGTTTGGAGGAGTTTTGGACCTAATACGAGCAATTGTGCAAATTAGGTCAAAACTGTTAAAATTAATGGGACCGGCTTCCGTGAGCCAAAGAGCCAATCTTGGTCGGTCAAGATAGCGTGCTCGTGTCCCCAAGGCATCCGCGTCTCAGTCCTGATAATTTTGATATTTTCTGGCGTGCAATTGAGCATCCATTGGAGAAAATATTCCAAAATTAGGGTTTCGACGAAACTGAGGAAAACACCATGAGATGATGAAAAATAATTATAAAATAAAGAATGAGGAGGCGTGGGACCCCCGTGGTCAAGGCATGGTCGGCCGGTCGTGACCACGGTCCCGTGGTGCCTTTTCCTTAATTTTATAATATTTTGATGATTTTATGAAAAATTCATGAATTCTGAGAAATTTGATGAATTTAGGAAGTTTCCATGAATTGAAGGAGTTTTCATGAGTTCAGGAAGAAAAAAATATTAAAATAATAAAAGCAAGGGCGTGTGGGACCGTGGAGGCATGGCCGGCCGGCTATGGACCGGTCCCACGAGTTTTCATAATTTTTTAATATTTTTTAGGTATTTTTAATGATTTGAGGGAATTTTTCCTAATTTGAGAGAAATACCATGAAATCAAGGAATTTGATGAAGTCAAGGAAAACTAATAATAAAATAATAAAACAAAGGAGCGTGTGGGACTGGCTAGGACATGGCCGCCCGGCCAAGGCCCGGTCCCACAAGTTTTCATAATTTATTTTATTTTATTTTATTATTATTTCATGATTTGTGCAAAATACCATGAAATCAAGGAGTATTTCATGAAATTAGAGAAATAATAATAATAATAATAAAATAATAAGGAACCGTGGGGTGTGGGGCCGGTTGGGACCGAGGCATGGCCGGTTGGCCAATGGTCACGCCCCACACTCCTTTCCTTAATTTTATATTATTTTTTATTGATTTATGGAAGTACCATGAAACCGAGGAGTTTCCACGAGACGAAGGAGATTTGATAAAATGAGAGAATTTTCATCAAATCATGAAAAATAATAAAAATGCATTAAAAATATAAAACTGGCGTGGGATTGACCACGACACGGTCGGTTGGTCGTGTGTCCGTGCTCCCAGCACCCTGGTCAATATTTTTAATTATTTATTATTTTCTTCTCTATTTTGCATAGGTTCATCGTTTCGTTGTATTTTTGAAATACTCGTTCGTGCGGTGACTGTTAGTGTATCGTCGTTGGATACACTTTCACCATTTGAATCGGGGCTTACTTAGAGGTAGCTCAGACGCCCGGTTGTTGATTATTTATTACTAATTGTGGAATCCAGTGGAGAATAATTCACAAAACTGAGTAATAAGATGTTTATTATTAATTCATAGGATCAGCTGAGGATTCGACTACGAATTCAGAATAATAAAGTGAGCATTAACATTCCATGGGATCGTAGATTCGACCATAGAATCTGAGTAATTAAGATTTATGTATTACCATTTATGAGACCAGTTGTGGATTCGATCATGAAATCGGAGTAATGAGATAATATAATTATTGCTATTCTATGAGATCAAGCCGTGGATTCGATCATAGAATCAGAAAAATTGTTATTGTCATTCCATGGGACCAGTCGTGGATTCGACCATGGAATAAGAGTAATTTTAATTAGGAATAATTAACTTTGTGACTCTATACTAGCAGAGAAAGCTGTCTAGGAGCATTAATTATCCCGATATGAGCTTGTCGGTAAGTCATATCCTTTATATAGTCAGGGTAAACTCGTTGTTTGTTCCTGAAGACGTTATCACTCTATACTAGCAGAGCAAGCTGTCTAGGAGCCGTCCATCACATGATGCTATATAGAAATAATCACTGAAAGTATTCAGTATTCATGAGATATGTCGTTGTCCAGTCGTGAGACTACATATCCACATGTACTCTGAGAGAAGGTACTCTCCGTTGAGAATTCGATGAGAGACCCGTGTCTCGATACTCGCGTCTGATTGCTGAATCAGAGCTTCGTATAATTATGAGTTTGCGAATTTAGCCTTTTTCGAAAATCCACCATCTACAGTAACTAAGGCAAAACCATGATTTGAAGGCTATATAAAGGAGACATCTAGCATTGTGAAAAACAAATCCCCACACGTCTGTATGCTACTAGTGCGCCCGCTAGAGTCGATCTCCATTAACCTTTGATTTTATTCTCTATAACGACTTAAAGACTTCATTGGGATTGTGAAGCCAGACCGATACTACTTTATTGTAGTTGTGTGATCTGATCTTGCATCTTCTATCATACGAGTACAATCGATTGATTGGATTGAGATCGTGAGAGTTCTTTGATAGGCAAGATAAAGAAGTCACAAACATCTTCGTATCACTTTTTGTGATTCCTCGACAATCCGCTTGTGTAGTAAGGAAGGATTGTAGAGAGGTGATTGATTAATCTAGGCTGTTCTTCAGGAATATAAGACCGGATTATCAATTGGTTCCTGTTACCTTGATTTTATATCTAAAGACGGAACAAAACCTAGGGTTTATCTGTGAGAGACAAATTTATCCTTTTATAGACTTTTCTGTGTGAGACAGATATGTTTATTATCAAGTTTGTGATTTTGGGTTACATCAACTCTTGGTTGTGGGTGAGATCAACTAAGGGAATCAAGTGCGCAGTATCCTGCTGGGATCAGAGGCGTAGGAGTACAACTGTACCTTGTATCAGTGAGAGATTGATAGGGGTTCAACTATAGTCCAGTCCGAAGTTACTTTGCAGTAGGCTAGTGTCTGTAGCGGCTTAATATAATGTGTATTCAATCTGGACTAGGTCCCGGGGTTTTTCTGCATTTGCGGTTTCCTCGTTAACAAAACTTCTGGTGTCTGTGTTATTTCTTTTCCTCATTATATTTTATATAATTGAAATAGTACATGTTGTTCGTTCGTGATCATCAACTTCTCTAATCCAACCTTTGGTTGTTGATTGTAGTTGATTGATCCTTGGACATTGGTCGTTGGTACCGTCCAAGTTATCTCTCTTTGATAAAGACTCGCAGATTTCTATTTGCTTGAGTAAAGATCAAATCGAGAGATTGAGATAATAACTCCTTGAGATACTTTCTATCTAGATTGAGTCTAACTGTCTAGTTGATTCTCTAGCAAAGTGTTTCGGAGTTAGTCCATACAGATTGCTAATTGAAATATTGGGTGATGTTGTTAGACCCCCGCTTTTTCACTATTAATACATATGGAATACAAAAAATAAATAAATTAACTTTTGTAGATCCTATTCCACATGCCTAATCTTCAACATTACTCGAAATCTTCGTCACTTCCAAGTACTCCAATGATCCCAAAGGTTGTAAATTTAGCATCATCGTTGTTGAAAATCCGTAATTATAACAACAAGAAAACAATAGTTCTCAATCATTGTTATACAGTGTCATAGTATCATTACACAGCGTCAAATTCCAATTGTATCACAACTTCAACAACAATACTATGGTGATATGTATCACTCCCCCTTAGTCAATACTCCATCTCACATGGAAACCACTCCCCCTTACATAATGATCTGAAAACCATATGTATTTGTAGTGTGAACTACATATTAATTCTCTCCCTTTTTGTCAATAAAATTGGCAAAGGTACAAGAACGGGATCCTAATGAAATTTCCGAAAGAGACATTTCTTGACCAAAAGAAAGCAAAAGTATATCATCTTATTTAGATGCAATCATGAAGCCGAAGCTAAATGCATTCATCAAGGAGTTTAAAGATACAAGATAACCTCTATAATATTCCACAGCCACACTCCCCACAAAGATTTGGCAATTAAGCGCAAGTTCAAAAGAACACTCCCCCATAATATATCATTCCCGAAAGAACAACAAGAGCGACCTTAATTTCGAAAGAAAAGAAGGATTTCTTTGGACATAACAAATCACATACAAGTGTGAATTTGAATCCAAAATATTCAATTAAACTAACCACAAGAGAACCCATGATTAATTTAATCGAAAATGCTCAACATAAGTGAACTTATGGAGACTAAAGAAAATACAATTAGATTAATCACTAGAGAACCCATAATTAATCTATTCGAAATACACAACCAAACTAATCACAAAATTAATCAATTTAATTGGTCATGATCGACATAAGAAAACTTACGGAGCAACAACTAAATAACCAAACAAGATGATTAATTAGTTGAATATGCTCGACATAAAGTACCTCACAGAACAACAACATAGCTAATCATAAAAATAATCAACTTGGTTGTTTAATGCTCAATATAAGACACTTTACAGAGCCTCACAATAATACATAAAATATGGATCAGGGAAGATCAATACTTCGGAATACACAGGGATTCATTCTATTTTCCATCACTATTCGCATAACGACATTCAAAAGACATAATCCTTGAAAACAAAAGATTTTAACCTATCTTCTATCAATAATTGACAATATAGGCTTAACTTTTGTATTTGTCAAAATTCCATTCATTCCTTTATCAACATATGAATATCGACTTACGAAAGACTTTACTTTTGACAAGATATGAGACAATCAAAGTTCACGGACGCAAACACACATGTCCCAAAAACAATTGCAATATATAAAACCATAAAGATTAATACTGCAAAAATCATCTTCCAAACAAATTTAGAATTTAAGACAAAAAATCTAAAACATGAAGATGAAAACGTTGGGGATAGCTATGTGTAATCACAATAATGGCTATTCCAAACTCTAGTTATTCTTCTAACAAAAACAAGAAGATAGAAGATTTACTAGGCAATAAGAAGAGAATCAAAGTTCGTTGAGAACCTCATATCTTTCAATGAATCCATCAAAGAAGGTATCACTGATTTCCTTAATTCTCTTGATTATAGACACACCATGTTCATGATTAGAACACGAACTTTGCGATCAACAACCCGAGCAAGTTGTCTAGCCTTGGCGCAATCCATGATGAGCTTCTTTTGATTCCGTATCAGAATATTCTGATTAGCAAGGATTCTGGCCTGACCATCCAAGAGTTGGTTTATTTGCAGTTGAAGATTTGCAAACTCGACCTTTGAATCGTTTTGAACACGAATAAAATCCTTGACATAATCATCAATCCAGGAGTTGTGATCCTTTCTTTCAAGCATCTTCTTTAGAACCAGCTCTTGAATTGACTCACGTCCTTGAGCGTCTTCCTCCATATCAAGATGCACAATCTCTTGAGATTTTGCAGAGTTCCCCATATAATTTTTGTTAGGGATGGAGAGACACAATATAGAGTAATATATATGTGTATGAAAACAAGAGAATGAAACTCTTGTTTTTGGAAACCCCAAGAACACTCAAGAGGAGGACGCGGACGTTCGTGGACCGTCAGCACACAAAAAAAAAAAAAACTCAAACTGAAATAATATACAACATACTTGAGTGTTTCTCAATAAATTTCCTTGAACCTCTCAAATTAGAAACAAGGAAGAGAATACCTGGAGTCAGGTGGTAGAGTGTAAATTAATCCCACTGTGATCATCGAGAAAGGAGTTATATATATCATCTGACAGTTTGAACTTCGTGTTTTTCGCCTTTCGTCGATTGTCTTTCATCCCAGAAGAGTAAGACACGGTGTGTTTATCATATCCGTCAGAAGGCTTTCTCTGAGGACTAAATCTAGGACCTCTTTCAACTGGTTCAAGAGGATCAGAATAGATAGGAATCCATTTTCTAGACTTAGATTTACCAGAAATAGTCTTATAAACACAGGGAATGCTTTTATCGGCAACACAAGAATTTATACCACTAGAATGCATTTGAACCCTGTGATGATTTCTAGGAAAGAGATCATATTTATAAGGCTTCTGGTTTTCTGTGGATGTGCGATTCACTGCAGTAGTCGACTGACTATTTGTTCCATTGACAGTGGAGAGAAGCAAATTATGAAGTTTAGAAATTTGTTTCTTCCTGGCAAAACAATGGATAGAATAGTGATTATTTTTCCCACAGAATGTACAGGTTCGTGGAGGAGAAGCAATAAACGGTACCTGTTTTAACTTCATAGCCATATGTGAAGATTGCAAGTTATGTAAACCTTTCTTGTCACAACCTTCTTTTGAAAGATCCTTCATGTACTGCAATCCATGAGAATTAGTTTGTACAGAAGAATATCTCCTTAAGACAGAGTTTTCCTTTTCCAAGGATCTGCACTGTTCATCGGCTAGAGTAAGGGATGCTTCTAGTTTATCTTTTTCGACATGAAGCCTACTAAGCTCTGATGAATGCGTTTTGATCAAACGTTTCTATCTAATTGAGTCTTCCTTAACTATATCCTCAAGAACACTAATCTTTTCATGTTGTAGAGTAGTTTCTTGGAGTAGTTTATCAATATTCTTAGAGAAGGACTCAATGATGCTATAGAGTTCATGTTCTCGATCAAGAGATTTTTCAAATTCATCAATAAGTTGATCATGATCCTGAAAATAAATGATCTCAGTAGAATTTTTTGAAATTCTGGTGAGCTCCATTTCAGCTTTTGCCATAGTGCCCAATGTCTCATCGGAAAGAGATATGTTGACACAAAATGGAACAATCTTCTTACCTCGGGATTCAGAAGAATCAACTAAGGAGTAATCCTTTGTGGTATTCCCAAGACATTTGGAATAGTTAAAAGCTTTATAAGATATCTTGGTATGCGTAGAAGAGATTCTGTCCTCAGACTCAGATTTCCACAAACACAGACTTGTAAGTTCTTAAACGTGTTTGCCTGCTCTGATACCAATTGAAAAAGCGGGGGTACAACAACCACACCCAATATTTCGCTTAGCAATCTGTATGAACAAATTCCAATATACTTTCTAGAGAATCAACTAGACAGTCAGACTCAATCTAGATAAAAAGTATATCAAAGAGTTTATATCTCAATCTCTCGATTTGATATATACTCAAGCAAATAGAAATCTGCGAGTCTTTATCAAATACTAGAGAGATAACTTGGATGGTACCAAAGACCAATATCCAAGTGTCAATCAATTTAAATCAACAACCAAAAGGTCGGATATTCTAATTGACTGAACAACGCACAACCTGTGATATTTCAATTATATAAACAAATATAATGAGGAAAAGAAATAACACAGACACCATAATTTTGTTAACGAGGAAACCGCAAATGCAGAAAAACCCCGGGAGCTAGTCCAGATTGAACATACACTGTATTAAGCCGCTACAGACACTAGCCTACTCCAAACTAACTTCGGTCTAGACTGTAGTTGAACCCCAATCAATCTCACACTGATCCAAGGTACAGTTATGCTCCTACGTCTCTGATCCCAGCAGGATTCTACGTACTTGATTCCCTTAGATGATCTCACCCACAACTAAGAGTTGCTACGACCCAAAGTCGAACACTTTGATAAACAAATCTGTATCACACAGAAAAGTCTACAGTAATATATAAATCCGTCTTCCATGAATATACCTACGAGTTTTGTCCCTTCTTTTGATAAATCAAGGTGAACATGAACCAATTGATAAACCAGACTTATATTCCCGAAAAAAAACCTAGTATTATCAATCACCTCACAATAATCCTAATCGACGCTAGCGAAAAAAGATATTGTGGAATCACAAACGATGAGACGAAGTTTCTGTGATTACTTTTCTATCTTGCCAATTATTACAATTGTACTCAAAACGATAGAAACAACAAGATCAGATCACACAACTACAAGAAAAGTAGTATCGGTCTGGCTTCACAATCCCAATGAAGTCTTTAAGCCGTCAACCTGGTTTAGAAGAAGAAACCAAAGGTTAAAGGAGAATCGAATCTAGATTATGTAACTAGTATCACACGTAAGGTGTGGGGATTAGGTTTCCCAGTTGCTAGAGTTCTCCCTTATATAGTCTTTCAAATCAGGGTTTGCAATCAATGTTAGCTTGGTAATAAAGCATTCAATATTCACCGTTAGATGAAAACATGATTAGATTCAAGCTAATATTTCTCAACCGTTGGATTGAAACCTTATCTTGTTACACACAAATGAAATGTCCAATTTTGGGTTTATGTAACCGTTCCCAAACATTAACATTTGTTGGTTCAATAATAGTTAACCAAATGGTTAGCCATATGATCACTTTCATATCCACCATATTCTTCTTCACCATAACTAGTTCAAATGACTCAAATGAACTAGTTAGAGAGTTGTTCAATTGCTTAGATATTATGTAACTACACAAGACACAATCGAAGCAAAAACGGTTTGATTCACTCGAATCAGTTCATGAACTTTATAGCCACGGTTTGCAAAAGCATTCCTTAGTTTATATAAACATGATTTCAAGAACAACCGATTTTAGATATAACCTACTCAAGTTCGCGGACTGGGTTCACGGACTTAAGCACACGGAAGGAGTTCACAAACTCCAGCAGAAATTCTCAGGTCGAGAACTTCCACCAATTCGTGGACTTGGCTCACGCCACATTCCGTTTCTCTTGATCAACAAAGTTCACAAACTTTGGTTCAAGGAATAAGGACTTATACATATATGTGTTTCCACAACAATGTTTATATCCTACCAATGGTTATGTAATCTAAACTCTCATTTCAATCATTGCAACATTCTCAGAGGACGTTATATAGCCGTTATTCACAGACCATTTTTCGTCAGAGCAATTTCCAAAGTGATTGAAACATAACATGACATTCATCACTAGGTAAAGATGAATTTGGCTAAAGTGAAAGCTTACCAACACATATTTCGAGAAATAAATAGGCAAGTTAAACTCGGCTCGAAATAGCAAATGTGTATAATGAAAGTCTATATATAAAAACGACTTTTGTCTCAAGAATAAGAGATAGAGTAAATAGACTTTTGAGTGACAGATAAGTTCAAGTCTCCACATACCTTTTAGTCATTGAAGTTCCACCAGTTCCTTGAGTAGTCCTTCGTCTTGTATGATGATTGTCATGGAGTCTTGAGCTCAACTACACTTTCTATCCTAGTCCGAGACCTTTAGCTATAATAGGCTAGAAATCAAGACTTATAGTTTTGATCACTAACATTGACAAACATGCTTAAGATAGAAACGCATGTGAGTTCGACCGAGAAATGCTCTAATAGAACGGTTGTGAAGGTGGTAAGTGAAAAAGTGGGGTACAACAACCACACCCAATATTTCGCTTAGCAATCTGTATGGACAAACTCCAATATACTTTCTAGAGAATCAACTTGATAGTCAGACTCAATCTAGATAAAAAGTATATGAAAGAGTTTATATCTCAATCTCTCGATTTGATATATACTCAAGCAAATAGAAATCTGCGAGTCTTTATCATATACTAGAGAGATAACTTGGATGGTACTAAAGACCAATATCCAAGTGTCAATCAATTTAAATCAACAACCAAAAGGTCGGATATTCTAATTGATTGAACAACGCACAACCTGTGATATTTCAATTATATAAACAAATATAATGAGGAAAAGAAATAACACAGACACCATAATTTTGTTAACGAGGAAACTGCAAATGCAGAAAAACCCCGGGAGCTAGTCCAGATTGAACATACACTGTATTAAGCCGCTACAGACACTAGCCTACTCCAAACTAACTTCGGTATGGAATGTAGTTGAACCCCAATCAATCTCACACTGATCCAAGGTACAGTTATGCTCCTACGTATCTGATCCCAACAGGATGCTACGTACTTGATTCCCTTATCTGATCTCACCCACAACTAAGAGTTGCTACGACCCAAAGTCGAACACTTTGATAAACAAATCTGTATCACACAGAAAAGTCTACGGTAATAGATAAATCCGTCTCCCATGAATATACCTACGAGTTTTGTCCAGTCTTTTGATAAATCAAGGTGAGCATGAACCAATTGATAAAACGGACTTATATTCCCGAAGAACATTCTAGTATTATCAATCACCTTGCAATAATCTTAATCGACGCAGCGAAAAAGATATTGTGTAATCACAAACGATAAGACGAAGTGTTTGTGATTACTTTTATATCTTGTCTATCGGAGATATAAATCTCAAGCCAGTTATTACAATTGTAGTCGTACGATAGAAACAACAAGATCAGATCACATAACTACAAGAAAGTAGTATCGGTCTGGCTTCACAATCCCAATGAAGTCTTTAAGTCGTTAACCTGGTTTAGAAGAAGAAACCAAAGGTTAAAGGAGAATCAACTCTATCTTAGCACAACTAGTATCATACAGAAGGTGTGGGGATTAGGTTTCCTAGTTGCTAGAGTTCTCCCTTATATAGTCTTTCAAATCAGGGTTTGCAATCAATGTTAGCTTGGTAACAAAACATTCAATATTCACCGTTAGATGAAAACCTGATTAGATTCAACCTAATATCTTTCAACCGTTAGATCGAAAACTAGCTTGTTACACACAAATGAAATGCACGTTTCTAGGCTTGTGTAACCGTACCCAAACTTGTACATTTTTTGGTTCAATAATAGTCATCCAAATGGTTAGCCATATGATCACTTTCATATCAACCATATTTTTCTTCACCATAACCAGTTCAAGTGACTCAAATGAACTAGTTAGAGAGTTGTTCAATTGCAAGGAAATCTTATATAACTACACAAGATACAATTGAAGCAAAAATGATTTGATTCACTCAAATCGTTTCATGAACTATATAGCCACGGTTTGAAATTTGCATTCCTTAGTTTATATAAGAATAAGTTCACAAACATCGTTTTTAGATATAACCTACTCAAGTTCGCGGACTTAATTTCCCGGACGGAGTTCACATACTCCAGCAGAATTTCTCGGGTCGAGAACTTCCGCCAGTTCGCGGACTTGGCTCACGCTACTATTCCGGTTCTCTTGATCAACAAAGTTCGCAAACTTCGGTTCAAGGAATAAGGACTTATACATATATGTGTTTCCACAACAATGCTTATATCCTCCAATGGTTATATAATCTAAACTCTCATTTCAATCATTGAAACATTCTTAGAGGACGTTGATATTCTATAGTTGTTATTCACAAACTATTTTTCGTTAAAGTAAGCAATTTTCAAAGTGATTGAAACTTGTCATGATTTTCGTCACTAGGTAAAGATGAACTTGGCTAAAGCGAAAGCTTACCAACACATATTTTGAGAAATAGATAGGCGAGATAAACTCGGCTCGAAATAGCAAATGTGTATAATCTAAGTCTATATAGCAAAACGACTTTTGTCTCAAGATAGGAGATAAATAGACTTTTGAGTGATAGATAAGTTCAAGTCTCCACATACCTTTTAGTCAATGAAGATCTACCGGTTCCTTGAGTATTCCTTCGTCTTGTATGATGATTGCCATGGAGTTCTTGACCTCAACTACACTTTCTATCCTAGTCCGAGACCTAAGCTATAATAGACTAGAAATCAAGACTTATAGTTTTGATCACTTACGTTGACAAACATGCTTGATATAACAAAACATGCAAGTTCGACCGAGCAATGCTCTAACAGTAAGTACTCTCACCCTTACTATAATGGTTGATTTCTTTTCTTAGAGATCATCAGAAAAAGTCTTTTATTTCCCACGATCTTGTGGGGTCTCCAGAAATAATTCAGAAGGTTTCCTTCCCATCATTCAACATGTGTATGATTTCTCTCTTCATTCCTCCCTGCACACATGTGAGACCCATAAAAAAGCCGTCTTATTGAGTGCAATTATCATAAAATCCTTTTAAGTGGGGCAGAAGTCGAGGCGAAATGCTTATTGATCGCTCTCAAACACGCATTCTCTCATTATGGTGTGGTTATTTCTCACTCAACATTTAAGAATGAGAATATGTTCTTTGGTATTTCTAACTTCTTATTACTAGCATGCAGAAACTTTATGTCCTCATAGCTCTTTGGATGCTTGGGATGCTAAAATGCTTTGAAGTTTGAGCAGGTTTTGTGGGTATACCTCTCGTAATCCCTCACAAGACTATAACTCATCCATTAGGGAAACCTAAGGGTTTAAAGACATGTTGCATTAGCTAAGTGCATCCATTTACTCGATGACATGGAGTTGTTGTACTTTTGGTTAAGTAATTTGCTCGAGGACTAGCAAAAGATAAGTGTGGGGGAATTTGATAAGTGCATATTTTACATATATTTGGTGTCAATTCCATGCTAGTGTTTGTTGATTTTCTTGCAAATTATTATATATTACGCTTTTTTTCTCTTGTTTATGTTTTATTAGGCGAATCATCCAAAAAGAAGTGAGGTGACACTTAATTGTGCAATAAAAGAAGCTAGCTACAAGTGGAGAAGGGCCAAGGACCAAGTGGAACTCATTCAAGTACAAGATTTCTACTTATCATTTTGTATAGGACAAGAAGACGAAGTCAATGGCGAAATAACAAAGTCATTTTGAGTTTGTATGAAGAAGTTAAGAGCAAAACAAGAACTTGGAAGCTAAAAGGAAAAAATGGTAAATTTTCGGGAAACTACTACTAGAACCTCATCAAGTGTTAAGGGGCATCCGATCTGTTCATGTATTTTACAAGGGGGAATCTGGAGTTCAAACTGGTTAAAGGCAGACGCAGTATTATTCGGGGCTGTCATCTCCATCTTCATTATTCAAACTGGAAAAGCGCGTGACCAGTTCAGGGATACGTCTTCTCCTTCACGACCAAGTTTTCTGCATGGATGATTTGTGGCACATAATGAGTCCTGCTTGGTTGGTCTTTATGGGGATAAATGAAGTTCGAAGTGATTCTAGAAGATTGAGTTAGGAAAAGTGAAACAGGAGATGAACGGCTCGAGTCCGTGGTGTTGCTTCCATCGGCGATTGAAGATGATTGATGTCGTTGATCCCTGATGCTGGTAATATCAAGATTGAAGAGATGGAGTCTATGGACTTTGTTTCAAGAGGCAATACAACAGGGAATGATGAAAGACACGATTGCTGCAGGAGATGATAATTGTTGGCTGTTCGAGTTTGTTATACTGTTGATGATGGAGATGCTGAGTTAACTGGTTAGACGAAGAAGAGTGTGTGTTGGAGAATTTTAGTTGAACTCGGGTATTGCTGTCAGCGATGGACAGGAGAGATCGATCTGGAAAAGGAATAGATAAGCACGAACTTGAGGAGTTTGATATGCTGTTAGCAAGATATTTGACCGAGAATACAGAATGGAACTAATGCTGCTTCCGTGATTATTGTGGACTCTGTAGGATATTTCCACGTCCAAGATAAACAAGGAATCATCGATACGCATTTGTGTTGGTTGGATAATCTTTGGAGGTTGAAACTTGACCGAGAATTCAGAGTTTGGGTGAGAATAGAGTCGGAAAAAATAGTCACCAAGATAAGATTTCACCGTCAATTTATGAGATGAATGGTGGAGATTTAAACACGTTTTAGGGTTTGAGTCGGCTAAGGAAAGGCTGGAGATTATCATATTCGAAATCTCAGCTACAAAAGGCTATAAATAGAGGCTCGGATCACCACAGAAATTCATCTCCTCAACCTCAGTTTCACGCTCATAACCTGTTCGTAAAAAGTCTTCAAAGAAACAACAGAAGCACAAAGAGTCCATATATGCACCAGTAGCAAAAAGGTTGTAGCAGCAACACAACAGCGGCTAGAGATCTTCTGCAACAGAGGCGACAGTAGCTAAAGCTCTTCAATAACAACAGTTTGCTTTCTATAAACTTTGATTATGAGTATTTATCATGGATGAATTCTAAGTTCTAAATATGATTTAAATTCTTATAAAAACCTATTTTGAGTTCTTCACATGATTTTTGTGTGTTTTTACTACAATTATTTTTTAAGATTAATTTTAAAATTGTTTGGGTGGCCAACTAAATCGTTTTATTAATTAATCTAATGCTAGTATTGAGTTAGGAGATAAGTAATCGTCAAATAAATCTTACACAAGTAGAAATCGTGAGACCTTGCAGAGGGATTCTGTGGAGTGATTGCGAGTAAAAAAAACCCTAGAAAGTAAACCTTGATCTAAGAGTCTAACTACTAGGATCAACCTATAATTCAAAAATCCTAAAGCGTTCGATTGGATTACACCTTGAGTGATCTACTACTTGGTGGTTCGTTGAGTAGAATCTGGTAGTCGAGAACTTCCGTGTCCAGTGATTTAAGGAATTTTGGGGTTAACACTGATCTAGCTGTTATCCTACGGTTGATAATAATCTGTGGTGAATGAAAAATAGATGAAAATATTAATTTATTGAATATTTAGTAACGAAGAAGGATTCTTTGATCATAATTTCTCTTTATTGTTTAAAACTAAATTTCATTTACTTTCTTATTTATTTTGTTTTCAAAACCTAAAAACAAAACCCCCCTTTTGTGACGCTTTCAACAACTAAAGCTCCCTGCTCTTCGTGGGAACAAATCTTATTTGCTGCTATATTAATCATTAGTAAAGTAGAAGATAAGTGAATTAGTTTGTGAACCTACGACACGCATCAAACTTCATCAACAAAAGTTATGTGGAGACTTGAACTCATCTATCACTCAGAAGTCTATTTCTATTCTATCTCCTATTGAGACAAAATTCGTATAGCTATATAGACTTTATTTTATACATCTCTTTGTTTCTACGAAATGTTCGTGTTTATTTATTCTCTCATTCATCTTTTCATTTCTGTCATCTCTTTCATTCATTCTTTGATTTCTGCCATCTCTTTCATTCATTCTTTCATTCTCATAATATCATATGAATCAAAATAAATATTCAAGAGAAATTCTAAAACATGGTAACTCTGAAATCTTTGTAGTTGTAAAATCTTTGTAATTCTGCGATTCTATCGCGTTTTGTAAATCAAATCAAAAATCTTTTTATTCCCTGCAAAAGAAATATTCTAGAGAAACATATAAATTGAATTTTCTCAGTTTTCTGTAATTTTGAAATCTCGAAATCTTTAATTTTGAAGTCTTTGTAATCTTGAAAACTTAGTAATCTTAATAATATTTGAAATCTTGAAATCTTTGTAATCGTGCGATTGAATCGCTTTTTGTAAATCCAATCAAAAATCTTTTATTTTCTGTAAAAGTAAAATGTTCAAAGAAAGTGGTACTTAGCTTTTATGTGATTCGCTGTTGTTGTCAATCTCGCGCGAAAAATACGTTGCATGAAGTATAGATGTCGCTTAGCAAAAATAGATGCGAGAGGCAAGAATTGAACCCGCGACCTGCTACTTGCATATTCTCACACCATACCAACTGTGCTAAGCCTCTCTTGCGAAATAATCAAAATTCTTGCGAAGTAATCAAATTCCAACTGTGTGAGAGGCAATTCTGTATAAATTTCGCTTAACAAAAATAATCATGCGAGAAGCAAGAATTGATCTCGCGACCTGCTGCTTACATTCATGCCTCCTGACAAACTGTGCAAGCTTCTTCTTTGCGAAATTATCATCAACTCTCTTCTGTGCGAAATAATCAAAGAAATATTTGTGCGAAAAAATACGCAGGTGTTGGGACTTGATCACACGACCATGAACTAATTAACTTCGTAGATGACCAATTGTGCTGCCTCTTTTTTGCGAAATAATGAAACAATATTGCGAAATTAACATTTTTTCGCTCTCTGTAAAAAAGAAGAAAACTATGTTCGCAGGCGAATTCGAACTTGAGACCACGAACGCACATACTGCTCTTTGGACCAATTGTGCAAGAACCTCTCTGCGAAATTAACGCATAACTTTTTCCTTATTCTTTCATTCTCCCATGCAAATGAGAAGAAAATGAAAAATATGTGTCTTTGCGAATTCGAACCCGTGACCTATTTATTGTTCGCTCAGCCTTGAACCATCTGTGCGAATTTCTGTTTATGACAGAAATTACAGCGCCTGCCTCTTATCTTATCTTCGTCTTTCCCTTGTTTCTTCTCATGAACATGAAAATCTTCCACTGAAACTTCCATTTTTTCCTTAAATTTCACCACAACAACTTATTTTCTCTCTCACTCTTTTCATGTCTTTGAATTGTTGATGATGTTTACTCCCTGAAAGTGTGATTTCTTCCATAAATTTTCCATTTTTGAACCTAAACTTTGTAGATATAGAAAAATATGAACAATAGCTAATCTTCATGGAAATTTCTTGAACCAACAAGCTACAGGAGGGATAAATCCTTTACTCCTCCCTGTTTCTAGCGCCAAAAATGTAGTTGTTGGAAATCCTAAAACACACCCCTTGTATTATCATGACTATGATTTCTAGATCTAAACTTATTTGATATGAAAATAAAGATAAAGATAATGAAAATAGAAAATAAGACACAAGATTTACGTGGTTCTATCAATGTGATCTACATCCACGGGGTTATGGATCTTCACTATGATTGTTTGTAATTACATATGGATTACAATTGAGACTTCATTAATGAGAATTTGGAGCTCTTGGTTGAAGAAGGAAGAAGAAGATAATAATACAAATTATGCTCTCTCTCTCTCTCTCTCTCTCTAATTTTTGGGAAAGAATAAGAAGAGAATAATAATACCCGTCCCTTTTCTCTCTCCTACCTTTATCTTTATATAGGATGCTACCTAGTGGATGACAGCTCATATAAAGCTAAGATTTCCCCTAATTTCGGATCTGGCTTGCGATGATATCGCAAGCTTACAAATGTTAATTTCGCATATCTTCCAATCTTCGCAAAGTTATTACATTTTTCTTATGTTTAAGCTAATATCATCTATTGTATCGTTTCTCAAAGTGCTCTGCGACATTTTTGTAATGCGTTGTTAAGAATTTCGCGAGCGTATCGTTGTCGCGAAATTCTGATCCTACATCTTGCCTCTTTTTTCTTGAATATTTCTTGAAGAGCGATCTTCAGGAAAAAATCCATTGTTGTAGTTGTTGGAGAGAGATACGTGTTGTTGGAGTACTATTTGATCTTTGTTGATGAAGAAACGAGGGAAAGAATACTGGACTTGAAAATTACGTACTTGCCTCTATTCATTTGTGAAGTTCCGAAGCGTTGCGAAGTAAATAAGAAGTATCAACCCTTGAAGTATGCAAAGTATGAAGTATCCTTGAAGAAGTATAAGAAGTACTCAATCCTCGAAATATATAAGAAATATGAAGTAGGAAGTATCCTTTGAGAAGTATAAGAAGTATTCAATCCTCGAAATATAAGAAGTATCCGTCCTTGAATGAGAATAATAAGTATTGCCTTTATTCATGCGAAATTATTACTCCATTTTTGGTGATTCTTGCCACGAAGATAAAGAACATAAAATGTTTTCTTGGTAATCCATAGTTGCCTCTGTTCTTTATCTATGACAGTAGAATCCTTGAGAAAATGTTGAATGTGCGAATTGTTTCTTCATTCTTATCTTGCCTCTGTCTCATGTTTTGTGCTCATGCGATAGTATAATCTCTTCAAGAACTTATAATTGTGCGAAATAATTGAGCGACATAATCACATCATTCGAAATAATCACATTCTGCGAAATTCTGACACATTCTACGAAATTTCGAATCATTCTGCGAAGTTCTGAATCATTCTACAAAGTTCTGAATAATCTTGTGAAATTCTGAATAATCTTGTGAAATTCTGAGTAATCCTGAATAATTCTGCTAAATTCTGCGATATTATTGCGAAATTCTGCAATATTATTCCGTACAGTTTTATAAAGTACTTGTGCGAATATAATGCTTATGTGATGATTATGTTATGAAATGTGTATGCGATGTTTATGCTATTAAATGCTTATGCAATGATTTTATGATGCGAGTATGATGCTTGTATGATGAGAATGCTTATCTATTGCAATGTATATAGCTAATGTTTGTGTTACTTAGCTCATTTTGCACGCTAAAATTGATGTAGCTTTAAATTGCCTCCATTATCCATTTCTCTGGCTTTTTCTTTAGTGTATGCATTCCTCTTCGTGTAGTTATTGTTCCTCACAAGTTCTTACTTGTGTTTCATCTTTCCTTTTTCCTGCACTATTAGTATCTCATAACAGTATGATCATAATATCAAGTTTGCGGCATTTTCGCTGCCTCAGTTTCATTTCCATGTACATATTCGCAATCTTGTTTGCTTACATATAATCATTCTCGCAAGCTTACTTGCTTACTCATTTTCTTATGTGGTCTTATTTTTCCTTCTTAGTTAAAGGTCTTATTTTGCCACCTCTTTTCATTGCGACAAAATCGCTGGACGTCTTTGCACTTTCATGCAAAAACCCATTGATCTTGCCTTAACTTTTTCTTTTGTATTATTGCCTCTTCAGGATTGTTGCGACAATATGACATGTCTAAATATTCTTGCGAAAATAAATCCCCATGACATTGCCGTCTTGCGACGAAATCGCAGGACGTCTTTACACTTTCATGTAATGACCCATTGATCTCGTCTTATCTTTTTCTCTAGTATTATTGCCTCTTCAAGATTGTTGCACAAATATGACAAGCCTTAATACCCTTGCGAGTAAAAAACCTCATGACATTTGCGTCTTAAGACACTTATCAGCTCCCTAATGGAGGGTGCCGCCCTTATCTCCCCCTGGTTGCCCCTTCAAGGAGGCGTACTTCTACCATACAAGGTTAGCTCCTCCCATCCGGTCTTAACAACAATCAGTTGCTTTCGCAGCCTCTTGTCCCTTTTACCTATAGGGATTATGGTTAAGAGACTGCACCCTAAGTGGGGTTTTCTTCGGGCTGAGTGCAGTATAAGCCAAGACTTGTCAAGAATGGCAAGGTACGCTCCAGACGCCCCTGACACTCTTGACTCAACCGTGTACCTCGGCGCCTTGATCAGATTCTGCACTCCTTGGGAGAGTTCTTATTACCTTAGTCGCCCAACCTAAGTCATAAGCTTAAGCTGAGAATCCAAGGTGCCTCTCCCGGATGGACTTTATGGACCCCAAATCTCCATGAATCAGGTTCCGGGACGGTGTAACTTTTCCCTGAGCCATGCAACAGGTACCCCTTTATATGACGTGCTTTAGGTCTTACATTTTCCTCTTGCGAAATTGTATTCGCGAACTAGGGTGTACGCCATAAAGGTTCGCCTATTTGCGAAATTTTATTCGCGTTTCTGCGAAATTTTCGCGTCTCTTTGTTTCTGCGAAATGTTCGCGTTTCTTTATTTTCTCATTCATCTTTTCATTTCTGTCATCTCTTTCATTCATTCTTTTACTTCTGTCATCTCTTTCATTTATTCTTTCATTTCTGTCATCTGTTTCATTCATTCTTTCATTCTCATAATATCATATCATTTGAATCAAAATAAATATTCAAGAGAAATTCTAATACATGGTAACTCTGAAATATTTGTAATTGTGAAATCTTTGTAATTCTGCGATTATATCGCGTTTTGTAAATCAAATCAAAAATCTTTTTATTCTCTGCAAAAGAAATATTCTAGAGAAACATATAAATTGAATTTTCTCAGTTTTCTGTAATTTTGAAGTCTTTGTAATCTTGAAATCTTAGTAATCTTTATAATCTTTGAAATCTTGAAATCTTTGTAATCGTGCGATTGAATCGCTTTTTGTAAATCAAATCAAAAATCTTTTATTTTCTGTAAAAGTAAAATGTTCAAGGAAAGTGGTACTTAGCTATTATGTGATTCGCTGTTGTTGTCAATCTCGCGCGAAAAATACCTTGCATGACGTATAAATGTCGCTTAGAAAAAATAGATGCGAGAGGCAAGAATTGAACCCGCGACCTGCTACTTGCATATTCTCACACCATACCAACTGTGTTAAGCCTCTCTTGCGAAATAATCAGAATTCTTGCGAAGTAATCAAATTCCAACTGTGTGAGAGGCAATTCTGTATAAATTTCGCGTAACAAAAATAATCATGCGAGAAGCAAGAATTGATCTCGCGACCTGCTGCTTGCATTCATGCCTCCTAACCAACTGTGCAAGCTTCTTCTTTGCGAAATATCTCCGCGAAATTATCATCAACTCTCTCTTGTGCGAAATAATCAAAGAAATATCTGTGCGAAAAAATACGCAGGTGTTGGGACTTGATGACACGACCATGAACTCATTAACTTCGCAGATGACCAATTGTGCTGCCTCTTTTTTTGCGAAATAATGAAACAATATTGTGAAATTATTATTTTTTCGCTCTCTGTAAAAAAGAAGAAAACTATGTTCGCAGGCGAATTCGAACTTGCGACCACGAACGCACATACTGCTCTCTGGACCAATTGTGCAAGAACCTCTCTGCGAAATTAACGCGTAACTTTTTTCCTTATTCTTTTATTCTCCCATGCAAATGAAAAGAAAATGAAAAATATGTGTCTCTGCGAATTTGAACCCGTGACCTATTTATTGTTCGCTCATCCTTGAACCATCTGTGCGAATTTCTGTTTATGACAGAAATTACAGCGCCTGCCTCTTATCTTATCTTCGTCTTTCCCTTGTTTCTTCTCCTGAAGATGAAAATCTTCCACTGAAACTTCCATTTTTTCCTTAAATTTCACCACAACAACTAATTTTTTTCTCTCACTCTTTTCATGTCTTTGAATTGTTGATGATGTTTACTCCCTGAAAGTGTGATTTCTTCCATAAAATTTCCATTTTTGAACCTAAACTTTGTAGATATAGAAAAATATGAACAATAGTTAATCTTCATGGAAATTTCTTGAACCAACAAGCTACAGGAGGGATAAATCCTTTACTCCTCCCTGTTTCTAGCGCCAAAAATGTAGTTGCAGGAAATCCTACAACACACCCCTTGTATTATCATGACTATGATTTCTAGATCTAAACTTATTTGATATGAAAATAAAGATAAAGATAATGAAAATAGAAAATAAGACACAAGATTTACGTGGTTCGATCAATGTGATCTACATCCACGGGGTTAGGGATCTTCACTATGATTGTTTGTAATTACATATGGATTACAATTGAGACTCCATTAATGAGTATTTGGATCTCTTGGTTGAAGAAGGAAGAAGAAGATAATAATACAAATTCTGCTATCTCTCTCTCTCTAATTTTTGGGGAAGAATAAGAAGATAATAATAATACCCGTCCCTTTTCTCTCTACTAACTTTCTCTTTATATAGGATGCTACCTAGTGGATGACAGCTCATATACAACTAAGATTTCCCCTAATTTCGGATCCGGCTTGCGATGATATCGCAAGCTTACAAATGTTAATTTCGCAGATCTTCCAATCTTCGCAAAGTTATTACATTTTTCTTATGTTTAAGCTAATATCATCTATTGTGTCGTTTCTCAAAGTGTTCTGCGACATTTTTGTAATGCGTTGTTAAGAATTTAGCGAGCGTATCGTTGTCGCGAAATTCTAATCCTACAAGACAGATTTGTTTATCAAGTCTCCGACTTTGGGTCGTAGCAACTCTTAGTTGTGGGTGAGATCAGCTAAGGGAATCAAGTGTGTAGTGTCCTTCTGGGATTCAGAGGCGTAAGGAACGCGATTGTACCTTAATCAGTGTGATATTGGTTAGGGATCAACTACGTTCCAGTCCGAAGTTAACTTGTAGTACGCTAGATTCTGTAGCGGTTTAATACAGTGTGGTGTTCAAATCTGGACTAGGTCCCGGGGTTTTTCTAGCGGTTTCCTCGTTAACAAAATTTCTGGTGTCTGTGTTATTTCTTTTCCGTATTATATTTTCTATATAATTGAAATATCACAGGTTGTGCGTAGTTCAATAAATTAGATTGTCCGACCTTTGGTTTTTGATTGAAATTGATTGACATTTGGATATTAGTCTTTGGTACCATCCAAGTTATTTGTCATATTAATCTGACTCACAGATTTCTATTTGTTCGATTGCAGATTGATTTGAGAAATTGAGATATAACTCTTGGATGTATTTTCCTTGATTGAGTCTGACTGTCTAGTTGATTCTCTTGGAAATATATTGGGGTTAGTCCATACAGATTGCCTAAACGAAATATTGGATGTGGTTGTTAGACCCCCTCTTTTTCATATGGGATCATAATGAAATTCTCATAGAGATACTTCATGACTAAAAGAGAACATATCAACTTTGTTTCGATGATTTCACACAGTCGAGACTTAGTGTATTCACCAAGGAGTTAATAAAGATACAAGATAACTCCTACAATATTCCACAGCCGCACTCCCCACAAAGATTTGGCAATTAAGCACAAGTTCAGTTAAGAACTCTCCCCCATAAAATGTCATTCCCAAAAGGAATAACAAGAGCGACCTTACTTTCACAAGAAAAAAAGGATTCTTTTGGACATTAACAAATCACATGAAACATGAATTTGTATCCAGAAAACTCAATTAAATTAACCACAAAGGAACCTTTATGATTAATTTAATCGGAAATTCTTAACATAAGAAAACTTACAGAGCCATACAGTACTTTCACATAGAGTGGATCAGGGAAAGATCAATATTGCGGAATATTCAAAGGTTCATTCTACTTTTCATCAAAATTTGCATAATGATACCATAGACTTAACCATTGACATAGAATTCAAAAGTTCATTTTATTTTCCATCAATATTTGCATATGGCACAGTAAACTTAACTTTTGAGCATATATGGAATAATCACAGTTCACAGACGTAAACCACATATCCCATACAAAATTATTTTTGCATACATATAAAACCAATAAAATTTAATATTGCAAAATCATCTTCCAAATAACTTAGAGTTTAAATAAATAAATCTAAAAACATTGCAAGATGAAAAAACGTTGACTATAGCTATGTGTAATCACAATAATTTTCTATTCCAAACCCTAGTTATCCTTCTTAAAAACATAAGAATAAATTCTCATAAGAAGTTTCATAGGATTTAAGATCCTTGAAAAATTATTTATCGTCCCCGAATTCCTTGTCGTCAATAGACATTGGTACGTAGGGTTCATGAAGAAAGGAGTCAATCCCAACATACCGTCTCGACTGATGGCGAACCAGGGCCTTATGAATTTCAAGAGTTCTTAACACAATAGCATGTATTTGTTGCATATCCATCCTTGTTTCTTTCAACTCTTCAAGAACACCAGAAAACTTCCGAAGATTTGAGAGATTAGCCCTTGGTTTCTTCATATTCTTCCTTTTCTCTTTAAAATTGTAATGTGAAGAGATATACCTTTTTCCTTCATGATTGATGACTTAACAATAATATTGACATCTTTTCCATCAGAAGACATCATGCTTGGAGTCTCTATGAAATTGAGAGAATACTCAAAATATCTCAACAAGCAGTCTTTTGGGGAAAAAAGTTTTTTTTTTTTTTTTTTTTTTTTTGAGAAGGAAGAAGAGAATGTAAGGTTACATAACTTATATATAGTAGGATTCACGTACGACTAAATTATAACCCTAGAAAAGGTAGAATTATCGAATTTAACCCTTTTCTAATAAACACACAAGGTAAAACTTTTCAATACCATTTGTAGATATGAAAATATTATTAGGCAGAGATAAAGAAAAAAAATAAACTCAAAAAGAAAAACCTTTTCTAAAGCCCGATCAACCACACTTGTCTCTTTTAGTTCGGGCAGAGAGACAAGGTGTACCAACAACATACTTAGACTTTGTTGAGGTGAACAATAATTTTTCCACCAGGTGATTTCTGAACGAAAATCTCCTTTACCTATTTCATAGATTGCTTAGACCTAGTTCTTTTCTGCAAAGGTCTAACTTTTTCTTTAGAAATTAACTTCTTTGTAGATGAGTTAAATTTACTTACCTATGACGGATTTGTCATTAGAAAAAATTTGAGATTGTTTGCTAGACGATTTACTCTCCGTTGCAGTTTGTTGACATATCTTACTTTATGCTTGTACTTATAACACTTAGAGAGTTCATGACCATTTAAAGTATAATAAGAACATGTCAAAGTGGAGGACGGTTCAGGCACCGTGGATGAACATGCTGCTAGGCATAGCGAAGTACTTGAAACCTGTGAGAGCCAGTTTTTGTTAGAAAAGTAAAATCCATTTCATACTCCAAGGCTATCGAAGAAGATATTCCAGAAAGGACATCAAGATTGATATGAGTATTGCTACAGTCATCAAAATTGATATTTTCACAAAGGAGTGCTACACTTGAATTTTCGTCTTCATTTGAATCATAGTGATCATACATTTCATCAAGAGTTACAACAAGACCTTTGTTTCCAGTATATTTTCTACGATTTGGGCATTCATTAGAAAAATGACCAAATCCTTTACACTTGAAGCACTGTGGCATATCCTCATCATCAGATTCGACAGTATTTCTGTTTTTAGGAGGAACACGGTCGTGAGGCTTAACAGATAAACTAGGCTTATCTCTGGAGAAACGTTTACTCCTATTTAACGGAGGATCTCTAAACTGTCTTGTGATCAGAGAAACTGAGTTATCAAGATCTTCACCTGAAGAGTCAGTCTCAATCGGATCATCCACCGAGTTTCCAACACTTTTACTTTATCAAGTAATTTGGTGTTCTTTTGTGCTTTAAAAGAAATATCCTTTCCAATTTTGGATGTAAGCTCATGATCAAAGATCTTTAGCTTTCCAATAAGTGTATTCCTGGAAAGTGTGTCAAGGTTATTACCTTCAACAATGGCATGTTTCTTAGAATTTTATTTGTTTGGCAACGATCTGAGAATTTTCATCAAAATGTCCTTTTTAGGAATGGTCTTACCCAATGAAAAAGATGCATTTACAATATGAGACACTTTGTGATTAAACTCATCAAATGATTCTTCATCAGCCATACAAAGGTTTTCCCAATCAGAATTTAGGTTTTGAAGCCTAGCTTCTTTCTCAGAGGAATTTCCTTCGAATACAGTTTCCAAGTGTTGATGGTGGATTTTAGTTCGGGGGTAAAATTGTAAAACCAAATTTATACACTGACATCCTGCAAAGGATAAAGCCACTGATAAGTGATGAATACTTCTTCACTTTAATAATTCACCTAGAATGGAGCATGTGGCAACAATCCCAGTATTTTGTGAATTAAATACACAAAATTCATCCAGGTTGGAGCATGTAGCAACAATCCCATATACCCTGTGAATTTACAACATTATTAATTAATGCATGAGTATCCTTGTATTTCCTGTGCTGTTCCCGCAAAACTCTCATTATTAGTGCGACATGACGACTGAATTTTGCTCTCAGCAGAGTAACACGAATCTCCAAGTGTTAATAGTGAGGCATGCACGAAATACCCGTACATGCCACCTCTCTCGGTGTGTTATACTAGCCCGATTGAGCCCACCTCTCTCAGTGTGTTATACTAGACCGATTAAGCATACATCTTTCGGTGTGTTATACTAGACCGATTAATCATACATCTCTCGGTGTGTTATACTAGCCCGATTGAGCATATTTGAATCTGGAATGACAGTCTCTGAAACAATCAAGACCAAGCAAGTTGGCCGCATGATTTAACCAGCCTAGACGATCCTCAGCAGGAGAATGCTACCATATTAATGACCACCAGCGGGCCCGTTTATGCCATGGTCGGTCGAATACATACCACGCCTCCCAAACAACCACCGAACACCAGCCTAGAGTAGGATGGTTGGGCTGGTATGGAGCATCTTGGAAACATGTACGCACAAGACTTCCAATGTCGGTCTCAAACAGATCGCGGCCGTCCAACTTCACCGGCATGGTTGGACGGTATAGATCTTCCCATGGCCGGTTGGAAAAGTGTTGTCCAGCACACCGGCGGTCCCCCTTCACGCCTGCATAATCGACCACCTCACGACCTAGCCAGGGAGAAACAAACGCTCACCCAAAGTTCGGTCGGCGTGATGCTTAAAGGGTCGCAGGAAATTCCACTAAAGGTCTTAAATTGATAACGACCATCCAACCTCACCAGCATGTTTGGATGGCTTAGATCAGACCCATAGCCGTCAGGAAGGTATTGGCATGTTCACTACCGGCCCAATGTGGGCCCCACATGGTCGGCCTCCCCAAAAGAGGACCTTAGCTTGCCAATTCGTCCATCCAAAGTAGCGTGGACATGAAACCCTAATTAGGGTTTGCGGCATATCACATGTGTCGCAAATCAGTCGCGACCATCCATCTTCGCAGGCATAGATGGAGGGTGTAGATGTAGACTCAAAGGTTCCCAAGCATGTCAACACAATCTCTGTGGGCCCGTCTACATGCGTGACCAATCGTCCAAGGACGACCATGGCTAGATGCCTCGATTCGTGCGCCCAAACTAGGCATGGTCGCGCGGTTCCAATTGCAAACCGATCTCGACCACTCAACTTTGCCGGACAAATCGAGTGGCTTAGATCACATCTCCATGTGACAGTGAGGTACGGACGTGTACGCCGGCAATACGTCTACATGCATTGCCGATCGGTCTTCCCAAAAACATCTCCCATGCATAGATTCGACCAAGCTGAAAGAAGGGACTTGCGCACCTCCTAAACCCTAATCTGACGGTCGCAGATGTGGGTCGCAAGTCATCTCGTCCGTCAAACTTCGCCGTCTTGGACAGACAGCCTAAGACAGGAGTTAGGCAACCAGTGAGGAATCACCACGATCACCGTCCACCACTCTTCCACATGGGGTGATCGGCCAAATCAGGGATTGCCTGTATAGCCTCCAAACGATCACTCGAAGATGGATGGACGTGATGTTATTTTAAGACGTTTAAATTCGCGACTTACTCCGTTAAACCTTAAAACATCGATGCTTCATACATGCTGAATATATTCGATGCATTACATGCATAAAATACACACGATATTTCATAAATATCGACTTCCTAAATAACTTAGTTATTTAATCTAGCATCACATGCTACTTTCTGTGGGTCCCACATCCACACATTTGAGACATCAAGCATGTCACAAACTGGGAGATACATACTGGGGTATTGGTATGGCGGTTTATATCGTGCAGCGGTGATATAGTTTTAAAAGTGGTAGTAAAGTTCGTTCAACTCGTACTTGATAAGATTGGGTTCTAGACTTAAAATAAAAATAGAAAATATATATACAAAAGGTTTGTCACAATGTCGAGAGAGACTGAGACTCAGGATTCCACCGAATTCCATTCATGCGACTCAAATTATAATTCCAATCAATTATAGTTCAAATAATAAAAATATGGACTCTTGTTCTTTGCCAAAAATAGATTTTTGAAAAGCAATGACTGTAAATCAAAAGCATGATGTATCAAAAATACATAGACCAAGCATACACCATCAAACGAAATCACACCCATTCAATAAAAATCATAAATCGATTAAAAATCAATGCAAATAGTCATAAAAGAATTATTAGAATTACCACATGCGTGAAATAGGGCTTCCTACGTCATCCCAGTGATGGGGTTTAGATCCTCATATTAATCGCTTTCTCAAAATACATGTTTGTTGCTCAAAAAGTTGATTAAAAGAGTGAAAATAATAAAATCAGTGATTCTGCGACCCACATAAGGCGTCCAGAGAAGAACGATAGAAAATAAGTGCGTTTGTTGCTGTTGTTTTAAGACTGAAGGCGTCTGTCCTTGTCACAGTTGAAGAACGAATGTTTGTGGAAGTCTGTTCTTCGTGTTCTTCAGGATCTTCGTGTAGCAGCAGCAGCAGCAGAGACAGGCCTCCTGTAATCTCTGATTCTCGCCTCCTAAGCTCTCCTCTCGACCCCAAACTCTCCGTTCTTCTTCTAGGTGACCTAAGCATCCTATTTATACACAAAAGGGTCATTGAATCTTTCCCAAATCGCATCATAATTCCCTTTTTCCTTTCTTGGCAGTCACGGCAATAATTCCTTCCATAAATTGTTTCACGCGTTTCTGAGCCTTCCCACTTATCTCAAACTCTTCCTTAGATAGAATATGTACCTTTGGAACGAATTTCTTTCCTTTAATCTCTTTGAATATCCAGAAACAAACCCAACAGGACCGTGTTTCCTTATTTGCTCTGTTTCCTTTTTCCGGCCATTCCAGCCCAATTAGATCGATAAAAACGCATGTATTAAACCTGTTTTGCTCTATCAAGTCCAGCCCAATTGATTTCCAGTGTTGAATCTCCCTGAAAAAGCTCCAAAAATCGAGTCCAAATTTGCCAGGCGTGAACTCATTTTTTCCCGCCAATTTTCTAATTTGAAACGTGAAGAAGGAATTCCCCCTATCCTGTGCTGTTCTCCCTTTAGCAGCTGCCTGGAAATAGGTTACCCCTTAGTAATTAGGTTACCCCTTATCCAAAGTGAGAGTCCGAATAGCAAATGTCCTCTCAGGTGCCTTTAACAACTTTTCGAGCCAATTTCGCCGCAAAAGCTTATTTCTCCAAAAACACTTACAAAGAGATAAAATACCGAAATAAGTACAAAAATGGGTACTAACAATATACACAATAGAGATGAAAATAGACACATAAATGCGTCTATCAAATACCCCCAAACTTATTATTTGCTAGTCCCGAGCAAATCAAAACTACAAAATAAAATCCTAACTCACTGTCGCAGGCATCGTCGATTGCATTTAGCGTATGCAATAAGCCGTTAAACCCCTAGGTGGCCCTAGTGGCGGAGTGTTGTCTCCGGAGGGCTTACAAGAGATATACCCACAAAACCTTTATACTCCAGACCTTAGATATATACGCAGAACCTTGGAAGGAACTAAAGAATCTCCTTGGTTGGCATACTTATTGACTACAGGAGGAAGTACCCTGATGCGAAATTCCAATTGTTGTACACGAGTTTGCACTCAAGCATACTAAAATTCATATAAAGTGACAGAGCTCCACTCAGATAGTCGCACTATGGACTTCAATATCCGGAGTCAAAACTAATCACATGGATAGATCAAGAAGATGGATATAGAAAAACATAGATGGTTTTGATGTTTACTAAGTGAACGGCGTTTCCCATATCTGTCTGAAGGCCTCCGCCAAAATGAACCTATCCTAATGGACTGAGATACCGGTCTGACTAATATCAACACACTGGCATATACAAGGGAACCAGTGGTCGATAACCTAACTCTAGGTCAACACAACTGGCATATACAAGGGTACCAGTGGTCGACTTTATTGAATTTGTTCCTTTTGGTCAAATGGTCTGGTCTCAATTTTTTTTTTTCAACCTTTTGGTAACTACCATTTTTTTTTTTGGTATCTCAATCACTCTAATTCACCCTAGCATTGGTAACAACTTGAATCGTGAGCCCCACCTAATCACTTAGAGAAACATAGTTTAAAAACAAAATAAAATAAAAATAGAAGTGAAAAGGACTCAACGAGATATGGTGAAACTATCATGTTATTTCTAACACCTGAGCTCTGTGCTTTTATGAATAGACTCTTCTAGATGTTGCCATCTAATCAGATTGGTTACTCAACTCCTACAATCAAAATGCTTCCATCCACTTAGATTAGTTAGTGCAATCCTCAATAGGCATAAATTTCTAGGTTCTGGAGTTTATTTATTCATACTGCAACTAAAAAGTTTCTCCCATACCCCCAAACTTGAATCTAACATTGTCCTCAATGTTCTAAAGATAAATTAAAAGCACGAACAAGGAGAAACTGTTACCATTTGAAGCAAAAGAGATAAGGAAAGATATTACCGTGTCGCATGAATGTTGGGTTACCTCCCAAAAAGTGCTAAGTTTAAAGTCTTCAGCCAGACTAAGAAAGGATTAGTCACCTCATAGAATAAAGTAATAACCGAAATTTCTGTGGGTCATCAAAACCAAATAGAGCTATCACAAATAAAAGGAATCTGCAACCTGCCAAGAAAATTAACAAATAAAGCGCACCCTTGTCTAGTTTCCTGTTTAAGACAACTACATCTAGTTATGGTTCAGGTTCAGGTTCTATAACTGGGTCCAAATAAAATATTTTCATTGGTTGGAATTCCTCAAAGCTAAGATCCGGTTCAGGTATTAGAGTCTGAAGAAACTCAAGTAAAAATTTAAAAGCACATAATAATAACCTGAATAATTGAGGATCCTTAAAGTCAATCAGTTTTGATTCACACAATCGACCACGATGAAACTGGTGGTCAATCTTAAGCAAATGTATCGACCCTAATCTCTTAAAGTAATTAGGTAGTCACAAAACTAAATAATTGACACATCTGAAATTTATACGTTCCCACAATTGGTTGAAAAATATTTGGTGGGAAAACAAAGTCAATCTGGATATCATAGCCTGGGTAAACCACATCAACCAGAGGATGGGTTTCTAACAACTGAACTTCCTTATGGACATCACTAGGTTCAGGAAAACGTGTATGAAGATAATCTTGTAAAATGGTTGAGGCACATATGTCAAGTCCCAAGTGAGAGACCTTTCTAATAGTTAAAGCACATGGAGAATGATAATCACCCCCAAACTTAGAGTTTTCAGTGTCTCTAGAAATACCAGTCACAATGTCCCTAATTTCAAGGTCATTAGATTCCTGAAAATGGTCAATTGATTCTTCTAAGTATGGTTCATCCTCACTCATCTCTACGAGTTCACTTTCTTTGTCTAAGACTAATGTTTCTAAATCGCTAGACTCTAAAACAATATTCTCAGAAAAAACTCGCTCCTCCAAACCATTATCGGCTTCGTAATCAAAAGGAAATACTACATCGTCTAAAACGGGGGTATCTCTAGTCAAATCCTCGTCCTTTTGAATAGGTGAATAATCATTAAAATTATCGGGATCTGAACCAGAAATAACACTATCATCATAAAGTTCATTTGGAGTAACAAATTCCTGATCACTATGCCTACATATTTCAAATTCTTCCTCAACACTATCCTCGTCATAATCATCATAATAGCATGAAAATGGTTGAACCTCATCTAAAAAAGTAGTGTTACCAATTCTAACCTCGGCATCTTGATTATGCAAATAACTATCCTCATTTTCAAGGGTACTATTGGAAACACTATATTGGAAATTAAGACTATCTTGAGCAGTTCTGTTCTGGGCCTCTAACAACATTTTCTGAGTCGACTCACATGACTTCCTTATGGTATCGTGTATAGAAGGTGCATTTTGTTTATTCATTTCTAACACAAACCTATTTGTATTCTCAGTTAATTGTTTGAGAGACTCTTCTAGAGGAAGAACAGGTTCAGAAGGATCATAATAAGGACTAGTTTTCAACATTTTCATTATATTTTCCAAAGACGAGGAACTAGTACTATAATAATCCTTATTTTCTTGCTCGTATGACCGGTGTGTGTGTGTGTATAGTAATTGGGCTCACTATGGTATGAGCCGTAACCTTGAAAAGGTTGATGTTCCCAATCACTATTCACACTATGGTTAAAATTGTAACGTCCATTTTGAAACTCAGTCGGATATTCGTTGTATTGGCTATTGTGATACCAGTTCGACATTCTATTGCAGGGGTGTGAGTTGTCACACAAAATAAAACCCACTGACAGGGGATTCGTGGGTGGATAGAGTCTTACCTCCCGTACCAGACGGGCGATGAACCGTTGAAGTCGACTCAGGCCACCGACTCCGATGTCAGTGTACGAACCCGATGGGCCGAGACAGTATCGTAATTGTCGTCCTTCCCTGCAAACAGTTTATATTTAATCTTAACCCTTCCGCAGGGTTTAAAAGTAATGTCCAAGAATGTCCAAAAAGTCCAAAAATAAAAATGTCCAAAAAGGAAAAGAAAAATTACAAAAATAATACCCTATTTACAGTTTCTAAAAGTAAAACAAAATAACTATATACAAAATCTTCTTCTTCATTCCTTTCGGATTCCTCTTTTCTTCCTTTTTTGGCGATGCTTTCCTTTTATAACACTTTTTCTTCCCTTGTAGCTTCGCTCCAAATCTGAAAAGAATCCAAAAATACCAAAGGCGTAAAAGAGAACAAAAATTCTAAAAGAAATAAAATAAATCTAAAACCTAAAACCTAATACAAATCCGCGTCGGCGGCGCCAAAAATTGATATAGTTTTAAAAGTGGTAGTAAAGTTCGTTCAACTCGGACTTGATAAGATTGGGTTCTAGACTTAAAATAAAAATATAAAATATATATACAAAAGGTTTTTCACAATGTCGAGAGAGACTGAGACTCAGGATTCCACCAAATTCCATTCATGCGACTCAAATAATAATTCCAATCAATTATAGTTCAAATAATAAAAATATGGACTCTTGTTCTTTGCCAAAAATAGATTTTTGAAAAGAAATGACTGTACAAAAGCATGATGTATCAAAAATACATAGACCAAGCATACACCATCAAACGAAATCACACCCATTCAATAAAAATCATAAATCGATTAAAAATCAATGCAAATAGTCATAAAAGAATTATTAGAATTACCACATGCGTGAAATAGGGCTTCCTCCGTCATCCCAGTGATGGGGTTTAGCTCCTCATATTAATCACTTTCTCAAAATACATGTTTGTTGCTCAAAAAGTTGATTAAAAGAGTGAAAATAATAAAATCAGTGATTCTGCGACCCACATAAGGCGTCCAGAGAAGAACGATAGAAAATAAGTGCGTCTGTTGCTGTTGTTTTAAGACTGAAGGAGTCTGTCCTTGTCACAGTTGAAGAACGAATGTTTGTGGAAGTCTGTTCTTCGTGTTCTTCAGGATCTTCGTGTAGCAGCAGCAGCAGCAGCAGAGACGGGCGTCCTGTAATCTCTGATTCTCGCCTCCTGAGCTCTCCTCTCGACCCCAAACTTTCTCCGTTCTTCTTCTAGGTGACCTAAGCATCCTATTTATACACAAAAGGGTCATTGAATCTTTCCCAAATCGCATCAAAATTCCCTTTTTCCTTTCTTGGCAGTCACGGCAATAATTCCTTCCATAAATTGTTTCACGCGTTTCTGAGCCTTCCCACTTATCTCAAACTCTTCCTTAGATAGAATATGTACCTTTGGAAAAAATTTCTTGCCTTTAATATCTTTGAATATCCAGAAACAAACCCAACAGGACCGTGTTTCCTTATTTGCTCTGTTTCCTTTTTCCGGCCATTCCATCCCAATTAGATCGATAAAAACGCATGTATTAAACCTGTTTTGCTCTATCAAGTCCAGCCCAATTGATTTCCAATGTTGAATCTCCCTGAAACAGCTCCAAAAATCGAGTCCAAATTTGCCAGGCGTGAACTCATTTTTTCCCGCCAATTTTCTAATTTGAAACGTGAAGAAGGAATTCCCCCTATCCTGTGATGTTCTCCCTTTAGCAGCTGCCTGGAAATAGGTTACCCCTTAGTAATTAGGTTACCCCTTATCCAAAGTGAGAGTCCGAATAGCAAATGTCCTCTCAGGTGCCTTTAACAACTTTTCGAGCCAATTTCGCAGCAAAAGCTTATTTCTCCAAAAACACCTACAAAGAGATAAAATACCGGAATAAGTACAAAAATGGGTACTAACAATATACACAATAGAGATGAAAATAGACACATAAATGCGTCTATCAAATACCCCCAACGCGCCATCACAAGAACGTGTCAGGAAGACATGGACGGTTAGTGATGATGGGAGAAGTGGGCAAGACTGGTCGTGTGACACTAACACACAACTCCACTAATCCATCACTCCACTTCCTCCTCTTCCCATGAGAGACGTGAGTTAGGCTCAATGACTTGTATAAATAGGTTCTCCTCCCTATTTCCAAAAAACAGATAAGACAGAAACCAAGTGTTAATACAATCGTATTCAAACACCAGAACTGATAGCTTACATCCTGCAAGCCAGTTCAGCTTTCTGATACAAGTCATAAAATAGCCAACACCTTCACAATCTCAACACCTTCTTCGCTTCCCTCCTTAAGATCAACCCCATCTCCTTCACTTTGTGACCTAAGCAAGTCTGGAACGGCCATTTCTTGGTTTAGTCCAGAATTGTACAGATTGATTTCTCGAATCACAAGCACTCCCGTGCAGTGCATTTGTTTAGGGTTTAGATTCATTTCTCATCCACACACCCCAAATTACCAAAATCGGCAGAAATAGTTTTCACCGATAATCAATTGGCGACCACAGTGGGAGATTAATCTCTCGGTTGTGAAGTCAATTTCTTCAATACCAATTCAATTTTATTGATTTCGAAAATGGTGGATCTTAGGTATGGATCAGCAACCAATCCTGACGGTACTAGCGCTGAAAACACTCTCGGTGTTGATATCCCAGGTGTAACCGTGAAGCCAGTCAATACCATCAATGTATCTCGTGGAATTACTTCCTCTACTACCAGCACCAGCGGAGCAAGAGGAGATATTCCATTGGGCGTGACACCTTCTATCACCATAGCCAGAGCAGCCGTAAACCCTAGCATCTCTTCAAGTGTAACACCTCCAGCCGTCACCAGAGCAACTGCCACTCCTCCATCGGGACGAGGAGATGTAGGAGCCAGAGGAGGACAACCCCTATTACCATGGTGGATTTGATGGAGAGACAAGAAGTTCTTGCAAGAGGACTAACGTACTTGGCTACAACTCAGAAAAAGGTACTCACTTTTCTTAAGACATTAACTTACCGATTGTCACAAGAGCCGCGACATCCCCTGGAGCCAACAAGGAACGCATTCAACGCACTCAGAGAAGGTACTTCAGCTGCGCGGGCCTACATGGACCTAATCAAAGAAGCGGCATCAGATATGAGTGGTCCTGTCATGGAGACTCCTACACTGGGGACTGATCCTCACAACGATCCTCCTCAAGTCAATAGTTTCACTATGAACCAAAGGTCGGCGGATCATGAAGCAGTTTCTATAGTGGAAAGTTTATGTGAACTTTTACACCTCTCGAAGAATCAGCGGGCGGAGACGTTTTGCTGCAATCAACCAGGGGAAGGTCACAACCGTGCCCTACATGTCACCGCACGAATCAAGGATTCAGAGTTCAAGAGGGCCTTATCGACACAGGAGCGTCTTCGAATGTGATTACTCTCACGACTCTCAGGACATCCAAGGTTCGCCCAGGCATGGTCGTACAGAAGCCTACTACAATGACGTACTTCGAGGGAAACCAAACCAACACGTACGGAAGCTCTGCGGAAAGAATCAGACAAAGTTCGTTGCATACCACTCCCCACGTGGGCGTCAATTCAGGAGTAAGACCGACTTGCATCATTGAGGGCTAAAACCCACGATGCATCTTTGCTGACGAAGTATTCTTCTCCATCCTGTGAAGCCGCAACCCACGTTCACACGAAGAGGGAGCGGACTTTTGTGGAGAGCCGTGATCATAAAGGAAAAACGGTGTACCAACGCCGCTGTTAGAAATTAGCAGGGGAGACTGTCCCCCAGTCTCTCCGCCCAATGGAATGCTACAACAACGATGAGCCACTAGAGGAAGTACCAGATGCTCCACGATAGTTGCAGGACGATACCAATTCCACAACTGATGAGCTCTAAGTGGTCAACATCGGGGATGAGGAATTTCCCAGGCCTATCTCCATCAGTTCGACCTTGTCTGCGGAGGAACACACGATACTTGTGCAACTTCTCAAGGAATACCAGGACATATTTTCCCGGACATATGAAGAAATTCCTGTCCTAGATGAAAAACTGGTCACCCACCATCTACATGTCATACCCGGATCCGAACCGATCAAGCAATCCTCGAGGCAATTCAGGCATGAGGTAGAAGAACAAATCAAAACTGAGATTCAGAAGTTTTCGGCTGCTGGCTTCATCAAACCCATCCATTATCCGACCTGGTTGGCTAATGTGGTGTCGGTAAAGAAGAATAATGGACAAATCAAGTGTTGCGTGGATTTCAGAGACTTGAATAGATGCTGCCCCAATGATGATTTTCCTTTACCTAACATCGACATGTTAGTGGATGCTGCCAGCGGACACGGCATGTTCTCTTTTATGGATGGATACAACGGCTACAATCAGATAAGGATGTACGAGCATCATGCAAGTAAGACTGCCTTTCGAACTCCTCTCGGAAATTTTATTATGCTGTAATGCCATTTGGTTTAAAGAATGCCGGTGTAACGTATCAATGAGCTATGATGCCAATATTCTACTGGAGCCGACACCTTAAGGGATCAGCCTCAGGAAGATAACGATGTCCGCGCACGAGAAAGAATCTGGGTGAATCACTCTTGTCTATCGTTCCATGTTGGAAGACTTCGTGAAGCTGTTGAACGCTCATCTACAACAACATCTGCCTTGATAGAAAGAACCAGGCCTTCCGGTAATGAAGAGCCTCATAATGTTCGTGGGAGCATATATCTCACCAAAAGGTGATACAATTTTCATCCGTCTGTAAGCAGTTTCCCTGAAGCAGCAAGAGGAAAACCACCGAGATACAACATCATGCGCGTCTGCCAACTCTAACTCCGGTACCACATGCACGACTCCCACAATGATGAAATAACGTCCAAGATATTCCATATCTGGCTCGACAGCAACCACATCGATGAGAGATGCGTTCAGAATTTCGTCTCCCATGGAGTGTGACTGGGGACTGCTTAGCACTACCCATCTCAAAGATGATGAGAGACGCAAGCACGCTATATTCCAAGATGTCCAAAGACGAGGATATACTCAAGAGAGAATACGTATTTTCAAAGACCAGCGATATTCCTGGATATTTATGAAACGCAACGCAGACGAAAAGATGGCCTCATGAAACCAGCGTGACAACGTCTATCAAGTCGAAGGCTCAGTGGATGCTCGTGGGCAGGGGACTGTCTCCCTATTTTTCATTCCGTGAGGCAATATCCAGGAAGCTATCACGCCTCTTCCTGCCAGTCTCCTCTGATCACATCTGCTGCTAAGAACCGTTGTTCGTTTGTCGATACCAGTGCCCGAGCTTCATCATAGCAACAACCACTACGGACATAGTAAGGGATTTCTTCAATACAGGAGATATGGTCAATCAAGAAGCATGCAATTCGCGAGGGAGAATTAAACTAAATAAGAAGCCTCTTCAATGCTCTCTTCAGAGGAAGACGCTCCAACGCCTGTCCAGGAGAAGCCGCTTCAACACTTTCTCCAGGATCCGATTCGATGTTCGCTCCAGAAGAATCTGCTTCGGCGCTCTCAACGCTCTCTCCAGGATCCATCTCAACGTTCGCACCAGAAGCCACTTTAACATCCTCTCGAGCCGTTTCAACACGCACGCTACATCAATAATCTGTGCTTTGGTCAAGTTATCTTTGATGTATTCATTTCTCAACATGCGTCTCATCCATCCTTCATAAGGGCCCAACGGAACATGAAAAACCTTGAAGTCGATAGGAGAAGGGTTATCTTGTGGGACGAATGTTTTAAGATAGTTGAAAGGGCGTGGTGAACAACTCATCATTTATGTTTGGCATGTCTTTGAAGCTGTCAACACCTCCTGACTTGGCATCGACATTATTATCAGTGAAGCATGCTCCTTGGCCGTAGGAGGACATGAACACAGCGGGACCAACACCACGTTCGAACATACAAGGTTCACGTTTGGGAAAAGCAAGCACGCCTGGGTCCCACGTTCGAGCAAAGGGAAGACCGATGTTGGTTAGCAAGACCGGTGTTATTCAGCAAGACCAGTGTTGGTCAAAACAGCAAGGCCGGTGTTTGTAGAAGTAACAAAGTTGGTGTACGGTACAAGGCCGGTGTTCGAACGAAACAAGACAGCAAGGCCGGTGTCGGTCGAGGCAGCGATGTCCGTCAGCAAGGCCGGTGTTCGTCAAGGCAAGGCCGGTGTTGGTCAAGGGGCAAGTCTGGTGTTGGGTGAGGCAACAGGTTTGGTGTCTGGTCGAAGCAGGCACAGCCGGCCCCAAACAAAGAAGGCACGCGACGGGTCCCACTTGATCAGGCAAAGCCATCACCAGATTGGTCAAAGCAGGCACAGCCGGCCCCAGGAAAATCAGGCACAGTCGGCCCCAAGCAAAGCAGGCACGCGGTGGGTCCCACTTGATGTAGCACAACTAGCCCCAGATTGGTCGAAGCAGGCACAGCCAGCCTCAATCAAAGCCGGCACGCGGCGGGTCTCACTTTTATCAGGCACAGCTAGCCCAAGATTGGACGAAGCAGGCACAGCCGGCCCCAATCAAAGTAGGCACCCAGCGGGTCCCACGTTGATCAGGCACAACTAGCCCCAGATTGATCGAAGCAGGCACAGCTGGCCCCAATCAAAGCAAGCACGCGACGGGTCTCACGTTCGAGCAAGCCAGGCACAACAAATCCCACATTTGGTCAGAGCATGCACAAATGGGGCCCACATTCTCTCATGCATGCGGCGTGATACAGTTTTCTACGGACGAACAATAGCAACGGCATCAAGCTCCGGCCACGTCCACAGCGGTGGCAGCGACATCAATGCTCGTCGAGCCAAAGTCACGGAAGAGAGAAGTTGTTCGAACAAAAAAAAAGAGAAAAAGGGTCGGTCCTCTTTTATACACAAGTAATTGGAGAACTCTGGTAGAAGAAGGATTCCCTTCTTGGCTCAAATACCCGAAGGAGGAAGCTGGTCCCACCAAGGTCCGTGGTCACGCCTGGCGTACTCACGCGGATGATTGCCAACATGGCCGGCCAGAGTCCCTCCAGGAAAACTTCTTTTATCTTGTCTTTATACGATTATATTTGTCTCATGCCTACCCCACAATGATGCAATCATTATATGCTAGGCAGGGGACTTAATGTTGATGGTGGATTTTAGTTCAGAGCTAAAATTGTAAAACCAAATTTATACGCTGACATCCTGCAAAGGATAACGCCACTAATAAGTGATGAATACTTCTTCACTTTAATAATTCACCTAGAATGGAGCATGTGGAAACAATCCCAGTATTCTGTGAATTAAATACACAAAATTCATCCAGGTTGGAGCATGTAGCAACAATCCCATATACCCTGTAGATTTACAACATTATTAATTAATGCATGATTAGCCTTGTATTTCCTGTGTTGTTCCCGCAAAACTCTCATTATTAGTGCAGCATGACGAATGAGTGTTGCTCTCAGCAGAGTAACACGAATCTCCAAGTGTTAATAGTGAGGCATGCACGAAATACCCGTACATGCCACATCTCTTGGTATGTTATACTAGTCCGATTGAGCCCACCTCTCTCGGTGTGTTATACTAGCCCGATTGAGCATACATCTCTCGGTGTGTTATACTAGCCAGATTGAGCATATTTGAATCTGGACTGACAGTCTCAGAAACAATCACGACCACGCAAGTTGGATGCATGATTTAAACATCCTAGACGATCCTCAGCAGGAGCAGGCTACCATCTTAATGACCACCAGCGGGCCCGTTTATGCACTGGTCGGTCGAATACATACCACGCCTCCCAAACAACCACCGAACACCAGCCTAGAGTAAGATGGTTGGTCTGGTATGGAGCAGCTTGGAAAACATGTACGCACAAGACTGCCAATGCCGGTCTCAAACAGATCGCGGTCGTCCAACTTCACCGGCATGGTTGGACGGAATAGATCGTCCCATGGCCGGTTGGACAAGCGTTGTCCTGCACACCGGCGGGCCCCCTTCACGCCTTCATAATCAACCATCTCACGACCTAGCCAAGGAGAAGCAAACGTTCTCCCAAAGTTCGGTCGGCGTGATGCTTTAAGGGTCGCAGGAAATTCCACTAAAGGTCTTAAATTGATCACGACCATCCAACCTCACCAGCATGTTTGGATGGCTTAGATCAGACCCATAGCCGTCAGGCAGGTATTGGCATGTTCACCACCGTCCCAATGTGGGCCCCACATGGTCGGCCTCCCCAAAAGAGGAGCGCAGCTTGCCAATTCGTCCAGCCAAAGTAGCGTGGACATGAATCCCTAATTAGGGTATGCGGCATATCACATGTGTCGCAAAACAGTCGCGACCATCCATCTTCGCAGGTATAGATGGAGGGTGTAGATGTAGACTCAAAGGGTCTCAAGCATGTCAACACAATCGTCGTGGGCCCGTATACATGCATGACCAATCGGCCAAGACGACCATGGATAGATGCCTCGATTCGTGCGCCCAAACTACGCATGGTCGCGCGGTTCCAATTGCAAACCGATCTCGACCACTCAACTTTGTCGGACAAATCGATTGGCTTAGATCACATCTCCATGGGACAGTGAGGTACGGACGTGTACACCGGCAAGCTGTCTACACGCATGCCCGGTCGGTCTTGACAAAAACATCTCCCATGCATGGATTCGACCAAGCTAAAAGAAGGTACTTGCGCACCTCCTAAACCCTAATCTGACGGTCGCGGATGTGGGTCGCAAGTCATCTCGTTCGTCCAACTTCGCCAGCTTGGACGGACAACCTAATACAGGAGTTAGGCAACCAGTGAGGCATCACCACGATCACCGTCCACCACTCTTCCACATGGGGTGATCGGCCAAATCAGGGCTTTCCTGTATAGCCTCCAAACGATCACTCGAAGATGGATGGACGTGATGCTATTATAAGACGCTTAAATTCGTCACTTACTCCGTTAATCCTTAAAACAACGATGCTTCATACATGTTGAATATATACACATGATATTTCATAAATATCGACTTCCTAAATAACTTAGTTATTTAATCTAGCATCACATGCTACTTTATGTGGGTCCCACATCCACACATTCAAGACATCAAGCATGTCACAAACTGGGGGATATATACTGGGGTATTGGTCTGACGGTTTACATCGTGCAGCGTGCAACGCACCATCACAAGAACGTGTCAGGAAGACATGGACGGTTAGTGATGATAGGAGAAGTGGGAAAGACTGGTCATGTGACACTAACACACAACTCCACTACTCCATCACTCCACTTCCTCCACTTCCCATGAGAGACGTGGGTTAGGCTCAATGACTTGTATAAATAGGTTCTCCTCCCTATTTCCAAAAAACAGACAAGACAGAAACCAAGTGTTGATACAATCGTATTCAAACACCACAATTGATAGCTTACATCCTGCAAACCAGTTCATCTTTCTGATACAAGTCATAAAACAGCCAACACGTTCACAATCTCAACACCTTCTTCGCTTCCCTCCCTAAGATCAACACATCTCCTTAACTTTGTGACCGGAGCAAGTCTGGAACGGCCATTTCTTGGTTTAGGCCAGAATTGTACAGATTGGTTTCTCAAATCACAAGCACTCCCGTGCAGTACATTTGTTTAGGGTTTAGATTCATTTCTCATCCACACACCCCAAATTACCAAAACCAGCAGAATAAGTTTTCACCCTTAAACACTAAGATATCCCAAGCATATTTAGACTTAGTGCACCTAGTCACATGGTGCTGAAGATTTCGGGTAATGGCATGGATGATAGCATTTAATCCGTCAGAATTTTTCTTTGCATCGAGTATCTCGGCAGGATCACATGCACCAATATCCTTTGGAACAGTTACATATCCTTTTGTAACAACCATAGGATTATAGCCATTAACTACACGAATCCATGATTGAAAATCACGTGCTTGGAGAAAGGCACGCATAGTAATTTTCCACCATAAGTAATTCGAGACATCAAAGACTGGCGGTACGTTTATAGAGATGGCACTTCTGTCCATAGAGTCATATTGCGACAAATATAGTCTTATGAGGTCTTAGCGTGTTTTCCTGCTCTGATACTAATTGAAAAAGCGGGGGTCTAACAACCACACACAATATTTCGTTCGATAATCTGTATGGACAACTCCAATACAATTCCAAGAGAATCAACTAGATAGTCAGACTCAATCATAGAAAAGTATCCAAGAATTATTTCTCAATTTCTCAATGTAATTATCAAATCAAACATGTAGAATCCGAGAGCCTGATTATTATGAGAAACAACTTGAACGGTTCCAAAGACCAATGTTCAAGTGTCAATCAATTTCAACCAACAACCAAAAGTTGCATTTACCAATTGATTGAACTACGCACAACCTGTGATATTTCAATTATATAAACAAATATAATGCGGAAAAGAAATAACACAGACACCAGAAATTTCGTTAACGAGGAAACCGCAAATGCAGAAAAACCCCGGGACCTAGTCCATATTGAACACCACACTGTATTAAGCGCTACAGACACTAGCCTACTACAAGATTAACTTCGGACTGGAATGTAGTTGAGCCCTAACCAATCGCATGTTGATCAAGGTACAATCGCGTTCCTTACGCCTCTGAATCCCAGAAAGACTCTACGACCCAAAGTCGAAGACTTATAAACAAATATGTATCCCACAGAAATGTCTATTATGATAGATAAATCTGTCTCCCACAGAAATACCTATGAAGTTTTGTTCCTTCTTATGATAAATCATGGTGCACAGGAACCAGTTGATAATCCGGTCGTATATTCCCGAAGAACAGCTTAGAAATATCAATCACCTCACAATAACTTAACTATATGGTAGTAGAACAAGTTATTGTGAAATCACAAAGAATGAGACAAAGAGATTTCTGATTACCTTTTATATTTTACCTATCGGAGATTGATCTCGAGCTAATCTTAGAGATGATAGTACTCAATACGATATAACAAGTAAGATAAGAATACGCAACTACAGAAAAAATAGTTGGATCTGGCTTCAGAATCCCAATGAAGTCTTTAAATCGTTAACCTAAATGGTTTTAGGAAAAACCTAGGTTAATGGAGAACCGACTCTAGTACGCAACTAGTATCACACATGAGGTATGGGGATAGTTTCCCAGTTAGTTCTCCTTTATATAGCTTTCTGAAAATGCGGGGGTCTAACAACCACACCCAACAATTCGTTTAGCAATCTGAGAGGACTTACTCCAATACACTTTCTAGAGAATCAACTAGACAGTCAGACTCAATCTAGAATAAATTATATCAAAGAGTTTAATATCTCTAACTCTTAATTCAATCCACAATCACCAAATAAAAATCTGCGAGCCTGATTGAATATAAGAGGAGTTACTTGAACGGTACCAAAGACCAATGTTCAAGTGTCAATCAATGTAAATCAACAACCAAAGGTTGGATATTCTAATTGATTGATCTTAACGCACAACCTGTGATATTTCAATTATATAACAAAATATAATGCGGGAAAAAAATAACACAGACACCAGAATTTTGTTAACGAGGAAAACGCAAATGCAGAAAAACCCCGGGACCTAGTCCAGATTGAACACCACACTGTATTAAGCCTCTACAGACACTAGCCTACTACCAATTAACTTCGGACTGGACTGTAGTTGAACCCTAATCAGTATCACACTGATTAAAGGTACAGTTGCGCTCCTTACGTCTTTGATCCCAGTAGGATGCAACGCACTTGATTCCCTTGGCTGATCTCACCCACAACTAAGAGTTTCTACGACCCAAAGTAGAAGACTTGATAGACAAATCTGTCTCACACAGAAAAGTCTATAGGATTGAATAAATATGTCTCCCACAGAAATATCCAAGAGTTTTTGTTCCGTCTTTTGATAAATCAAGGTGAACAGGAACCAATTGATAAACCAGACTTATATTCCCGAACAAGGTTTTTTAAAATCGTGCGATTTGCACGATTTGCGAGTCAAATCGCACGATTCGCTCCAAATATTTCATTTCCGCTTCAAATCGTCAGTTCAACTCGTTTCTCTCGTAAATCGTAAATTTGACTTTTTTAGATACGATTTTTGACTTTTTGACCAAGTCAAACGTAGATGCTTCAACAGAAAACAGAAAATTAAGGAAAAAAAAATTAAGGGAAGCTTGAGATTCGAACATGAGATCCCTTGGTTATCAATTAGACTGACTACCATTGTACCAACTCAATTGTTGGTGCTAATCAATCAACATATTCTACATACATATTAGTATAAAGTTGTTTCATGTAATCCGATTATATTTATAAGCATAAATTTAACGATTTAGTAATGAACTATGAATCTACGATTCACGATTCAATATACGATTCGATTCTCAAAAATTGAAAAGCGATTCACGTTTCGATTTAAGATTTCATAACCTTGTTCCCGAAGAACAGTCTAGTATTATCAATCACCTCACAATAAACTTAATCGACTAGCGAAACAAGTTATTGTGGAATCACAAACGATGAGACGGAGTTTGTTTGTGATTACTTTTCTATCTTGCCTATCGGAGATATAAAATCTCAGCCAATTATTTCAATTGCACTCAACACGATAGAAACAGCAAGATCAGATCATGTAACTACAAAGATAATAGTTGGGTCTGGATTCACAATCCCAATGAAGTCTTCAAGTCGTTAACCTACAGGGTCTCGAGAAGAAACCTAAGGTTAAAGGAGAATCGACTCTAGTTATGCAACTAGTAACACACAGGAGGTGTGGGGATTAGTTTTCCCAGTTGCTAGAGTTCTCCTTTATATAGTTTTCAAATCAGGGTTTGCAATCTAAGTTACCTTGGTAACAAATGATTAAATAATCACCGTTAGATGAAAAACCTGATTGTATTAAGTTAATATATTTCAACCGTTAGATCGAACTTAGCTTGTTACACACAAATGAAATGTACCCTCATTTAGGTTTATGTAACTGTACCTAAACGTGTACACCATGTTGGTTCACAAATAGTTAACCGAGGTTAGCCATATGATTACTCTCATATCCACCTTATTCATCTCAACCATAACTAGTTCAAATGACTCAAATGAAACTAGTTAAAGAGTTGTTCAGTTGTTATAGAAAACACAACTGAAACCAAATCGGTTTGATTCACTTGAATCAATCATGAAAATTATAGCCATGGTTTGCAAAGATTGCATTCCTTATGATTTAAATGTTTAAGTCCATGAACTGACCGATTTAACAAAGTAACCAGCTTAAGTATGCGTACAGGTATGCGTACTTAAGCAACTGGTTTTGAGTTTGTAAAGTTTCCAAACTCAGCAGAAATTTTCGGTTCGAAAGCTTCCGCCAGTATGCATACGGGTACGCATTCTTAAGGTGACTAGTTAAGAGTTTGTCAAAAACCAAACTCAGCAGAAATTCTCGGTTCGAGAACTTCCGCCAGTATGCGTACGGGTACGCATACTTAACATGTGTCCTTCACCAATTTCGTATACACACATATGCATACTCTTGGCTTCCGATTTATGGATTTATACACTAATGTGCGAACACACTATATATGCTTATATCCAAAGATGGTTACATTCTCAACTCTTTATTTCAATCATTGAAACATTCTTCTATAATGACAATAGCCGTTTTCACACACTATTAGCATCAAAGCAATATTCAAGATATTGAAATAATCATTATCGAAACATTCCAAGCCTACATCAAATGATTGTATCACATAAACCATGTAAGATGTTACTCGGAAATTTTCTCATGATATAAGATGAACTTGGTCGAAGCGAAAGCTTACCAACACATATTTCGAGAAATATGTAAGCGAGATATACTCAGCTCGAAATATCAAATGTGTATAGAGAAAACTATATTGTAACACGACTTATATCTCAATATAGGAGATAGTAGAAATAGACTTTCCAAGTGATAGATGAGTTCAAGTCTCCACATACCTTTTCTCGAAGAATTTCCACAAGCTCCCCTTAGTAGTTCTTCGTCTTCAAGAGATGAACATCGAGAGATCTAAGCTCAACTACACTATCTATGTCCTAGTCCGAGACATCTATAAATAGGCTAGAAATCAAGACTTATAGTTTTGATCACTAACATTGACAAACATGCTTGATATAGAAACGCATGCGAGTTCGACCGAGCAATGCTCTAACAATCCCCCCCTTTGTCAAATTTAATGACAAAACTGTTAATACATATGGATTACAAAAAAGATAAAAAAACGTAGCTTCTCATCCACATGCTTGATTTCCTTGGCATATTCAACGCGACTCGAACTCTTCGTCACTTCCAAGTACTCCATGATCCTAAAGGTTGTAAGTTCAGCATCACAGTTGTTGAAGATCCGTAGCTAAAAAAATGAGAAAACAAAATACTCTCAATCATTTTTATACAGTGTCATAGTATTATTACACAACATCAAAGTTCAATTGTATCACAACTTTGAAAACAATACTATGGTTATATGTATCACTCCCCCTTAGTCAATACATATATCAACATGAAAACCACTCCCCCTTACATAACAATCTGTAAGCCATATGTATTTGTAGTGTGAACTACACATTAATTCTCCCCCTTTTTGTCAAAAAAATTGGCAAAGTTACGAAAATTAGTGGGATCCTAATGAAATTTCCACGGAGATACTTCATGACCAAAAGGTGTATTAACATACCAAAAAATTTAGATGCAATCATAAAACCGAAGCTAAATGCATTCATCAAGGAGTTAATAAAGATACAAGATAACCCCTAAATATTCCACAGCCGCTCTCCCCACAAAGATTTGGCAATTAAGCACAAGTTCAAAATGAACTCTCCCCTATAAAATGTCATCCCCGAAGGAACAACAAAGGAGACCTCACTTTCACAGGAAAAGAAGGATTTCTTTTGGACAAACAAATCACATGAAAAACATGAATTTGAATCCAAAAATATTCAATTGAAATAACCACAAGAGAACCCATGGTTAGTTCAATCGAAAAATACAACCAAATTAATCACAAGAAATCCCATGATTAATTTAATTGAAATACACAACCAAATTAACCACAATGTAATAAATTCAATTGGTCATGCTCGACATAAGAGAAGTTACGGAGCAACAACTAAAATAACCAAAAGAGAATGACTAATTTAGTTGGTTATGCTCGACATAGGGAACCTTACGGACCAACAACTAAGTTAATCATAAGAGAATGATCAACTTAGTCGGTTGTGCTCAACATAAGAAACCTTATGGAACAATCACAGTATATGCACAAAAATGTGGATCGGAGATCGACCAAATACTGCGGAATAGACAAGGATTCATCCTATTTTCCATCACTATTTTCACAATGACATACAATAGGCTCCATCCTTGTAAATAAAAGTTTTATCCTTTCTTCCATCAAAATATGACATAAAAGGCTTTAACTTTTGAAAAGACGAGGATACCCAAATACATCACAATCTTTTATTTTGATCACAACTTATACAAGACCCACTGTGTATAAACCTCTTGGAGATACAATCACTCAAGGAATATTTCAACACAGTGTCCACTTGAAATAGGGTTAGTCCGGACTGGCCTAACAATGTGAGAATATCAAAGTCAAGTGGAGAAATCCAATACACTTTGTGTGATAGTCTATGGATATGAAATCGATACAATACAACAACAAAGTGTTCACTTGATAATAGTAAAACCTTATAAGATAAATATCAAGGGCCTATTTAGCATACAAGTGTAATTACTTTAATTATAATATAAAAACAATCATAATGCGGAAATAAAGTAAAGCACACACCATAATTTTGTTAACGAGGAAAACTACAATCTCGTAGAAAAACCCCGGGACCTAGTCCAGATTTGAATACTCAATGAATTAAGACGCTACAAAAAGTAAACCTGCAACTTCGTGTATACAATACTAAGTAAACTAAAATCCTAGTTACTCAGCTTCAGCAGTATTCTTGATTTGATAATATCTAGCAGAACCGAAGTTCTCAATAGATATTTGATACCAAATATCCAAGCAGAACATGCGTTCTCTTTAGGACTAAATCTAATAGATCTTATTAATGGTTCACAACAACTTCTTATTCAAATCTTCAAAATATTCAATCTTCGATTTAATCTTCAAAGTAACAATCTGCAAAAACAAACTTGATTCCTTATTGATTTGTCGCACAGAACGGAGTCTGTTAACAATGGAAAATCAATGAATCTATCTTACGGATCTAGAAAAACTTAGATCCGTAGAAACATTAAATCTTTGATATAGTTTAAGTGAGACTTATATCAGAAGACAAGGTTCTCAAGAATAAACAAACCAGGTGCAATCAAAGATTCAACAATCGTTAGTCAATCAAATCAATCGAAAACACAAGATAAACTGTAATTATCTAGTTTCCCACCAACGGTACTAATAGAGCTTCTCAATCCCAAAGAATATTTTAAACTGAGCGGTCGTAAGAGATTTCGCCTAATTAGGTTACTCTCCTCTCCGAATAGGCGGCTTCACCAGTAACAACACAACCGAGGAAGTTTGCTGTCACGAAGGATTAGTTTGCTAGAAATGAAAACTTCAAGTATTTATAGACAAGAAAGTTTGGACACCAAGGAATTTACAAAACCGAAAATATTCTCAAGATATGCAATATAATTCCAAATTCGGTTTCCATAATTTCTGGAAATGTTGTGTCCAAAATAACGACCGAAAATCTCTTTGGAAAATCTTTAACTAGTAAATGCACATTACTAATTCTCATTTTTCTAAAATAAAATTAAGACCTTAATTAAAAGATTCTTAACTTATTTACGTTTCGATCCTGGAATTTTCTTCTTGTAGCTATTAAGGAATAACTTTGAACAATTAAAGATAAACATTACTGCCTGTGTTCAAAGTGTGTCGACATCCTTACTTTGTAAGTCCTCTTTTATACTTACAACCTTGAAACCGATTTGCCACACTTCCAAACAAGTTTAGAATTGATTCATATGACTTTCAAGAACTATGTGATTGATCAAGAACACTCAATCACAAAATCATGGGTTTAACGGTTCTACCAAAACAAGTTTCGGTACTACCTCCACGTGAGTATTGTGCATAGTCACACTAGCTTTCCAAAATTCGGTTGACTAGGTACTAGGATCAGTTCCCCACATATATATGGTATCTAATTTATATATGTTGCACATGTCCATAGGATCGGTTCCCCTTTCTGCTATAAACCTTGTTGCACATCATACAAGGATCGATTCCCCTTGTGATGTGTTGCACCTATTACTACGATCGGTTCCACTTTACTCAGATTCGGTCATACACAAATCACAAACTCGATCATACCATCTAAGGTGATTACTTAAGATCGGTTTCACTAATAAAAGTCACTCCAATACATAGGTCAGGCCTTTGTGAATAGTTTTACCAAGAACACGAACAAGTCGTGAGCGGTTATACTAAATCACACATATTGGTTTTTCATAAGATATACAATGAATAACAATACCAATAATGCCTATAGATTTCCTTTTCGATTCACAAAACAAATTCATGAATTTACTTCCTTAAAACATGTAAAACATTGTTTCCTATGATGAAATCCTCACCTTATATCCATACATAATCACAATAGCATTCAACCGATTATGTCGATGTCTTATCTAGAAAGTTTAATGGTTAAGCAACAAACCTCGTATTGTATTCCTTAATACTATGTCTAACTAGAGTGTAATCATGCTTCGCAGTTTTGTTTTCAATATGCACGACTTGAAAGACACAATATAGATATGGAACAAGTCAAGTCATAGTTACTAACCTCCAGCTGAAGGATGATGTCTTTGTCGTCTTCAATGCATCTTCAGATCTTTGTGAGTAATTGGAGCAAAATACTTCTATCATTTCTAGTCTAACCTATCGAAGGTGACTGTAGTTTACATATTAAGCGACTTGAGTTTTGGAACTAAATATGACAACCAATCTTGACATACCAACGCTTGGTGGGTTCAACCGAGCAGTGCTCTAACAATCTCCCCCTTTATCAATTTAGTGACAATACTCTATTTCATATGGAGATAAACGAATTACAAACATAACTCATTCTACATACACTAAATTCACACAACACAATAACCTGGAGATATTCAAAAATAAATTCCGCTGTGGACATTATAATAACAAAGCTAATATTCCCCCTAAAGGTAAGATAGGTAGATTTTATCAATCCACACGTCTTTGTTATTTCCTTTGTAATGATATGTTACTCCCCCTTAGTCTATGCTTTCACTCTTTCGTTAGATAAGCGTTTAAGCACCAATGTCATTTCTCTTAGTGATACCAATCAATATAAATCAATGCCAGCATCACTTGTTTACTCCATATATTTCTCCCCCTTTTTGTCACAAAATGACAAAGAAACGAAAAAATAAAGGACAAACCGAAAAGGATCTTACAAATCTCAAAATAGACTTGCAACCTATAGAGTTAAAAACGAGGGTTCCACACACCATTTTTGATAACCAGTATCATAATCGAAACCACGAAGTAATTTTGTTTTGATATGTTACCAAGGAAATAATTGCCCGAAGCAATTTTCCCTAATTAGTTTAGCAAACCAAAAAATCAATTAAGCACTTTAGTTCCTTTGCTAAACCGATTGTACAAATACAATTGCTTTATTCGATAAGACCAAAATAAAGATAACTCCATTTTTCTCATCATATTCTAATTATCCATATAACTTAGACCTTTAACTTTTAAACAAGGCACGTACTAGGTTAGTTAACTAGCATTTCTTGTTAAGGCATTCGATTAGACTTGAATAACCGAAACCTACAATTTGATAAGTCTAACTAAGATCAGAATTAACTTAGTTTCTCTTATTCGGAATCGAATTGGACTAAACAATTGATCCCGAAAACACTTTTGTTAATCCATAAACAATTCATATAAACCAAATAAATCAACTTGCATAATTATTTATCTCAATCGGAAGCAATTGAATCAACATAAACATTGAAGCACCACAATTGCATTGTAAATTTCATAAGCCTAAACAATTGATACCAAACAATAAAGCCAGATAACAATAGTTTTTCTTAACCGTAAACAATTGAATCACACACACACACACATCCATAGACACATAATGGAATAAACATCAATTGTACCGAAATTTTGTTAAACAAAAGCAAAATAAAATCAGGCTTTTCTAAAACAGGAAAACAATTAACTAACAAAGTCGTTACCTCAAGTTCCGCATCCTCTTCACTTCAATGTTTTTTCATCCTTTCGCAAAGACATAAGAACAGCAAAAGAAACCTTTATCAGAGAAAGGTTTAAGTGGTTTTAACTATTACGTGCCAATAGTAATAAGCTAATACCTAAAACTCATATGTATACTATATACACAACTTATGAAAAGTAATTTGATAATAGTATAATCATGACTCACATATGGGATTAATTTTCATCATTCTTTTATGATTATTTGATTAAGAAACCCAAAAGGTTAGATATGAAATTCGCTAAATCAAAAGTCACAAAATCATATAAAGGTAACCGATATGAGACCTAATTATCTCATATAACAATGACAACATGGAGCTACATTCATTTGATCAAAAACGTTTAACACAATGTTATGAATGTCATGAGTATTGAAACTTATCATTCGAGTGTCATTATTGTGACTATCCTTTGATACCTTCCTGGTTGTCTTTAGAGAAGACTTTGGAATCCATTTAGAAATGGGTTTTAGAGGAGCAGCTTTGTTCTTCCAATTATTTCCTCCTGAAATCCAATTTGAATCTCTTGAGGAAACATTAGGGTAACTGAAATATTGAAAACTCTGGGAGTTAGCCTTTCTCCAATTCGGAACATCAGATCTGGTTTTACAAAGTTATCTCTCCTTTTATTGTTTGAGCGATTACGAGAAAGCTTTGTAGGAGCCTGATAAGTAGACTTTGAACTATCATTATAATAATTCTTTTGCTCATTTTTAGGACAATGATGACCTGATTTACCACGACGGGCATTATTGAGTTTATCCAATTTTGAAAAAATGCGTGCATCTATGGCTTTCTCATTCCTTTTACGGAATATGCATCCCCTTTCCAAGTGTCCTTTATTTCCATAATAAAGGAAATGCTTAACAACACAGGAATCATGTTGTTTAGTGGTACCTTGTTGTGGATCCACTTGTATTGGAGTTTGACAGAATTTACATTTTCCATCTTTTGCTGAAGATGAAGGTGCTACATATTTTTCTTTTAAGGAAGAGCAATCTTTTATGGCAACTTTTGAAGAAATTTCTTCAGCAGAGTCTTTAGGCTTTACAAACTTTGTCTCCTGTTTAGTATTCAAAGTTTGTTTACCTTTGTAGCCCAATCCTTGAGTGTCACGAGGAACTCTAGTTGACTTCAACATTGAGTCAAGTTGTTTTGTGCTACTATCGAACTTTTTCAAGTCCGCTTTTAGACCCATATTCTCTTTTTCCAATGTTTTTATTTTTTCGAGAGCATTATCTAGATCAACCTTAAATTTATTAATTTGAACTTTATAATCTAAAGAAATTTCAGATTCGGTAGAATTACTTACCTCAGTGTTCTTTAGGTTCTCCAACTCTGTATATAGTTTCCTTTCTCGATCATGACTTTCTTCGATTTTCTCTCTGTAACTTCTCATGGCTCCAAGATAATCTTACTCATTGATGATAATTTTTATAGCCTCATACAGATCATCAAGTTCCTTTTTCAATCTTTCATTCTCTTCACGAAGATCATAGTCGAGTGCCTTTGCCTCTGGAGCTTCTCGATTATCACCTTTTTGTTTTCTGTATTCTTTCAAGACTTCAAGATAAGTTTGACCATTGCTTACACGTTCTATATCGTTATGTAGAATATCAAGTTCCCTTTTAAGAATTTCATTCTCTTTGCAAAGTTTATCACATTCAAGTGCCTTTGATTCTAAAGTTACTTCAGTATCCTTTTCAGGTGTGCATTCAACATTTGCATGAAAAGCTTTGTTCTCTTGATACTTGGAACCATTAGAGCTATCAGAATTATTTTGTTCTCTATTCTCTACACATTTATGTGATTTTTTAGAAGGAGACGAACTCCTTTTCTTTTGTCTTAACTTTCTAAATTGTCGTGCAGTCGTATCAACACTACAATTCTCAGTTTTTGTATCCGAAGAACAAGTCTTAGTTACAGCTTTAAGGGTAATACCCTCTTCATTTTTGAATTGGTATTCAAGGTCAGAGATCTTTAATTTACTAACTAGAGCTCTTCTATATAGTGTGGCAAGATCATTTGCTTCCATGATGTCATGCTTTTTAGATTCGTATCTTGTTTGTAAAGACCTTAGAATTTTACACACAATATATTTATCTAAAATAGTTTTCCTAAAGCGTAAAAGGCATTCACTATTTCAGAAAGTTTTTGATCAAACTCACCAAAGGTATCGTCTTCATCCATATGAAGGTTTTCCCATTTAGAAGATAGGGTTTGAAGCCTAGATTCTTTTTCAGAGGCATTCCCTTCAAATACGATATTAAGAATATCTCAGGCCTCCTTTGATGTTTTACACCTGGTTACATGATGATGGAGGTCTCGAGTTACAGCATGGATAATGGCGTTCAATCCATAGGAATTTTGCTTCGAAAGTAATTTTTCTTCGTTATTGAATTCATTCAATTCCTTTAGTCTAAACTCAGTAATTGAGTTATTGACCAATACTTTTGGGTGTTCATACCCATCAATAACTAAAACCCACGTGTTAAAGTTATGAGATTGAAGAAAAGACTGCATAGCCATTTTCCACCATAGATAGTTTGAGCCATCAAATTCTGAAGGTACGTTAACTGAATCAACCATTTGATTCAAAACTTATAGTTTGGATCATGCCAAACACATATTGTTAGATCTTTTCGTGTTTGCCTGCTCTGATACCAATTGAAAAGACGAGGGTACCCAAATACACCACAATCTTTTATTTTGATCACAACCTATACAAGACCAACTATGTATAAACCTCTTGGAGATACAATCACTCAAGGAATATTTCAACAGAGTGTCCACTTGAAATAGGGTTAGTCCGGACTGGACTAACAATGTGAGAATACCAAAGTCAAGTGGAGAAATCCAATACACTTTGTGTGATCGTCTATGGATATAAAATCGAGACAATACAACAACAAAGTGTTCACTTGATAATAGTAAAACCTTATAAGATAAATATCAAGTTCCTATTTAGCATACAAGTGTAATTACTTTAACTATAATATAAAAACAATCATAATGCGGAAATAAAGTAAAGCACACACCAGAATTTTGTTAACGAGGAAAACTACAATCTCGTAGAAAAACCCCGGGACCTAGTCCAGATTTGAATACTCAATGAATTAAGACGCTACAAAAAGTAAACCTGCAACTTCGTGTAGACAATACTAAGTAAACTAAAATCCTAGTTACTCAGCTTCAGCAGTATTCTTGATTTGGTAATATCTAGCAGAACCGAAGTTCTCAATAGATATCTAATACCAGATATCATAGCAGAACATGCGTTCTCTTTAGGACTAAATCTAATAGATCTTCTTAATGGTTCACAACAACTTCTTCTTCAAATCTTCAAAATCTTCAATCTTCGATTTAATCTTCAAAGTAACAATCTGCAAAAAACAAACTTGATTCCTTATTGATTTGTCGCACATAACGGAGTCTGTTAACAATGGCAAATTAATGAATCTATCTTACTGATTTAGAAAAAACTTAGAACCGTAGAAATGTTAAAAATTTGATCTAGTTTGAGTGAGCCTTATATTAGAAGAGAAGGTTCTCAAGAATAAACAAACTAGGTGCAATCAAAGATTCAACAACCGTTAATCAATCAAATCAATCGAAAACACAAGATAAACTGCAATTATCTAGTTTCCCACCAACGGTAATAATAGATCTTCTCAATCCCAAAGAAGACTTTAAACTGAGCGGCCGTAAGATATTTCACCTAATTAGGTTACTCTCCTCTCCGAATAGGCGGCTTCACCAGTAAGAACACAACCGAGGAAGTTTACTGCCACGAATGATTAGTTTGCGAGAAATGCAAACTTCAAGTATTTATAGACAAGGAAGTTGGACAACAAGGAATTTCAAAAACCGAAAATATTCTCAAGATATGCAATATAAATCCAAATTCGGTTTCCATAATTCCTGGAAATGCTATGTCCAAAATGATGACCGAAAATCTCTTTAGAAAATCTTTAACTAGTAAATGCACATTACTAATTCTCATTTTACTAAAATAAAATCAAGACCTTAATTAAAAGATTCTTAACTTATTTATGTTTCGATCCTGGGATTTGCTTCCTGTAGCTATTAAGGAATAACTTTGAACAATTAAAGATAAACATTATTGCATATGTTCAAAGTGTGTCGACATCCTTACTTTGTAAGTCCTCTTTCATACTTACAACCTTGAAACCGATTTTCCACACTTCCAAACAAGTTTAGAATTGGTTCATCTGACTTTCAAGAACTATGTGATTGATCAAGAACACTCAATCACAAATCATGGGTTTAACGGTTCTACCAAAACAAGTTTCAGTTCTACCTCCATGTGAGTATTGTGCATACTCACACTAGCTTTCCAAAATTCGGTTGACTGGGTACTAGGATCGGTTCCCCACATATATATGGCATCTAACTTATATGTGTTGCACATGTCCATATGATCGGTTCCCCTTTGCCTGAAAACGTGTTGCACATGTCCATAGGATCGGTTCCCCTTTATGCTATAAACCTTGCTGCACCTCGTACAAGGATCGATTCCCCTTGTGATGTGTTGCACCTCTTACTAGGATCGGATCCCCTTTACCCAGATTCGGTCATACACAAATCACAAATTCGATCATACCATCTCAGGTGATTACTTAAGATCGGTTTCACTAATAAAAGTCACACCAATACATAAGCCAGGCCTTTGTGAATATTTTTACCAAGAACATGAACAAGTCGTGAGCGGTTATACTAAATCACACATATTGGTTGTTCACAAGATATGCAATGAATAACAATGCCAATAATGCCTGGCGATTTCATTTTCGATTCACAAAACAAGTTCATGAATTTACTTCCTTAAAACACATGTAAAACATTGTTTCATAGGATGAAATCCTCACCTTATACCCATACATAATCACAATAGCATCCAACCTATTATATCGATGTCTTATCTACAAAGTTTAATGGTTAAGCAATAAACCTCGTATTGTATTCCTTAATACTATGTCTAACTAGAGTGTAATCATGCTTCACAGTTTTGTTTTCAATATGCACGACTTGAAAGACACAAGATAGATATGGAACAAGTCAAGTCATAGTTACTAACCTCCAGCTGAAGGTTGATGTCTTTGTTGTCTTCAATCCATATTCAGATCTTTGTGAGTAACTGGAGCACAATACTTCTATCATTTCTAATCTAACCTATCGAAGTTGACTGTAGTTTACAAATTAAGGGACTTAAGTATTGGAACTAAATATGATAACCAATCTTGACATACCAACGCTTGGTGGGCTCAACCGAGCAGTGCTCTAACAACTTTTGCAATGCCAAAAGTTCATTCTATCTTCCATCAATACATTCATATCGACATAATAGAGATAACTTTTGAACAAATATGGGACAGTCACAGGTTCACGGACGTAAACAACATATCCCATAATAATTTGCAATATATAAAATCATAAAGATTAAAAATTGCAAAAATCATCTTCCAAAAAACTTATAATTTAAATAAATAAATCTAAAAACATGAAGATGAAAAATCGTTGGACATAGCTATGTGTACTCACAATAATGACTATTCCAAACCCTAGATATTCTTCTAAAAACATAAAAAAGAAGGTTTACTAGATATCAAAGTTCATTGAGAACTTCATACCTTTCTATGAATCCATCATAGAAGGTGTCATCGATTTCCTTTATTCTCTTGACCGTAGACACACCATGTTCGTGAGTTAAAACACTAACTTTTCGATCAATAACCCGAGCAAGTTGTGTAGCTTTGACACAGTCCATGATGAGCTTTTTCTTATTCCGTATCAGAATATTTTGATTTGCAAGGCTTTTGGCCTGACCATATAAGAGTTGGTTTATTTGAAGTTGAAGATTTGCAAACTCGACCTTTGAGTCGTTCTGAAAACGAATTAAATCCTTGACAGATTCATCCATCCAGGAGTTGTGTTCCTTCCTTGCAAGCATCTTCTTCAGAACCAGCTCTTGAATCGAATCACATCCTTGAGTGTCTTCCTCTATATCAAGATGCACAATTTCCTGAGATTTTGCAGAGTTCTCCATATAATTTTTGTTAGGGATGGATTAATACAATATAAGATGTATATGTATTAAGAGAAGACACTTCTCATTAAGGAAACCCTATGAACTCACAGGAGTAGGACACAGACATTCACGGACCGTTCACGAGAGAAGAATGGATTTAGACTAAATCCAGTAAGAGGAAAAATACAAAGTTTGTCAATATTGCTCAATAATCCTTAAAATTAGAACCTGAGTCATGAGACAGACTTGCATAACTTTGATTGATTGAGAAAAGAAAACAACACACAAAGATGTACAACAAATCTTGAGATTTTCATAGTCATCATCCTTGTACCTCTCAAGATAGATTCAAGGATGAGGTTACCTAAAGTTAAGTAAAGGAGTGAGAAGTGATCTCACTATCAAACATGGGAGAAGGGTTGTACAGGTTGTTTGTCCGTTTTACTTGTATATTCCCTTCTTTCAATCGATTAAAACGTATTCCAAAGGAATTATTCATAAACCCTTTCAAAAGTCCATCCGAAGGATTTTTCTGAGGATTGAGTCCAGGACCTCTAGAAATAGGTTCCAGAAAAGGGAATTTGGAGGATTTCCATTTTCTTGATCTAGACTTACCAGACTTGTTCTTATAAACACAGGGAAAGTCTTCATTAGTGGCACAAGATTTTATACCATAATGAGGAATATGCAACCTGTGATGATTTCTTGAAGAGAGATCATTTTTATAAGTTTTCAGGTTTTCTGTAGGTAAGAAACTCACTGTAGATGTTGTCAGACGGTTTACTCCATTGACAGTAGAAAGAAGCAAATTATGAAGATTAGAAATCAGGGGAATAGGTTTATCAGTTGCTAGAGTTCTCCTTTATATAGCTTTCAAATCATGGGTTTCTTAGTTAGCTTAGAAACAAAGCATTCATTATTCACCGTTAGATGCAAATTAAGTTTTGCTTGAAACCAAAACAATATCTCTCCACCGTTAGATGGACTTAGCTTGTCACACACAAATGCAATATACTTCATTTTGATATGGGTAACTGTACCTAATGTGTACATAAGATTGGTTGAATAGTAGTTAACCAAATTTAGCCATATGAACACTTTTGTGTAATCCACATTCATCTAACACATGTAGATCAACTATTATGATCAATCATGAATGAATGATAACCAAAGAATCTAATTATATTCTTCATAGAGTTGTTCAATTGTTAACAATCACATAGAAGTATATATGATCCAAGTGAAGCAAAATCAGAATGATTCGAAATAATCAATTCATGAACATTTAAGCCACGGTTTGCAAAGATTGCATTCCTTATTATATAAATGTATTTGTTCATGAGTATGAAATCATACTTTGCCGATTTTAGAACTTGAACCACTTAAGTTTGCAAACGGGTATGCAAACTTAAATTCCGGATATTGGTCATGTTAAAGCATTGCTCGTTCGAACTCGCATGCGTTGCTATCTCAAACATGTTTGTCAATGTTAGTGATCAAAACTATAAGTCTTGATTTCTAGCCTACATAACTAAAGGTCTCGGACTAGGATAGAAAGTGTAGTTGAGCTCAATAACTCCATGGCAATCATCATACAAAACGAAGGACTACTCAAGGAACTGGTGGATCTTCATCGACTGAAAGGTATGTGGAGACTTGAACTTATCTGTCACTCAAAAGTCTATATGTCGTTTTGATATATATACTTTCATTATGCACATTTGCTATTTCGAGTCAAGTTTACCTCACCTATCTATTTCTCGAAATATGTGTTGGTAAGCTTTCGCTTTAGCCGAATTCATCTTTACCTAGTGACGAAAGTCATGTTATGTTTCCATCACTTTGAAAACTGCTCTGACGAAAAATGGTCTGTGAATAACGGCTATATCCGTCCTCTGAGAATGTGTCAATAATTGAAATGAGAGTTTAGATTACATAACCATTGGTAGGATATAAGCATTGTTGTGGAAACACATACATGTATAAGTCCTTATTCCTTGAACCAAAGTTTGTGAAATTTGTTGATCAAGAGAAATGGAAGTGGCGTGAGCCAAGTCTGCGAAATGGCGGAAGTTCTCGACCCGAGAATTTCTGCTGGAGTTTGTGAACTCCTTCCATGAGCTTAAGTCCGTGAACCCGAACAAGTTATATATAAAACCGGTTGTTCTTGAACTCATGTTTATTTAAACTAAGGAATGCTTTTGCAAACCATGGCTATAAAGTTCATGAACCGATTCGAGTGAATCAAACCGTTTTTGCTTCGATTGTGTCTTGTGTAATTACATAAGATCTAAGCAATTGAACAACTCTCTAACTAGTTCATTTGAGTCATTTGAACTAGTTATGGTGAAGAAGAATATGGTTGCTATGAAAGTAATCATATGGTTAACCATTTGGTTAACTATTGTTGAACCAACAAATGTTAATGTTTGGGGAAGGTTCTTAAACCCAAAATTGGACATTTCATTTGTGTGTAACAAGCTAAGTTTTTGATCCAACGGTTGAGAAATGTTAGCTTGAATCTAATCAGGTTTTCATCTAACGATGAATATTGAATGCTTTGTTACCAAGCTAACATTGATTGCAAACCCTGATTTGAAAACTATATAAGGGAGAACTCTATCAACTGAGAAACCTAATCCCCACACCTTACGTGTGATACTAGTTGCACAGCTAGAGTCAATTCTCCTTTAACCTTTGGTTTCTTCTTCTAAACCAGGTTAACGACTTAAAGACTTCATTGGGATTGTGAAGCCATACCGATACTACTTTTCTTGTAGTTGTGTGATCTGATTTGCATCTTCTATCGTTACGAGTACGATTGTAATAATTGGCTCGAGATTTTATATCTCTGATAGGCAAGATAAAATAATAATCATAAACACTTCGTCTCATTGTTTGTGATTCCACAATATCTTTTTTCGCTGCGTCGATTAAGATTATTGTAAGGTGATCAATAATACTAGGTTGTTCTTCGGGAATATAAGACCGGTTTATTGATTGGTTCCTGTTCACCTTGATTTATCAAAAGACGGAACAAAACTCGTAGGTATATTCGTGGGAGACGGATTTATGTATTACCTAGACTTTTCTATGTGATATAGATTTGTTTATTAAAGTTTTTGACTTTGGATCGTAGCAACTCTTAGTTGTGGGTGAGATCAGTTAAGGGAATCAAGTACGTATCATATTGTTGGGATCAGAGGAGTAGGAGCATAATTGTACCTTGGATCAGTGTGAGATTGATTTGGGTTCAACTACAGTCCAGACCGAAGTTAATTTGGAGTAGGCTAGTGTCTGTAGCGGCTTAATACAGCGTATGTTCAATCTGGACTAGGTCCCGAGGTTTTTCTGCATTTGCGGTTTCCTCGTTAACAAAATTATGGTGTCTGTGTTATTTCTTTTCCGCATTATATTTTTTTATATAATTGAAATATCACAGGTTGTGCGGTGTTCAATCAATTAGAATATCCGACCTTTTAGTTGTTGATTTAAATTGATTGACACTTGGATATTGGTCTTTGGTACCATCCAAGTTATCTCTCTAGTATTTGATAAAGACTCGCAGATTTCTATTTGCTTGAGTATATATCAAATCGAGAGATTGAGATATAAACTCTTTGATATAATTTTTATCTATATGGAGTCTGACTGTCTAGGTGATTCTCTAGAGAGTATATTGGAGTTTGTCCATTCAGATTGCTAAGCGAAATATTGGGTATGGTTGTTGTACCCCCACCTTTAAAATTGGTATCAGAGCAGGCAAACACTCTAAACCTAATAAACTTGTGTTTGTTCGTTCCTTATAAATTGTCCCATGGGAAATTTCTTTGGAAAACTTTTTCTTGGCATCTGTAACGCACGCCAGAAGTCCTTAAAGATTGCTCAAGGATTATTATTGTTAAAACCTCCGGGTTTACATGATAATCTCATTTCATCTAAAAAGGAAAATTTAGATTATGAGATCCAATCTAAAGGAAAAAATAAAAAGAAGCAAAGATTGAGGAAACGTTTGTCACGCTCAAGGATATGGACTCTCACTAGATTAACTCTTGATCTCTTTGAGGAATACTATCATAATGGATCAATTGATAAAGATCTATTTAGAGCGTTCAAAGGCGTTTTTAATCTGTTAGAGAAACTTAATTCTGTTAAGTCTAAGAATCCTTCCGAAAAAGGTTCTGTACATGATAAACCATAGAATAATATTGTACAGCCTAGAGTTCGGAAAATTTTTCCTTCTAGCCAGATTAAACGAAGGATAGAAAGCCCTGACTGCCCGGATTATCATCATTACGTTGATTATGTCACGGGGACTGTTCACACATATCAACCAGAAATGTTGCATGAGAATTCCTCTGCACATTGTGCCTCTTGGTAACAAGCCTGGAACTACCCCATTTGTATATATATTGAAATGGGGCAAGAAATGTTTGAGTTGTGTACAGTTTTGCTATTGTTCTTTAGAATACCAAATAAAGCTTTCTACTGCATCCATCGTCTTTCTCAAAAGTGTGTTGTCACGGGATGCATAGCCTTTGATGTGCAAATGGCTAAGAAAATCCCACCTTCCTTGTGTGGGTCACGGTTCACAAACGGGTCTAATCCCATCTTTGGTCTTATAAAGAAGAAGTTCGCGCACCCTCTTCTTCATCACCCGTCCGCGTACGTGAACCTATAGGGTTTCGTGTGTTTTTCTCCATTGAAGCCATTTCGGAGAAATTGAAAGAAAGGGTGTTCAAGTTCACTCCAAGTAAGTAAATTCCTCTTGTCCCTTTCAATTTCTTAGATTTCGTGATGAATTCTAAGGGCTCAAAAAGAAGCTCCAAAAACTCAAATACCTCTAGCATGGATGTTCCTTGTGACCAAAACTCTCTTAGGATTAGGTTTGTGGATGATTCTTGTGCTAGAATTTTTGAAAAGATTTCATCTAAAGGTTTTATCCTAGAAAAGAAGTTGGATTTCTCTAGTGGGCATGAAGAGGATTTAGCTTGCTTCAAAAAATTCAAGATTGGAAATATCTTTGATGGTAATGGTCAAGGTTTTGATTCTCTCGCAAGAATTTTCTATGCCAACATTAATGATGTTGATATTAATAAGATGAAATTCAAATCCATGATAAACAGAGAAAGGTTTCTTGTTGATAGAGAATTAATTTCAAAGATTACCAACATTCCGTTGGGAAACGTGCGTCTTCCTAGACCAAGTGAAGAACGTCCATCATGTGATGAAATCTCTCTTGGACTTTGTGGAAAGAAGGTAATTTGGAATCAAGGGAAGTTTCCTACTAATGATCTTAGTATCCCGTTGTTGGCATTTAGGAAACTTGGTATCCCCAATATTTATCCCTCCACAATTGAGAATTCTTGGTGGAATCATGAGTTTGCATAATTAGTTTATTTCCTTGAATCGGGTATTCAAAGTCTCGATATTTGTGGTTTTATCATTTATCAAATGATTTCGATGAATTTACCCATCAAGATGTTAGGCTATCCTTGCTTGATTGGACAAATTTTCCATGATCGTGGTCTTGCTTCGACTGGCAACTCTCTCGGGGTTCCCAAACTGGTTCGTCCGTGTACCTTTAGACACATAAGGGAAAATGTGTGCAAAAGAAAAAGAGATGCTTCACTTAACGATTGTGACCCTGCCACTTTGAGTCTTCTTCAAAAAATTCATAAGGGTGTGTGTAAGGTCGATTCAAGGGTGAAGTGTGTCCAAGAACAATTATCTTTGGTTGTAACGAAGTTTCCCGAGCTCAAGGAAGAATTGAACACAATTCAAGCATCTTGGAGTATCTCCGATGAGGATGAAGATGAGTAATTTGTGTTCTGTTTGCCTAGTAAATCTTCTATTTTTCTGTTTTTATTAGAAGAATAACTAGAGTTTGGAATAGCCATTATTGTGATTACACATAGCTATGTCCAACGTTTTCATCTTCATGTTTTTAGATTTATTGGTTTAAATTCTAAATTTGTTTGGAAGATGATTTTAGCAGTATTAATCTTTATGGTTTTATATATTGCAATATTGTTATGGGATTTGTGTGTTTACATCCGTGAACTTGACCGTCCCATATCTTGTCAAAAGTAAAATCTTTCGTATGTCGATATTCATATATTGATAAAAGAATGAATGAACTCTTGACAAATACAAAAGTTAAGCCTATATTGTCAATTTTTGATGGAAGATAGGTTAAAATCTTTTGTTTGCAAGGACTGTGTCTATTGTATGTCATTGTGCAAATAGTGATGGAAAATAGAATGAATCCTTGTGTATTCCGCAGTAATTGATCTTCCCTGATCCATATTTTATGTATTACTGTGAGGCTCCATAAAGTGTCTTATGTTGAGCATTAAACAACCAAGTTGATTAGTTTTTTATTAGCTATGTTGTTGTTCCGTAAGGTACTTTATGTCGAGCATTTTCAACTAAGTTAATCATCTTGTTTGGTTATTTAGTTGTTGCTCCGTAAGTTTTCTTATCTCGAGCATGACCAATTAAATTGAATACTTTTGTGATTAATTTGGTTTTCTATTTCAATTACATTAATTATGGGTTCTCTTGTGATTAATCTAATTACATCTTTTAAGTCTCCATAAGTTCACTTATGTTAGAACACTTGTCGATTAAATTAATCATGGGTTCTCTTGTGGTTAATTTAATTGAACTTTTTGGATTCAAATTCATACTTGTATGTGATTTATTATGTCCAAAGAAATCCTTCTTTTCTTTCGAAACTAAGGTCGCTCTTGTTGTTCTTTAGGGAATGAAATTTAATGGGGGAGAGTTCTTTTGAGCTTGCGCTTAATTGCCATATCTTTGTGGGGAGTGCGGCTGTGGAATATTATGGGGGTTATCTTGTATCATTATAAACTACTTAATGAATGCATTTAGCTTCGACTTTATGATTGCATCTAAAGAACAAGTTGATATTTTTGCTTTCTTTTGGTCAAGAAATGTCTCTTTCGGAAATTTCATTAGGATCCCGTTCTTGTACCTTGGCCAATTTTATTGACAAAAATGGGGAGAATTAATATGTAGTTCACACTACAAATACATATGGTTTTCGGATCATTATGTAAGGGGGAGTGGTTTCCATGTGAGATGGAGTATTGACTAAGGGGGAGTGATACATATCACCATAGTATTGTTGTTGAAGTTGTGATACAATTGAACTTTGACGCTGTGTAATGATATTATGACATTGTATAACAATGATTGAGAATTATTGTTTTCTTATTGTTATAACTACGGATTTTCAACAACGATGATGCTAAACTTACAACCTTTGGGATCATTGGAGTACTTGGAAGTGACGAAGATTTTGAGTAATGTTGAAGATTAGGCATGTGGAATAGGAGCTACAAAAGTTTATTTATTTATTTTTTGTATTCCATATGTATTAATAGTTTTGCCACTAAAATTGACAAAGGGGGAGATTGTTAGAGCATTGCTCGGTCGAACTCGCATGCGTTGCTATCTCAAGCATGTTTGTCAATGTTAGTGATCAAAACTATAAGTTTTGATTTCTAGCCTACATGGTTAAAGGTCTCGGACTAGGATAGAAAGTGTAGTTGAGCTCAAGAACTCCACGGCAATCATCATACAAGACGAAAAACTACTCAAGGAACTGGTGGATCCTCATCGACTAAAAGGTATGTTGAGACTTGAACTTATTTGTCACTCAAAAGTCTATCTATTCTATCTCATACTCTTGAGACAAAAGTCGTTTTGATATATAGACTTTCATTATGCAAATTTGCTATTTCGAGCCGAGTTTACCTGGCCTATCTATTTCTCGAAATATGTGTTGGTAAGCTTTCGCTTTAGCCGAATTCATCTTTACCTAGTGACGAAAGTCATGTTATGTTTCAATCACTTTGAAAATTGCTCTGACGAAAAATGGTCTGTGAATAACGGTTATATCCGTCCTCTGAGAATGTTTCAATGATTGAAATGAGAGTTTAGATTACATAACCATTGGTAGGGTATAAGCATTGTTGTGGAAACACATATATGTATAAGTCCTTATTCCTTGAACCAAAGTTTGCGAACTTTGTTGATCAAGAGAAATGGAAGTGGCGTGAGCCAAGTTCGCGAACTCAGTCCGCGAATTAGCGTAAGTTCTCGACCCGAGAATTTCTGCTGGAGTTTGTGAACTCCTTCCATGAGCTTAAGTCCGCGAACCCAGTCCGCGAGCTTGAGCAGGTTATATCTAAAACCGGTTGTTCTTGAACTCATGTTTATTTAAACTAAGGAATGCTTTTGCAAACCATGGCTATAAAGTTCATGAACCGAGTCGAGTGAATCAAACCGTTTTTGCTTCGATTGTGTCTTGTGTAGTTACATAAGATCTAAGCAATTGAAAAACTCTCTAACTAGTTCATTTGAGTCATTTGAACTAGTTTTGGTGAAGAAGAATATGGTTGATATGAAAGTAATCATATAGCTAACCATCTGGTTAACTATTGTTGAACCAACAAATGTTAATGTTTGGGAACGGTTCGTAAACCCAAAATTGGACATTTCATTTGCGTGTAATAAGCTAAGTTTTTGATCCAACGGTTGAGAAATATTAGCTTGAATCTAATCAGTTTTTCATCTAACGGTGAATATTGAATGCTTTGTTACCAAGCTAACATTGATTGCAAACTCTGATTTGAAAACTATATAAGGGAGAACTCTAGCAACTGGGAAACCTAATCCCCACACCTTACGTGTGATACTAGTTGCATAGCTAGAGTCAATTCTCCTTTAACCTTTGGTTTCTTCTTCTAAACCAGGTTATAGACTTAAAGACTTCATTGGGATTGTGAAGCCAGACCGATACTACTTTTCTTGTAGTTGTGTGATATGATCTTGCATCTTCTGTCGTTACAAGTACGATTGTAATAATTGGCTCGAGATTTTATATCTCTGATAGGCAAGATAGAAAAATAATCACAAACACTTCTTCTCATCGTTTGTGATTCCACAATATCTTTTTCACTGCGTCGATTAAGATTATTGTGAGGTGATCAATAACACTAGGCTGTTCTTCGGGAATATAAGACCGGTTTATTGATTGGTTCCTGTTCACCTTGATTTATCAAAAGACGGAACAAAACTCGTAGGTATATTCGTGGGAGACGTATTTATCTATTACCATAGACTTTTCTGTGTGATACAGATTTGTTCATTAAAGTCTTCGACTTTGGGTCGTAGCAACTCTTAGTTGTGGGTGAGATCAGCGAAGGGAATCAAGTACGTAGCATCCTGTTGGGATCAGAGGCGTAGGATTATAATTGTACCTTGGATCAGTGTGAGATTGATTGGGGTTCAACTACAGTCCAGACCGAAGTTAATTTGGAGTAGGCTAGTGTCTGTAGCGGCTTAATACAGTGTGTGTTCAATCTGGACTAGGTCCCGGGGTTTTTCTGCATTTGCGGTTTCCTCGTTAACAAAATTCTGGTGTCTGTGTTATTTCTTTTCCCTATTATATTTTGTTATATAATTGAAATATCACAGGTTGTGCGTTGTTCAATCAATTAGAATATCCGACCTTTTGGTTGTTGATTTAAATTGATTGACACTTGGATATTGGTCTTTCGTACCATCCAAGTTATCTCTCTAGTATTTGATAAAGACTCGTAGATTTCTATTTGCTTGAGTATATATCAAATCGAGAGATTGAGATATAAACTCTTTGATATACTTTTTATCTAGATTGAGTCTGACTGTCTAGTTGATTTTCTAGAAAGTATATTGGAGTTTGTCCATACACATTGCTAAGCGAAATATTGGGTGTGGTTGTTGTACCCCCACTTTTTCAGGTCATGAACCAACAGTTTGCAAACGTGTATGCAAACTTTAATTACGAACCAAACTCGGGTGAATAAGTTTGCTTACGGGTATGCAAACTTAGTTCCCAGAGTTCAACAGTTAAATCAGTTTGTGATCGAGTATGCAAACTTAAGTATCCTGACTTAACAGTTGAAACAGTTTGCGAACGGGTATGCAAGCTTAGTTTCCGGTCCTGAATTATATCAAAACAATTCGCACACTTAGTACACAAACCGTAATGTATCCAGACATGGGTTTTAGCTCTTAACTCTCATTTCAATCATTGAAACATTCTTAGAAGACGACAACGGATGTCTCACACACACCATTATCTAATAAGCAATTTCCAAGTGATCGAATGATTAATACGAAACTTTCTGAGTCGACATCAAATGACTGTGATAAGTACTTAATTTACATGTTTAGAATGCCAAACCATAGTAGTTATAGCTATAATTCTTTCATATTACTTGTTATTATGATTATTTTCTAGTTTATGTGTCATATCAGGTGAATCATCCAAAAAGGAGCTATAAAGTGCTTAAATGAACAAGGAAGTGGAGTCTATCAATTAAGGAAGGACAAAGTCCAAATTCAACTCATTAAAATCTAAGAGTTCTTAACATCATCTTGAAGAGAACGAGAATACGAAAAGAACGCAAAAATAATGAGGTCATTTCGAGTTCGGAAGAAGAAGTTATAGGCGAAACAAGGTTGAAATACTTGAAGTTACAGAGAGAGGTTCGGCTGATAACTTCATCAGCTCGAGTCATCCGAACCTGGAGCTTAAAAATCAATATTTTTGAATAGTATACAGGAGAGTGTTCGGCTCAAAAGCACTTTAATCAAGTAAGCCAAACCTAACACTTGACTGGAGTATATTTCACTTGTCAGGTTCATCCGGGAAAGGTCGGCAAGTTATGAGCCAAACCCGACAACTTCCTGGGACATATTTGGACGCGAAATTGACTTGCAACTCAAGGAAACACGGTCCCGGAAGGATTATAAAGCCTAACTTTGAGAGTTCTATATAAGAAGACATCCTTTATTATCCTTTATTATCTTTTATTATCTTTTATATCAAAACCTAGGGTTTACCCCTTTAGGGGGAACCCATTATTCTTGTAATTATATGTAGCTGAACCTTTGATTGATTGAGGATGAATTCAATGTGTTAGCGTGAAACTTTATTATTATACAAGTTTGTTCGGAGTTTTAATCATCATCGTTTGTATTTTTTATATTTAGGGTTTATGAATGATTCTTAGATTGATTTGGGATGCATACTAGATTAGTCTATTGATTGTTCTATTGCTAGTAGAAGTTATGAGATAAGTAATCGTCGATTGACTCTCTACACAAGTAGACATCGCGAGACCTTGCAGAGGGATTCTGTGGAGCTATTGCGAGTGAAGATAACATCAACAAGTGGACCTTGATCTAATAGTTCAACTACTGGGATCAACCTAAATTCACAAAGCTTAAAGCATTCGATTGGATTACACCTTGAGTGATCTACTACTTGGTGGTTCGTTGAACATAATCTGGTAGTCGAGAAATCCCGTATCCAGTGATAGAAGGAGTCTTGGGAATGACACTGATCAAACTGTTATTCTACGGTTGGTGATGAATGGTTCTAACGAAAGATAGATAAGTATTCTAATCCAGCTATCGCTTGGTAACGGCGAAGGATTCCTTGATCATCTCTTTTCTTTATTTTTGTCTTTTTATCCATCTTAGAACCAACCCCCTTTTTGTTTTATCTTATTTTGCTATCTAAATAACATATCAATTACACAGCTCTTTGTGGAAACGATCTCTTACTACAGTTATATTACCAGTTAATTAGTGGGAAATATCTCGATTAATTTGTTGTGGTTACAACACACATCAAATTTTGGCACCGTTGCCGGGGAGCAGTTGCTAATTGATTTGTTATTTTTTTTAGCTTGTTTTTATTTTTTGTTTTTATTTTCTATTTCTTGTGAGTCGTCATGTTTCCTTACGGAAATAACATGTACGGAGCACAAGATCATATATATGATAGTGGTAATCAATATGGTTTTCAATCTCAAGGTTATGATAACTACCAACTATCCTATGGATATAATCAAAACCAATCTTTTGACTATGATCAATATTCCACGGAACCTTACGGATATTCTCATACATGTCAACAACCTTATGACGGGCATGCAAGTGAAAAATCACGAGGATGGAAGGATAATTATGCTTCTGATCAATTGTTTTCTAGTAATGTGCAGATAGAGAATTTGGAATATACTCCTCTTCATCGTGTTTTTCCTTCACTCTTTCCAAAAGAGGAGATACAGTCTAGAAACTCTATTAATGGTGGAAAGTGTATTAACGTCAGAAAACTCTATGCGCGATACAACCAATTGGAAGAAGCCGGTGCATCACAAAAGACTCTTGATGAAATTAACAAGGTCATAGATATGGAATTTGAACGTCGTTTAGATATTGATGATTTTGAAGAGGATTCCGATTTCGATGACGAGGTTGTTGAAGAGGTGACGATTGAAGATGAAACCAAATTGATTGAAGTCGTAGAAGACCCAATTAAACTTGTCAAAGAATATAATGATGCTGAGATTTCGGTTGAAGTAGAAATCAAAAGTTTAATAGAGAACCACGGTATACTTGAGGTAAATAATTCAATGAAGTTAATTAAGAATGATGAGGATCTGGAACAAGGTATATCTAATCCTTTGCATAATTCTATATCTATTGATCCTTTCCATCCAATTGAAGTAGTTTCCAAAAGAGTTGTTAACCCGACTTTTAGGAAAATACCTCAATTAGGATTGGAGTTATGTGCTTCCAAAGTTTTAACGAAATATTTTGCTTCTAAGTATCCACCACTTGATGTGTTTGATTCGAGCATTGTGCAGGTTCACCAAGCTGAGGAACCTTTTGAAATTCCTGAATTCTATGTTCTCTATCCACTTCCGAGTGTAGAAAGGACTAAGTGTGGGGGAAACTTCAATAAAGTGATAGCTTCTATATTTATATCTTATGCTAATGTTTTTGTGAAGCTGTTATTAGAGTTGCAGATTGTTTTCTGGGCGGACTACCAGATTTTTAGATTGTTGGTGTATGGCCGATAACCAGAGGGTCAGGCTGAGGACGTTAAACTAAGCACAGCATGGGAGCCAACCCATTGGTTTGTATTTTCTATCCTTTTGTTTTTAGTTTTCTTCTTTTGCATATCATATTGGGATTTCCCACCTTGACTTTATTTAGGATGAGTCAATTACATTGAGGACAATGTAAAGTTTGAGTGTGGGGGAGTGTTTGGATATTTTGCATATAGAGTTTTTAGCCTTTTTGAGTCGATTTTTCAAAATTTTGTAAATATTGCATTTAAATAAAAAAAAACCTCCAACTTGTAGAGATTTTAGAGTCACTAGCATACTTCTAGGTATGTTTACATAAAGAATTCCGACCGACATAACTGAACTTGGAAGTGTTAGGGAACTACGTTGGATTTCTTGATTGTTAGAGTGTTAAATAATGGATTTAATCATGCCGGCGATGCAAATTAGGAGCAGGCAGAAATGCATTATTAGAGTTGCTGATCAATTATTAGTAGAGACTACCTATTTTCATATCAACAGAGGCACCAAACCAAATTTTCTTAATAGCTGACTAAAGAGATTTCTTTTAAGTGTGTCACCGTACGTTAATTCCGGTAGAATGGTGAGCTACCCAACCTCCCACCAATAGAAGCACTACTCTTTGATCTCTTGAGTGCTAATTTTGTCAATCATGAGGGTCACGTCTATAGATGAAAGCCACCTTCTTGTAGTTTGATTTGCAGTTAGCACCATTCTCTCTCTCTCTCCAACAACAGATCCATAGAAACACCATCATCATCAACAAGCGGAGCGACATCAATCTACAAGAAAAGTTGAGGATGTTTAAGGTTTTCAAGCAACAATACAAATAAGGAGCAAATTGTAGACATCCCAATTTTGCATGGGCCGGAAAATATGCCGCGAAATCCCATCCGAAATCTTAATCATAAAAGGAAACCTAAATTAGGTCCACTGTGCATTAATGCAAATAGTCTTACCCATCATTTCCATCCATTAAGTATGCACCCAATCATAGTGCCTTGTCCACAAGTGGTAATAAGTCCGAGCATAATCTACATTTAGCAAGGCCAAAAGTGGTTTTAACTTGAGCTAACTAATAATCCGTCAACCAAGTGTCCACTAAGTCCACCAAATTCAAGGCATTTTTAAGATATCCACAACTAGTACAGGTCCAAAGGTGGACGCTCCCCAAAATTGCAAAATGAGTAAAAATGTCGACATAGTTTTTTGGATTAGTTCACTTTCCCATTTAACCAGAATCATATAAATTAATTGATATCTTTTATAATTTTAGAAAATAAGATAAAAAAGAATTTAAGATTGGAAATGATTTTGATTAAATTAGTAATAATATTTCGGGTTTTAGTGAGAGCCGTTTGATCAATATCTTTTAATCCTAAGGTTATATTTATGGGCAAAGACTATAAATAGTGAGCTAAATTTTGTGTTAAGGGAGGAGAAAAAATTTTGGTGACAAATCTAGGAAATGCTTACGAGGAGAATTCAATAAAAATTAGTGGGGAGGAATTTCGGTAGAATTCTAGGAGGACTAGGAGGAAATAGAATTAGGGAGAAAATCTATTGGATTACTCAATCTAAGTAACATTTTCAATTTCGACAGCGTGTTTGTCTGGCTAAACACAATTCTTTTTAATTTTATTGATCGTGATTCCATGCAAACGCTCTTGTACTGGATATTGATTGCTTGAACGACAATAAAAATTGATTATTTATCTTGTCTGATACTGCAAGCTCTTGGTGTACACGGTGCTTATTAATTTATAATAATTAATTTGATCCATTCATAGCTCTTGGTAGTCACCGTGTTCATTATGTGCTACAAGTCATAAGGTGCTACAGTTAGACGTTGTGCGGTTTGTTGCATGAATAAAATAAAGAAGAGTTTAGTCGTTGCTTAGTTCACTTTGCTTACCCACAGTAAGACTTGTTTGGTTGATAGCCCAGTTTTCTGCATTAGGACATTCAAACTGGTTGGTTACGACTTTTGTTCCGCATAATTATGATGGATAAGAATAATAATTGAATTTCCATAATAATTTTAATAATAGTAATTTCTTCTTTTGAATTTGATTAAATTATTTATGCGTGGATATCTAATATTTTGGTATTTTTGCAGGTTATAATTTTATGAAAATTGGTTTGTTTATTTATATTTTTTGCAATCAAAACCTAAAATCCCAACTGTAAAGTAGAGGCTAATCTTCGGGTTGGACGGGCTGGGTGCCTCACACCTTCCTAACCCGTAACTTGATTTCTGTATCTTTCTCTGAATATAGGACCAATGAGTATTTAGGGTCCCAACTCCCTAAGTTGGGTGGCGGCTTCGTTAATAATAATTTCCAAGTGGATTTTCCCATTTAGATATTTAAAAATCCTAACCGATTTCGACGGTATCTACAGTGGCGACTTCACTGGGGATTTGAGAATCTAACTCGAAAAGTAATTGGGATTTTAGGGTTTTGATTGCCAAAAATATAAATAAAGAAGACTAGTTTCAACTACGTCTGAGGTATATTCTGCTAAGGTAGCCCAAGCCTACCCTAAAATTAGTTGAACCTGCATGCACGTGCATTTATTGTAAACTGCATTCATCTTTGCACAAAATTCGAGGCATACACACCCTTGTGTTACCATATTTTCTGTTTGTTTCCTTGAAAGCAGGAACATGACCATAGAATCCGAAATGGCTAGCAATGCTGGGGCAGTTTCCTGGTTACGCGAACAGTTCCAGAAAATGTTGGATACAAAGTTTAATGAATTGACAGCCAAGATGAAAGCCGGGACCAAGAAGTTGACTCTCGAGGCCATTGCTAAGTCCACGGGAAAACATGTCGGGGCTGATATGGGAAATGACAAAAATAATCATAATTATGAAGAGTTTAAAAAGAATAATTTTGAAGAGGACATTTTTGAAGAGTTTAAAAATGAAAATTTTGATGAAATGGATGAGACCACAGCACGACAAAGAAAATTATCCCAGATGCTCAAAAAGATCGAAAGGAACTTGCAGAAAATGGGTGAGGATACAGTAGATACACATGTTATATCCTTATCCCAATATTCGTTTACCTCTTGGCTTTAAATATTCGGATATGGATAGACATAATGGAACTGGGTGCCCGAAAACCCATATTTGTATGCATGTTGGGTACTTAAAACCATTGGGAATCAGCGATGGTTTATTAGTACAGTTGTTCCAGATAAGTTTGACCGGTACGACCTTAAAGTGGCTGATGAAGACAGACCCAAGTCTAGTTTCGACTTGGAAGGATATGGTTGATATGTTTGTGAGACGCTTTATGTTGGTCCCTGAAATTCAATTTACTCAGAAACACTTAGAGTCGGTCAGACAAGAACCCAATGAGGCATTCACAAAATTCTTTCCACGTTGGAGGACTAAGTCGTTAAAGCTCGATGAGAAATTAACCGAAGAAGAGATTGTAAATATTATAATGAATTGTTTGAACCATGAATATTGGAACCGGCTAATATCATCTTACCATCCAACATTACACTCTTTATGGATGGTGGGTTCACAGATTGAAAATGCATTGGACACGGGCAGAATGACAAGGTTGACCAACCAGGAGGACTCTAATCAGAATAATTGCGGAAGGGCCACATTTACAGATGAAAATCAAGTGAATATTGTGCCAGTTGCATCAATAATTGCATCATCCGAAGGACCACACTAGGGGAAGCGCCAGAGCCAGAATTGGGGAAGATATGGACGTCCCCAGAGGAATTTTGCAGAGGAAAAGTACCCATTACCCTATCATCAAAGGGAACCCAGGGTCAATTTTGTCTTGGCAGAAAACCATACAAATTTAGCAGACTCAATCCACAAGCAAGAATCTGTTGTCAATCGACCCGTTCACATTAGTGATCTCTTCTCGGATCAGGTATAAACTGTGAATTCATTTAATTCAACTAATCGTCTTGTTTTTCTTTCTGAATTAATGACATATTATTACGGAGTGGAGAAACCAAGGAACGTGCCAAATCCCAACCGATTCCCAGCAGAGCCTGTGCATATCTCTGACCTTCTACCAAAGAAGACCGCGCCTGTTAGGCCTGTGCATATTTCAGAGATCTTATCTTATCCCGTTCAACCACCCGCAAGTCCAGTCTACCTCTCAGATATCTTGCCTGATCCGATACATCCAACGAATAAATCTTCGTCTAGGTGGGAGGATCCTTTTCAAACTAGCGGTGGTGATAGAGTTCAAAACGTAGCAAGAAGCAGAACCATTTATAAGCCACCTCATCTCAGGGATAAAAACGTAATAATGACTCCAACACAACCATCACTCAGATTGAAGTCTACAAGAGAGGAGAATGAAGAAAAAGTGGTAAGAACAATAGAGGCTGAGTCAGGTAAGTCTCTAACTCATCTTGTTGAGTTAATCCAACCGATTAAGGGTCTTGAACCTAAATTTGTAAATACGTCATCTTTTATTTCTAATTTTCAAAATATTTAAAAAAATCCAAAAAAATTGAAAATCTAAAAAACCAAAAAGATTTTATTTGTAGGAAAAATGTTTTGGAGAACAATATACTCGGCATAAACAGAGGCAGTGAGAATACTGGCAAACCATGGGGACTGTGGAACCACCAAAAAGAAAAACCTGAACCAGCTAAAGTTTGTCAATCATAACAAGGAAGATCAACCTTTAAGGTCACCTCAGAGAAAGAAAATTGATACAACCAAAATGTGGATGCAGTGCAAGAATGTGCCAAAACAGAAGACAGAAGTAGTGAATTTAGTAGAAGAGAAACGACTGCACTTAAGACCAGAATGGATGTTGAAGACCAACGGTAAGAAGAAAGAGATATTCAAAACACATGAAGATGATATTTTTCCACCAACTAAAGGCGAGATAACGGATCCTCTACTTAAGAAAATAGTTTCTTACAAGGACGTGTTATTGAATTTGAAAAATGATGGAGCGATTGATCAAAAGGCAATGAATGATTTTCCCAGCATAAATCAAAAGGAAGTGAATGATTTTCCCAGCATGAGGTTCAAGAAAGTGAATAATCATAAGACAATGAATAATAATCGAAGCATAAGGTTCAAGGAAACAATTAGTCAGAACGTAATGAATAATTTTCCCAGCACTTCAACAAAGATATTAATCAGAGGGCAACATATGTTTTCCCTGCAAAAGATTCAAGAAGGCAATTAATCAGAAGGCAATGAGTGATTTTCCCAGCATAAGGTTCAAAAATGAGAAGGTAATGAATGGTTTTTCATACATAGGGTTCAAGAAGATAACGCAAGCAGAATTTCAAAAAGATCCGAGAATCATACAGAATAAAAGAATTTTTCAACCACTTGATAGGGGCAGCCAACACGATCCAGGCCCAGCAAGTGCTACTCGACACAGGAAATACCATACCTAGGTAAGTGCTCAAATCTATCTAAGGGCGGCGAACGCTCATAAAAACTTAAGGAGATTTTTTTTAGAAGTCCAATATCTCTCTCATAGTGTCATAGTCTAGGGGCAGAGTCGTCATCATGTTTGACCACTTTAGTCAGTCAGTTCTAAAAAATAAATAAATCATAGTGACAAAAAAAAAATCTAGGGGCACCACCATCATCTTACTGGGACAATATCATAAGAGTTTCAGTCTTCTATTATAATGTTCGGTCATTTTCAAGTAAATAATTTAGAGAGAGATATGTTAGTCCATATGTACGTCATCATTAGTCTTGTAAGTCATCTCCTAAAGTTCTTTGGGAAACGGACGTCCAAACAGATAGATTAAAAAAAATGGAAAAAAAAAAGTAAAAAAAAAAATGAAATGAAAAGAAAAAAAAATGAAATAAAAAGAATAAAAAAAAATGAAAAAATGAAATGAAAAAAAATGGTTATTAAACAGCCACTTGGGAAAATTGAGTACCACTTAAAAGAGAATGAGGAAAAGAATATTCGTACGGAGAAAGTTGAAGATTTGAAGCATCGAACGTCATCTCTGGAAAGCAGCAAGATCGTGAATCGTTTTTACAGTTTGAAGCCAATTGATGAAGTTAATTATAGCTGGGAGATAGCTGGGAGGATTGACAGATTTGAAAATTTGGATGGGAACGGTAATATTTTCGGTGGCATCTATCAGACACGTGGCAGGTCAGGATTCCTAAACCTTTGTATATATTGAGTATTTTTTTTTTCACCTTTTGTTTTAGAGAATTATTTCTAGGATTTGTTTTTTGATAATAAAAAATAAAAAAAAAATGGATTACCTAGCATTATAAAATAAAAAATAAAATAAATAAAATAAAAAATAATTTAGTATTTATTAGGAACATGTGCTACTAATACCTCTTTTGCAAGGTCAGCAATTACAGGGACTTTTTCGAACTTTTGAAAGATTATAATAAGGATTGTGGCAACGAAGAATTCATGGATGTAGCTGGGACATCTCATTTATCCCAAGGTTCAAATGGATCGTAGAAAGGACTGGAGATGATGAAAAAGTCATAAGGATTGAAGAGCATCTACTCAGACGATGCAATCGATGTGATGACATATCATGTGGCTAGAAGAGTTGTAATAAAGCACAACATGTTTTCGCAATAGCTGGTATGGCACGAGTACCGCTTCGTCGTGATTTCTATCATGAGCATATGTATTTGTGCAAAATTAAAATACCTAGAAATAATCCGGGTGAACTTTCTATTGTCATTACAGATAATTTATAAGTGAGGAATCCAACAAAGTGTTTGAACTCGTGCAAAATTGGTGCATATGTCTTTGTCATTAAGTTGCACGCAAACCTTTGCCAAAGAGGGGCAACTGTAGACACCCCAATTTTGCATGGGCCGGGAAAATATGCCGCGAAATCGCATCCGAAATCTTAATCATAAAAGGAATCCTAAATTAGGTCCACCGTTCATTAATGCAAATAGGCTTACCCATCATTTCCAACCATTAAGTATGCACCCAATCATAGTTCCTTGTCCGCAAGTGGTAATAAGTCCGAGCATAATCTACATTTAGCAAGGCCAAAAGTGGTTTTAACTTGAGCCTAACTAATAATTCGTCAACCAAGTGTCCACTAAGTCCACCAAATTCAATACCTTTTGTTTATGGGTGAAAAGTATTTCTGTCGGTTTTGGTAATTTGGGGTGTGTAGATGAGAAATGAATCTAAACCCTAAACAAATGCACTGCACGGGAGTGCTTGTGATTCGAGAAATCAATCTGTAAAACTCTAGCCTAAACTAAGAAATGGTCGTTTCAGACTTGCTTCGGTCACAAAGTAAAGGAGATGGGGTTGATCTTAGAGAGGGAAGCGAAGAAGGTGTTGAGATTGTGAAGGTGTTGGTTGTGTATGACTTGTATCAGAAAGATGAACTGGCTTGCAGAATGAAAGCTATCAGTTCTGGTGTTGGAATAAGATTGTGTCAACACTTGGATTCTGTCTCGTTGTCCTGTTTGGAAATAGGGAGGAGAACCTATTTATACAAGTCATTGAGCCTAACCCACGTCTCTCATGGGAAGTGGAGGAAGTGGAGTTGTGTGTTAGTGTCACAGGACCAGTCTTGCCCACTTCTCCTATCATCACTAACCGTCCGTGTCTTCCTGACACGTTCTTGTGATGGCGCGTTGCACGCTGCACGTTGTAAAACGCCAGACCAATACCCCAGTAAGTATCTCCCAGTTTGTGAAATGATTAATGTCTCGAGTGTGTGGATCGTGGGACCCACAAAAGGTAGCATGTGATGCTAGATTAAATAACTAAGTTATTTAGAAAGTCGATATTTATGAAATATCGTGTGTATTCTATGCATGTAATGCATCGAATATATTCAGCACGTATGAAGCATCGCTATCTTAAGGCTTAACGGAGTAAGTCACGATTAAGCGTCTTAAAATAGCATCACGTCTGACCATCTTCGAGTGATCGTTTGGAGGCTGTACAGGTAAGCCCTGACTTGGCCGATCACTCTGTGTGGAAGAGTGGTGGACGGTGATCGTGGTGATGTCTCACTGGTTGCCTAACTATTGTCTTAGGTTGTCCGTCCAAGCTGGCGAAGTTGGACGGACGTGATGACTTGCGACCCACATCTGCGGCCGTTGGATTAGGGTGTAGGAGGTGCTCAAACACCAACCTTTAGCTTGGTCGAATCCAAGCATGGGACGTGTTTTTGGCAAGACTGATTGGTCATGCGTGTAGACGGCATGTCGGTGTACACGTCCGTACCTCGCTGTCCGATGGATATGCGATCTAAGACACTCAATTTGTCTGGTAAAGTTGAGTGGTCGATATCAGTTTGCAATAAAAAATCGCGCGACCATGTCTAGTTTGGTCGCACGAATCGAGACACCTAGCCATGGTTTGTCTTGGTCGGTCGGACATGGAGATAGATGGGTCCACATTGATCATGTTGATACTCTCCGTACCTGCTTAGTCTATTCCTGGACCCTTCATCCAAGCTGGCGAAAACGGACGCTCGCGATAAATTTGTGACATGGGTCGTGTGGAACCCACATTGGGCCAGTGATGAACACGCCAATACCTGTCTGGTGGTTATAGGTCTGATCTAAGCCATCCAATCATGCTGGTGAAGTTGGATGGTCGTGATCAATTTAAGACCTTTAGTGGAATTTCCTGCGACCCTTTGAACCTCACGCTGGCCGAACTTCGGGCCACTGTACGTGATTATGTTGCTAGGTCAGGGAACGATCGATTATGCAGGCGTGAAGGGGGCCCGCCGGTGTGTAGGACAACGCTTGTCCAACCGTCCATGGGACGATCTACGCCGTCCAACTATGCCGGTGAAGTTGGACGGAGGTGATGAATTTGAGACTGCCGTAGGCGGCCTTTGTTCGTACGACTCCTTCAAGCCGCTCCATACCAGCCTGGACATCCAACTTCAAGCTGGTGTTCGGTGGTAGTTTGGGAGGCATGATAGGTATTCGACCAACCAAGGAATAAGCGGGCCCACTGGTGGTCTTTAAGGTGGTAGCCTGCTCCTGCTGGGATCGTCTAGGCAGGTTAAGTCATGCGGGAACTTGCGTGGTCGTGATTATTTCTGAGACTGAGATGGACAGTCCAGATGCTCGATCGGGCTAGTATAACACACCGAGAGATGTATGCTCAATCGGGATAGTATAACACATCGAGAGTTGTAGCTTGTACGGGTATTTCGTGCATGCCTCATTAGTGACACTTGGAGATTCGTGTTACTCTGCTGAGAGCAGCACTCAGTCGTCATGCCGCACCAATAATGAGAGTTCAGCAGGAACAACACAGGAAATACAAGGTTGGTCATGCATTAATTGATAATGCTATAAATTCACAGAATATTGGTATTGTTGCCATTTGCTCCATTCTAGGTGAATTAGAAAAATGAAGAAGCATTCATCACTTTATTAATGGCTTTATCCTTTGTAAGATGTCAGCGTATAAATTCGATTTTACAATTTTAGCCCTGAACTAAAATCCACCATCTCCACCTTTTTAAGATATCCACAACTAGTACAGGTCCAAAGGTGGACGTTCCCCAAAATTGCAAAATGAGTAAAAATGTCGACACAGTTTTTGGATTAGTTCCCAAGACTTTCCCATTTAGCTAGAATCATATAAATTAATTGATATCTTTTATAATTTTAAAAAATAAAATAAAATAAAATTTAAGATTGGAAATGATTTTGATTAAGTTGGTAATAATATTTCGGGTTTTAATGTGAGTCATTCAGTCAATATCTTTTAATCCTAAGGTTATAGTTAATGGGCAAAGACTATAAATAGTGAGCTAAATTTTGTGTCAATGGATGAGGAAAAAATTTGGTGACAAATCTAGGAAAGGCTTACGAGGAGAATTCAATAAAAATTAGTGGGGAGGAATTTCGGTAGAATTCTAGGAGGACTAGGAGGAAATAGAATTAGGGAGAAAATTTATTGGATAGAGATCAGTGAGAGAAGCATAATTTGTGGGAGTCGGATGCGATTGCCGCAATTGTTGGATTAATCTAAGTAACATTTTCAATTTCGACAGCGAAACAGGTCTGGCTAAACACAATTCTTTTTAATTTTATTGATCGTGATTCCATGCAAACGCTCGTGTACTGGGTATTGAGTGCTTGAACGACAATAAAAATTGATTATTTATCTTGTCTGATACTGCAAGCTCTCAGTGTACACTGTGCTCATTAATTTATAATAATTAATTTGATCCATTCATAGCTCTTGGTAGTCACCGTGTTCATTATGTGCTACAAGTCATAAGGTGCTACAGTTAGACGTTGTGTGGTTTGTTGCATGAATAAAATAAAGAAGAGTTTAGTCGTTGCTTAGTTCACTTTGCTTACCCACAGTAAGACTTGTTTGGTTGATAGCCCAGTTTTCTGCATTAGGACATTCAAACTGGTTGGTTAGGACTTTTGTTCCGCATAATAGTAATTTCTTCTTTAGAATTTGATTAAATTATTTATGCGGGGATATCTAATATTTTGGTATTTTTGTAGGTTATAATTTTATGAAAATTGGTTTGTTTATTTATATTTTTTGCAATCAAAACCTAAAATCCCAATTGTAAAGTAGAGGCCAATTTTCGGGTTGGACGGGCTGGGTGCCTCACACCTTCCTTGCCCGTAACTTGATTTCCGGATTTTTCTCCGAATATAGGACCAGTGCTTATTTTGGGTCCCAACTCCCTAAGTTGGATGGCGGCTTCGTTAATAATAGTTTCCAAGTGGATTTTCCATTTAGATATTTAGAGATCCTAACCGATTTCGACGGTATTTACAGTGGCGACTTCACTGGGTATTTGAGAATCTAACTCGAAAAGTAATTGGGATTTTAGGGTTTTGATTTGACACTACTCGGTATTTGCGCACACACACACGTGCACGCACCCATATCATTTGCATTCCATTTCTCATCTTCCGAAGTCCGATTCTTAGGAAAATCTGTGGCTAGTAAGCTGTACCCACTGGGCGTTATCAGCCGAACCACCACAAGCCTTAGCCTATTACCAAAGAAGACTAGTTTCGACTACGTCTGAGGTATATTCTGCTAAGGTATCCCAAGCCTACCCTAAAATTAATTGAGCATGCATGAACGTGCATTTATTGTAACTGCATTTATTGTTGCACAAAATTCGAGGCATACGCACCCTTGTGTTACCATATATTCTGTTTGTTTCCTTGAAAACAGGAACATGACCATAGAATCCGAAATGTCTAGCAATGCTGGGGCGGTTTTATGGTTACGCGAACAATTCCAGAAAATGTTGGATACCAAGTTCAATGAATCGACAGCCAAGATGAAAGTCGGGACCAAGAAGTTGACTCTCGAGGCCATTGCTAAGTCCACAGGAAAACATGTCGGGGATGATATTGGAAATGACAAAAATAATCATAATTATGAAGAGTTTAAAAATAATAATTTTGAAGAGGACATTTTTGAAGAGTTTAAAAATGAAAATTTTGATGAAATGGATGAGACCACAACACGACAAAGAAAATTATCCCAGAGGCTCAAAAAGATCGAAAAGACCTTGCAGAAAATGGGTGTGGATACAGTAGATACACATGGGCTATATCCTTATCCCAATATTCGTTTACCTCTTGGCTTTAAATTTCCGGATATGAATAGATATAATGGAACTGGGTGCCCGAAAGACCATATTCGTATGTATGTTGGGTACTTAAAACCATTGGGAATCAGCGATGGTTTATTATTACAGTTGTTCCAGAGAAGTTTGACCGGTACGACCTTAAAGTGGCTGATGAAGACATACCAAAGTCTAGTTTCGACTTGGAAGGATATGGTTGATATGTTTGTGAGACGCTTTATGTTGGTCCCTGAAATTCAATTTACTCGGAAACACTTAGAGGCGGTCAGACAAGAACCCAATGAGGCATTCACAAAATTCTTTCCACGTAGGAGGACTAGGTCGTTAGAGCTCCATGAGAAATTAACCGAAGAAGAGATGGTAGATATTATAATGAATTGTTTGAACCATGAATATTGGAACCGGCTAATATCATCTTACCATCCAACATTACACTCTTTATGGAAGGCGGGTTCACAGATTGAAAATGCATTGGACACGGGCAGAATGACAAGGTTGACCAACCAGGAGGACTCTAATTGGAATAATAGCAGAAGGGCCACATTTACAGATGAAAATCAAGTGAATATTGTGCCAGTTGCATCAGTAATTGCATCACCCGAAGGACCACACCAGGGGCAGCGCCAGAGCCAGAATTGGGGAAGATATGGACGTCCTCAGAGGAATTTTACAGAGGTAAAGTACCCATTAACTTATCATCAAAGGGAACCCAGGGTCAATTTTGTCTCGGCAGAAAACCATACAAATTTAGCCGACTCAATCTACAAGCAAGAATCTGCTGTCAATCGACCTGTTCACATTAGTGAGCTCTTCTCGGATCAGGTACAAACTGTGAATTCATTTAATTCAACTAATCATCTTGTTTTTCTATCTGAATTAATGGCAGATTATTACAGAGTTGAGCAACCAAGGAACGTGCCAAATCCCAACCGTTTCCTAGCAGAGCCTGTGCATATCTCTGACCTTCTACCAAAGCATACCGCGCCTGTTAGGCCCGTGCGTATTTCAGAGATCTTGTCTTATCCTTTTCAACCACCCGCAAGTCCAGTCTACTTCTCAGATATCTTTCCTGATCCGGTACATCCAACGAATAAATTTTCGTCTAGGTGGGAGGATCCTTTTCAAACTAGGGGTGGTGATAGAGTTCAAAACGTAGCAAGAAGCAGAACCATTTACAAGCCACCTCATCTCAGGGATAAAAACGTAATCACGACTCCAACACAACCATCACTCAGATTGAAGTCTACAAGAGAGGAGGATGAAGAAAAAGTGGTAAGAACAATAGAGGCTGAGTCAGGTAAGTCTCTAACTTATCCTGTTGAGTTAATCCAACAGATTAAGGGTCTTGAACCTAAATTTGTAAATACGTCATCTTTTAGTTCTAATTTTCAAAATATTTCAAAAAATCCAAAAAAAATTGAATATATAAAAAAAAAGATTTTATTTGTAGGAAAAATGTTTTGGAGAACAATATACTCGGCATAACCAAAGGCAGTGAGAATACTGGCAAACCATGGGGACTGTGGAACCACCAAAAAGAAAAACCTGAACTAGCTAAAGAAGTAAAGTTTGTCAATCAGAACAAGGAAAATCAACCTTTAAGGGCACCTTAGAGAAAGAAGATTGATACAACCAAAATGTGAATGCAGTGCAAGAATGTGCCAAAACAGAAGACAGAAGTAGTGAATTTAGTAGAAGAGAAACGACTGCAGTTAAGACCAGAATGGATGTTGAAGACCAACGATAAGAAGAAAGAGACATGCAAAACACATGAAGATGAGATTTTTCCACCAACTAAAGGCGAGATAACGGATCCTCTACCTAAGAAAACAGTTTCTTACAAGGACGTGTTATTGAATTGGAAAAATGATGGAGCGACTGATCAAAAGGCAAAGAATAATTTTCCCAGCATAAATCAAAAGAAAGTGAATGATTTTCCCAGCAGGAGGTTCAAGAAAGAAAATAATCATAAGACAATGAATAATAATCGGAGCATAAGGTTCAAGGAAACAATTAATCAGAAGGTAATGAATAATTTTGCCAGCACTTCAACAAAGATATTAATCAGAAGGCAACATATGTTTTCCCTGCAAAAGATTCAAGAAGGAAATTAATCAGAAGGCAATGAGTGATTTTTCCCAGCATAAAGTTCAAGAATGAGAAGGTAATGAATGGTTTTCAGACATAGGGTTCAAGAAGATAAAGCAAGCACAATTTCGATAAGATCCGAGAATCATACAGAATTAAAGAATTGTTCAACCATTTGATTGGGGCAGCCAACACGATCCAGGCCCGGCAAGTGCTACTCGACCCAAGAAATACCATACCTAGGTAAGTGCTCAAATCTATTTAAGGGCGGCGAACGCTTATAAAACTTAAGGAGATTTTTTTTAGGAGTCCAATATCTCTCTCATAGTGTCATAGTCTAGGGGCAGAGTCGTTATCATGTTTAATCCCTTTAGTCAATCAGTTCTAAAAAAAAAATCATAGTGTCAAAAAAAAAAAAATCTAGGGGCACCACCATCATCTTACTGGGCCAATATCATTAGAGTTTCAGTATTCTATTATAATGTTCGGTCTTTTTCAAGTAAATAATTTAGAGAGATATGTTAGTCCATCTGTACGTCATCATTAGTCATGCAAGTCATCTCCTAAAGTTCTATGGGCAACGGACGTCCAAACGGATAGATTAAAAAAAAAACGGAAAAAAAAGTAAAAGAAAAAATGAAATGAAAAGAAAAAAATAAAATAAAAAGAATAAAAAAAATGAAATGAAAAAAAAATGAAAAAAATGGTTATTAAACAACCACTTGGGAAAATTGAGTAGCACTTAAAAGAGATAGAGGAAAAGAAAAGTCGCATGGAGAAAGTTGAAGATTTGAAGCATCGAACGTCATCTCTGGAAAGCAGCAAGATCGTGAATCGTTTTTACAGTTTGAATCCAATTGATGAAGTTAATTATAGATGGGAGATAGCTGGGAGGATTGACAGATTTGAAAATTTGGATGGGAACGGTAATATTTTCGATGGCATCTATCAGACACGTGGCAGGTCAGGGTTCCTAAACCTCTGTATATATTGAGTATTTTTTTTCACCTTTTGTTTTAGAGAATTATTTTCTAGGATTTGTTTCTTAATAATAAAAAATAAAATAATAAAATGGATTACCTAGCATTATAAAATAAAAAATAAAATAAAAAATAATTTAGTATTTATTAGGAACATGTACTACTAATACCTCTTTTGCAAGGTCAGCAATTACAGGGACTTTTTCGAACTTTTGAAAGATTATAATAAGAATTGTGGTAACGAAGAATTCATGGATGTAGCTGGGACATCTCATTTATCCCAAGGTTCAGGTGGATCGTAGAAAGTACCGGAGATGATGAAAAGGTCATATGGATTGAAGAGCATCTACTCAGACGATGCAATCGATGTGATGACATAGCATGTGGCTAGAAGAGTTGTAATAAAGCACAACCTGTTTTCGCAATAGCTGGTATGGCACGAATACCGCTTCGTCGTGATTTCTATCATGAGCATATGTATTTGTGCAAAATTAAAATACTTAGGAATAATCCGGGTGAACTTTCTAAAGTCATTCTAGATAATTTATAAGTGAGGAATCCAACAAAGTGTTGAACTCGTGCAAAATTGGTGCGTATGTCTTTGTCATTCAGTTGCACGCAAACCTCTGCCAAAAAGAAATAACTGTAGACACCACAATTTTACATGGACCGGGAAAATATGCCGCGTAATCGCATCCGAAATCTTAATCATAAAAGGAAGTCTAAATTTGGTCCACCGTGCATTAATGCAAATAAGCTTACCCATCATTTCCATCCATTAAGTATGCACCCAATCATAGTGCCTTGTCCGCAAGTGGTGATAAGTCCGAGCATAATCTACATTTAGCAAGGCCAAAAGTGGTTTTAACTTGAGCCTAACTAATAATCCGTCTACCAAGTGTCCACTAAGTCCACCAACTTCAAGATCTTTTTAAGACATCCACAACTAGTACAGGTCCAAAGGTGGACGTTCCCCGAAATTGCAAAATGAGTAAAAATGTCGACACAATTTTTGGATTAGTTCCCAAGACTTTCCCATTTAGTTAGAATCATATAAATTAATTGATATCTTTTATAATTTTAGAAAATAAGATAAAATAAAATTTAAGATTAGAAATGATTTTGATTAAGTTGGCAATAATATTTCGGGTTTTAATGTGAGCTGGTCGATCAATATCTTTTAATCCTAAGGTTATAGTTAATGGGCAAAAACTATAAATAGTGAGCTAAATTTTGTGTTAAGGGAGGAGGAAAAATTTTGGTGACAAATCTGGGAAAGGCTTACGAGGAGAATTCAATAAAAATTAGTGGGGAGGAATTTCGGTAGAATTCTAGGAGGACTAGGAGGAAATAGAATTAGGGAGAAAATCTATTGGATAGAGATCAGCGAGAGAAGCATAATTTGTGGGAGTCCGATGCGATTGCGACAATTGTTGGATTACTCAATCTAAGTAACATTTTCAATTTCGACAGCGAAACAGGTCTGGCTAAACACAATTCTTTTTAATTTTATTGATCGTGATTCCATGCAAACGCTCGCGTACTGGGTATTGATTGCTTGAACGACAATAAAAATTGATTATTTATCTTGTCTGATACTGCAAGCTCTCGGTGTACACTGTGCTCATTAATTTATTATAATTAATTTGATCCATTCATAGCTCTTGGTAGTCAACCGTGTTCATTATGTGCTACAAGTCATAAGGTGCTACAGTTAGACGTTGTGTGGTTTGTTGCATGATTAAAATAAAGAAGAGTTTAGTCGTTTGCTTGGTTCACTTTGCTTACCCACAGTAAGACTTGTTTGGTTGATAGCCCAGTTTTCTGTATTTGGACATTCAAACTGGTTGGTTAGGACTTTTGTTCCGCATAATTATGATCGATAAGAATAATAATTGAATTTCCATAATAATTTTAATAATAGTAATTTCTTCTTTAGAATTTGATTAAATTATTTATTTGGGGATATCTTATATTTTGGTATTTTTGCAAGTTATAACTTTATGAAAATTGGTTTGTTTATTTATATTTTTTTGCAATCAAAACCTAAAATCCCAATTGTAAAGTAGAGGCCAATCTTCGGATTGGACAGACTGGGTGCTTCACACCTTCCTAGCCCGTAACTTGATTTCCAGACCTTTCTCTGAATATAGGACCAATGTTTATTTTGGGTCTGAACTCCCTAAGTTGGGTGGCGGCTTCGTTAATAATAATTTCCAAGTGGATTTTTCCATTTAGATATTTAGAGATCCTAACCGATTTCGACGGTATCTACACAAATTTCATATCCAAGTAAAGCAACATACAATGAGCAGATTTTTATATATATGTTGAAGACTTACACATAAGGGGCGGAATTCTATATCAAAGTTGAAGACTTATTTACAAGAGAGAAGAAAATCAAAAGACGAGAGTTATTGAAATTTATGATACGAGACAATACAAGTTGTGAAGAATCAAGCGGTAAAGTACTTCACCATGGCCATTTTCATTGTTATTTTTGTATTATTTTTCTTGTCTTAAAAAAATGAAAAATCGGAAAGAAAAAAAAGTGATAAAAAAAAAAGAAAAAAAAAACGGAAAAATTAGTTATATTGTTTTTATTTAATAAGTCATGGGGAAGAAAAATATATAAAGAAGTTTCAAGCAATAAGGAAATTGAGGAAAAGAGTTACAAGTTGTCAAAGTTTTATGAAGTTCAAGAGTTCTTCAATAGTTGAAGACCGGAGGCCAAGAAGATGAAGAAGACGAGCTGAAGACTACATTTCTATTGGATGTTGTGAGAGTGGTTTTATCATCATTGCAATCATATGTGAAGGTGGTAAGTACTCTCATCCTCGCAATAATGGTTGATTTCCTTTCTTAGAGATCATCAGAAAAATATCTTTATTTTCCACGATTTTTTGGAGTCTCCAGAAATAATTCGGAAGGTTTCCTTCCCACCATTCAACGTGTGTAGGATTTCTCTCTTCATTCCTACCTGCACACATGTGAGACCCATCAAAAAACCGTCTTATTGAGTGCAATTATCATAAAATCCTTTTAACTGAGGCAGAAGTCGAGGCGAAATGTTTATTGATCGCTCTCAAACACGCATTCTCTCATTATGGTGTGGTTATTTCTCACTCAACATTTGAGAATTAGAATATGTTTTTTTTGGTATTTCTAACTTCTTATTACTAGCATGCAGAAACTCTATGTCCTCATAGCTCTTTGGATGCTTGGGAAGATGGAATGCTTTGAAGTTGGAGAAGGTTTTGTGGGTATATATATTGTAAGCCCTCACGAGACTATAACACGTCCACTAGGGACACCTAGGGGTTTAAAGGCTTGTTACACATGATAAGTGCGACCGTATCCTCGAAGACATGGAGTTGTTGTACTTTAGGTAGTTTGCTCGATGACTAGCAAAAGTCAAGTGTGGGGGAATTTGATAAGTGCTTAATTTACATGTTTAGAATGCCAATTCCATACTATTTCTATCTATAATTCTTGCATATTACTTGTTATTATGATTATTTTCTAGTTTATGTGTCATATCAAGTGAATCATCCAAAAAGGAGCTATAAAGTGCTTAAATGAACAAGGAAGTGGAGTCTATCAATGAAGGAAGGACAAAGTCCAAATTCAACTCATTAAAGTCTAGGATTTCTTAACATTATCTTGAAGATAACGAGAATACGAAAAGAACGCAAAAACAATGAGGTCATTCCGAGTTCGGACGAAGAAGTTATAGGCGAAACAAGGTTGAAATACTTGAAGTTACAGAGAGAGGTTCGGATGATAACTTCATCAGCTCAAGTCAGCCGAACCTGGAGCTTAAAAATCAATATTTTCGAAGAGTAAACAGGAGAGTGTTCGTCTCAAAAGCAAATTAATCAAGTGAGCCGAACCTAACACTCGCATGGAGTATATTTCACTTGTCAGGTTCGTCCGGGAAAGGTCCGCAAGTTATGAGCCGAACCTGATCTAAGAGTTCAACTATTGGGATCAACCTAAATTCATAAAGCTTAAAGCATTCGATTGGATTACACCTTGAGTGATCTACTACTTGGTGGTTCGTTGAATAGAATCTGGTAGTCGAGAACTTCCGTATCCAGTGATAGAAGAAGTTTTGGGAATGACAATGATCTAGTTGTTATACTACGGTTGGTGATGAATGGTTTTAACGAAAGATAGATAAGTATTCTAATCCATCTATCGCTTGGTAACGGCGAAGGATTCCTTGATCATCTATTTTCTTTATGTTTGTGTTTTTATCCATCTTACAACCAACCCCCTTTTTGTTTTATCTTATTTTGTTATCTAAATAACATATCAATTACACAGCTCTCTGTGGGAACGATCTCTTACTACCGCTATATTACCAGTTAATTAGTGGGAAATATCTCGATTAATTTCTTGTGGTTACGACACGCATCAGATTATCTCACACAAATCATGTAAGATGTTTCAAGGTAATTTCCACATGATCATCTTTTGACATAAAGTCAAGAATAATGGTGAATGTAGCTAAGACATAAAGCTACCAACACGTATTTCGAGAAATAGATAAGCGAGTTATACTCAACTCGAAACATCAAATGTGTATGATACGAAATACTATGCCGTATACGACTTTTGTCTCAATAGGAGATAAGTAAGAATATAATAGACTTCTGAGGATAAATAAGTTTTAGCCTCCACATACCTTTTGTTAATGAAGTTCCTCCGAGTTCTTCAGTAGATCTTCGTCTTCAGTTGTAAGCGCCGTGAAGTCTAATGCTCAACTATACAATATATCCTAGTCCGAAACTCCTATAGATAGACTAGAAATCAAGACTATAGTTTTGATGAACTAAACTTGACAAACAAGCTTGAGATAGCAACGCTTGCGAGTTCGACCGAGCAATGCTCTAACATTTCTGCATGCAAACAAGTATAAAATATGACTACTACCTTTTGCCGCTTGTAAGAAACCAGCAAAACTATTGCTTTTGTAAGTGAACTTTCTTTGCATGAATAGTACAAATTGACATAATCTAGATTTCAGCTTTAAAGTATATGCTAGCATCAGTAAAAAACAGATGATAATGATGAAATTATTATAGTATATAACTCTTCAAAATTAAGCATGAGGTATCACATAAGAAAGCAAACAAATATATAATATGACTGCAATTGTTTTTCCACTAGTAAAAAATCAACTGAATTGTTGCTTTTGTAAATAAACTTGCTTTAACATGAAGAGAACATACTGACATAATCTAAAATTCAGCTTCAACGTATACACTAGCATCATCCAAGAGCAGATAAAGGCTGAAGAAATGATTAAACTATAAGAGAAAGATTTTATATTTGGATTGTGCACCTTGTCTTCTAGTGAAAGTAAATGTTTCTTTCTTGAGAAGTTAGAAATAACGCCGCCAGAGAATATAACACATTTGACACTGTTTAAATCCACAGCACCATATGAGAACGATTCAGGGACCTGGTCAGGTGTCCACCGAGCATTAGCTCCAAACATCCTTCCTCTATAACCTGAGGATGGAAAACAAGTAGAATTAATCAAGTTAAGGGTGAAATTACTCGTAGAAAGAAAGAAATAATTACTTGTAGCAAGAGAGGAACAAATAGAAAGCCAATGAGGAACAAAGAAAAACGACTCAATCAGAAAAACTTAAGGACGAAATCAAGAGAAAGTCAGAGACAAATTAAAAACAAAATTCAATCCAAGGAAATTAAATTGAGATAAAGAAAACCAGGATTAAAAAAATATTTAGAAGAATTGATTTGGGTAACCAAAAGAAAAACCTAATCCAAAAACTAGGGTTCGAACGAAGAATATAAACAAGCTAAACGAAAAAATATCTTAAATCAGTACACAGAATCCATTAAAAGACGGGACCAACAAAGGAATTAAGGGCAGAAAATTGAGAGGAATAATAATCAAATCGACGAAGAATTTGGATGAATCTGGTCGACCACGGTTTTATCACCGATTCGCAAAGCCTTTTTCTTATCTCACTCCTCATTATGTACATAATATTTTTTATAACACGTTTATGCTTTCCATGTGTTTTTCTTAACATATCTAAGAACCGCTTAAAAAACGAACGTGCAATTGGAGAATACTTTTATTAATTGGGGGATATAAATTACTATCCCCATTCATTAGTATCTTCTAAGGGGTGTTTTTTGGGGAGGAAATATTAAAATACAATTTGGTTAATAAAAATATATTAAAAGACTATTATACCCTTACGGGCCTTACGGGACTTACCTCAAAATAAAAATCTAAAACTAAACATCAAAAACTAAAACATATCCCCCCATTCATCTGTTCCGGCACAACACTCTTAGTTAGGGTTTTGAAAAGAAAAAAAATTCTTCATCGTTCTTCATCGTCGATTCAAAAAAAAAATCGTCGATTACCGTACCCGAATCTATAAACATGCCTCCACGAAAGAAACCCAATCCCAATCTGTAATCTGCAATCAAAATCAAAATCAGTAGCTCAACAAAGACAAGAACAAAGGCTTTATCGGATTGCTCTTGAGGAAGAAGAAGAGGATTCCAACCAACAAACCCTCGTAGAAATGACTTCTGTGAGAAGGTAAGTGATTCCGAAACATTTTATAAGTCTTTTAATCGATTTAAAGCAGTGGGTTTAGGTTAGAATCACGAACCTTAACTCAAACATTGAGTTACAGTCAATTCCGGCATTGAAATTAGTATCAATACCATGCCGGTACTGTGTCACAACATTGAATTTAGTATGAATTCCATGCAGGTAACGTGTTCCGACATTGAATTTAGCATGAATACTATGTCGTCCAAAAACTAAAATCACTTGAAACTGACTGTTTATTCTCGGCATTGATTTTCGGTTGAATACCCTGTCTGGGACTAGTAACAGCATTTTTTCAGTTTTTACGTGTATGCCGACAGTGCTCTTTTGGTATACAGGAATACCATAGGAAATACCTAAGACTATCGGCATTGTCGTCATATTTTCACCAATGCGGGCTTCATTTCCCCGCATAGTTTATTTTTATGCCGTTTTGTTGTCTTCCCGTCCCTTGTGTTTCAATTCTATTATTATGCACTTCTATGCCGACATCTGATATGATTGTTAGTTGTCGTTTATTTATTTCGTATGTATTTTGATAGGTCTAAAGCCAAGGAAGCTAAGAAAGGAAAAAGTGAGGATGTTGGTGTTAAGAAAAGAAAGAAAAACGCTTTTGCCACACCCGAGTCTCTGCCTCCTAGAGGGAAACAAATTGGTCGCAATAAGCGTTTGGGGGCAGGCTCTACAAGAGGGAAAGTTTGGGAGAGCAAGGACCGTAGACAAATAACAATCCATGAACGAACTGGAGAATCAGATGATGAGAACGATGAAGAGGAAGATGAAGAGGTTGATGATGAGGTTGAACCAAGTCAACAATCAACCTAAAACGAAGTTTTAAAGGAAGACGTTGGACCAAGTCAACAACCGACACATGGTGAACCGATCCTTGTGTTTGGTAGAACCGTAAACCCATGATTAGTTTATTGATATTTGATTAATCACATAGTTGTTCTTGGAATACAGATGAACCAATTCTAAACTTGTTTGGAAGTGTGGTATAATCGGCTCCAAGATTGTAAATATGAAAAAGGATTTACAAAGAAAAAGATGTCGACATACTTTTAACATGTTCAGTAACTCTTATCTTTTATTGTTCAAAGATATTCCTTAATAACTCAAGGAGATCCCGGACCGAAATAAATTAAGAATCTTTTAATTAAGGTTATTAGACCGATCGAGCGAAGCGAGGGAGGACTCTATATATGGTGACTTTGTGTCAAATGGGACATGACTTTTTTTTCAAATTTCACAAAAAAGATTGGATTTGGTTCACGATGAAAAGACCTCACTGCCCCTCCCTGATTTTTTTCTTTCTTTAAACAGACGTAAATAATTAATAATGTTGAGGACATTTCTGTAAAAAGAAAAAAGCAAAAACACGGAATACAGTTAAGGGTCGTGGGGTCGAATCCCGGCCACTTCCAAAATTTCATTTTTCCTCCCTTTTTCTTCTTTTATTCTTCTTATCCCTAGTCTATTCTTTCTCCCAAATAGGATTCGAACAGCAGCATAAATCTCTCTCCAATCCTTTCTTCTTCGTCGAAATCGAAATCCAGTTTCATCTCCATCAATTCACACCCTAAATATCCATTAATCTTTACTCAATTTCGACTTTAGAGTACAGAGTTTGGATTTGGTTGATTAAATATTCAATATTCTCTAACCTGTAACCCTAAATTCAAAATTGGGTGAATTGATCTAATCACTTCTGCAGTCGATTATTTTACAGAGAAACGTCAACATGGTGTATTTGGTTGAATTAGGGTTTCTGCGATTTTGATGGGATCCTAATTTTTTGTTTCTAAGTTGAAGATTGCAATCAGTTTGTTCGGTTTGAGGTAAGATTAATGCAAATGACAATTAGCAATTAAATTTTGAGTTTCATATTTTTTTGTCTTTTAATCCTGTAAATTTTGTAATTTAAACGGTAAGTGGGAATTGGTGTGTGTTTTTGCTAGTGATTGGTCTTTATTATGATTCATCTGCATTCATGGGTTTAAGCTACGTTATGTGATAATCGTCTAGTACCTACTGGTTTGACTTTAGCTGCAATTAAAAATGCAAGCAGTTATGGTGCCATGTAAAACAAGGAGAAGGAATTTATGAAGATGAAATCAGTAAAGAGAATAGAGTTGTGGGTGTTACATGGGCTAATAAGAGAGACTGTGGACATTGGTTCGCTCCATCTGAATGGACAAAGCGTAGATTTAGAACTCAATTTCTTTCATTGTTGCCAATTACTGAGATTTAGGATTTGAAAATTGCAACATAACTGGCAAGTAAAATGGTCTTTTCCTGCACTGTTGAGAGAAGGTGTTGGAGAATGGTGGATAGGATTTTCATATGCAATGGAAACTTAATTGTAGTATGTATTTCAGTAGTCCAGGATTCACTATGCAAGTGGATGTAGTTGGAGTTGGGACTGCAGGGTACTAGCTTGATGTTGTGAAGAAGCAGAGTGCAGCTGTTGCAGGGAGCTTGAACTGAGATGTGGAGCTGGTGATTGTAACAGAAGGTGTTGGGTCTGAAATGGTGTTGTTGACTACTGCAAAGGGAATTTGTATTGCAGTTGTAATTCAAGTAGTGGTGGCTGACCTGCAGGTGATGGGAATGGTGGTGAAACTGAGGGCTAGGAGTTGGTTTGCAGGTGACAATGGCTTGTGGAAATGTTGGTGTTTCTGTTGCAGGGTATGGAATGTGTATGAACGTTGGGACTGAAGGGAAAGCTGAAATGGAGTGATGCAGATGAGAGTGTTTCCATGGGACTAAAGTTGTGAAGAAAGTTTAAGAACTGAATGGTATTGCAATGAATGGAGCAATGTGCTTCTAAATTTCATTGAATGAATTAGATGTATGTTATGACTGTACAAGGAGGGAGATGTGACTGGCAGAGTTCGTGCAGAAAAAATGCGAAAACAACTAGAAAATGGTGGCTCGGTTGCATGGTTTCTGGGCTGCGATTGGTGGAGATTAAGATGTGAATGGTCGTTATTGAGTGAATCATAAAGGATGTATGAGTTGGTTTCTAGGATTGGCATCAAGTTAATAGAGATATGAATCGTAATCCGGGTGCAGTTTCCGCAAGAATTCTGAAAACTACAGAAACTATGCAAAACGCAGCAAAAATGGCGAGCTGGTGAGCCTAGCCTGGGACTCCGGACTTCAGAGATTAGAGTGTGGATCTTAAAGTTTCATTGAATTGCTAAGGGGGTATGCGTTGGATGCAAGAGTTGTCCGTGAGATATATGAGCTGTTGCAAGGGAGATGGTTGTCGAGTTTTAAGTCACGTTTTCGCTTCGATTTCTTCGGTCGGCCGTCCCACCGTGGCAACGGCCATCTAGTTAATTTTATATGCTTTTAATTACCAGCAATTAAATGCATATCTCTGGAAAATAAAAATTAGTAATGTGCATTTACTAATTGGAGGTTTTCTAGTGAGATTTCAGTAATATTGGAAATAACATTTCCAGGAATTATGAAAACCGATTTGGGCATTTATTGCATATTTTAAAAATATTTCGGTTTTGGAAATTCCTTGGTGTCCAAACATCCTTGGTATATAAATACCCAAGTTTGTATTTCGAGCAAACTATCCTAAGAGCCAGCAAAACTACCTTGTTGTGTTGTTACTGGTGGAGCCGTCTATTCGGAGAGGAAAGTACCCTAATTAGGCGAAATCTCTTACGACTGCTCGTTTAAAGACTTCTGTGGGATCTAGAAGCTCTACGAGTACCGTTGGTGGAAACTAGATAATTGCAGTATTATTAATTTTTCCTATTTGATTGATTTTATTGACTAACGATTGTTGAACTTTGATTGCACCTTGTTTGTTTATTCTTGAGAATCTTCTCTTCTGATATAAGGATTGACTCAAACTAGATCGAAGTATCGACGGGATCTTTAGAACTGTTTGTAGATCTAAAGACGTCTTGTGATAATCCACTGTTAACAGACTCCGTTTTTTGCGTGATTGATCACAAGAGATTCAAGTTGTGGTATGCAGGTGTTTATTGAAGATTAAAGAAGATTTGAAGACAAAGAAGATTTCTTATTGGTATTATATCTTTGGTGTGCACAAAACTTGATCAGATGGGATCCAACTATAATCAGTTTACCCTTGATAGATTTGATTAATTAGTTGCGTAGATCGGCATCACTATATAGTATCTTGGTAGATTCCATATTTGATTGCAAAATCTAAACTCTGCTACTTTGGTAGTTGTTGGATAGATAGATCTAAACCCTGCAAAGGAGTTTAGAAGAGCCTTTGTCTAACTCATATCACTGAGATTGAAAAGAGTTGTTACCGAACAGATTTGTTTTTCCTTTACTGTTTGGAATAAGAACCAAAAGAATTGTTCCAGTGCGTGCACTTATCGAATGTCGGAAGCGCGGGGATACTGAAGAAACTAGGCGAACTATATGTTTAGTTGCTTGGTCTCAACTATACGAAGTTGATTTGATTTTGTATACCGGCTTAATTCTGAGAGTATTCAACTCTGGACTAGGTCCCAGGGTTTTTCTGCATTTGCGGTTTCCTCGTTAACAAAATCTTGCCGTGTCTTTTACTTTTCTATTTCCGCAATTATAAATTTTTTATTATAATTAGAAGTAAAATACACAAACGTTAATTCTGAATATACTTGATAGTGATCCTGTAGAGTTTGGTTAAGTCCGAACCTATTATCAAGTATCATACTTCGTTGTTGTATTATCTCGATCTTGTATCCATAGTCAATCACACAAGTTATCTTGTTGTCGTATTGTCTCGATCTCGTATCCATAGACGATCACACGAAGTGTGAACCGATTCGTTGTATTTTCTCGACTCTTTCCATAGACAATCACTTTCGGTAGAGGACTTATATGTGGATAAATAAAAGATTGTGGTGTATTTGGGTGCCCTCGTCTTTTCACTTAGCAACATAACTTTTCTCTCTAGGAGATACAATTTTTTCTTGGTCAGAGAATATAACTGATCATCCTTTTTCAAAGTGGTAAAGACTTAGAACATGACCTTCTAAAAGAGATTTACTTGAGTTGTCATGAGTGCGACAGGAAATAACTTCCTTTAACTTTTTTATTTTTTGAAATAACCATAGATAAGGATAATTTCTCAGATTCACACGTATTACATGAAGTTGAAGGAGTCTCCTGGAAACGTTGAAGATCCAAGGAGGTTTTCTCAAGTGAAATAATATGATTATTTACTTCAGGATTTTCTTCAAGAAGAATCCTAATCTGTGAATCCTTTTCATTACCCTTACCAATAAGATCGTTGACTTTGGTTTTAAGCCTATTAACCTCGGAAGCCTGAATTCCTAGACGACTAAGAATCTCAGCACTTTCTTTGGATGCTTCCCATTTTACGTCTGAATCGGATCTATCAGTAAGATAGGGATAAAAATTGTCAACAACTGTCTTAATGGGAACCGAGGGTTCGTCTACTTTTGAAATGGAGGAAGATCTTATTTTATTAATAGAGTGCATAAAAACAATTTTTACAATAATTGATGATACTTCAACAAAGATAACACTCTTGTCCATAATACATAATGCTTCAAACAAAGACTTATTAAGTCAAAAATGTTTGCCTGCTCTGATACCAATTGAAAACGCAGGGGATACCAAATACACCCACGTTTTTTGGTCGGCGATTTGTATAGACGAAACTTAACACAATTGCAAGTAGTCCAACTTAATGATCCTTGAAAATATGTATAGAGTTAATATCTCAACCTCTACTCAATCAATATGTATATAAACACAAGGTCCGTAAACCTGATTGTTAAGAAGAGTACTTGGACGATCTAGAAAAAAATATCCAAGATCAATCTAGTCATATCCAAATAATTCAATCGGAATTTTGCCAAGTGATTAAACTTGTTATCTATCTTTCAAGATACGAATCTATAAGAAACTAGTCTCGTTATTGGTTACAATTAAGTGGACTTATCTACTTAGGTTGAATACGTACAAACCTATGTAAATCCAATTACAGAGATAAAAAATATAGTGCGGAAATGGAAAAACACAAGATGCCACAAATTTTGTTAACGAGGAAACCGTAATAGCCTAAAAACCCCGGGACCTCGTCCAGATTGAACACCACATTGTATTAAGACGCTACAGACACTAGCCTACTATTAGACTTTGGACTGGAATTTAGTTGAGACCGAATCCAACCTCCAAGCGATTCAGTTACAGTCGTTCTCCTTACGTCTCTTGAACCTCGCAAGGTTATATGCACTTGATTCCCTTAGCTGACGTCCTTTACATCATAAGAGTTGCTTCAGCCTAAGTGAAGACTTTTGATACTAATCCGGAACTTATGACTCCCGGAGAGCAGCCTAGATTCTTAACCACCTCTCAAGAACAATCGTCGAAAGATCAACTAAGATCAGTCTTTAGATATCTTGATGGTTGTCGTAAGTGCAATCAAATTAAATCAATTATTTCCACACAATTAACTGGTAATATAATGGAAGCAAGGATCGTTCCCACAAAAAGCAGTGGGTTTTGGTTGTCAAAGTGTCACAAAGGGGTTTTGTTTTAGATTTTGAACAAAGTAAATAAAAGAAATTGAAAATATTAAGTTGTAAGCAATAGAGAGAGATATGATCGAGGAATCCTTCTTCGTTAATAAACCGCCAATGAGTTAATATATTCATCTATTCGTCATTAATCATAGATTATCACCAACCGTAGAATAACAGGTACGCTTAGCTATTCTAAAAATTCCTTAAATCACTGGATAACAGGTACGCTTAGTCACTAGATTTTATTCTTCTGAACCACCTTGAGGTACATTTATAAGGTGTAATTCAATCGAATGCTTTAGGTTTTGTGAATTTAGGTTTGATCCTAGTAACTAGACTCAGTAGCTCGGTCTAGTTGCTAGGATTATGCCTACACGCGATTGCTTTACAGAATCCCACTGCAAGGTTTCACGTTTTCTACTTGTGTAAGGGTTATTCAACAATTACATGGATATCCTAACCCTTTACTAGATTTATATTAATCAACAAACTGATTTAGTTGGCCACCTAGAACAATCAATCAATCAATCATAATATTTACTCATAGTAGAGACAAGATAATCATATGAAGAAATCAAAATAGATTCATATATTAAATCGAATCAAGTTTACAACTTAGAATTCATCCTCAATCAATAGGTGTTTAGCTACTCATGGATGTAGAAACATCCATGATATCCATATAAGAGAAGTTAAGAGATATCGTTACGATTGATGAATCGCTCTGAAACCCTAGCTTTCGCTCCGTGTGTTGTTTTCTTCTCTCCAAGACTTTCAATTTCGTGATCCCTTGATGATATTCTTATTCATGACCTAATACCTATTTATATAGGTTTAGATTGCTTGGCCTTCAAGTATCCAAGTCGGTTAAGGAACCCGACCCTAAATTACGAAAGAAGGACCCTAGCGTGAATCTTGCCTTTATAGTTCGCATACCTGTTAAGTGCATATTTTGCATATATTTAGTGTAGAATCCATGCTAGTAATTGCTATATATTCTTGCGAATTATTGTATATTACTCTTGTTTTCTCTTGTTTATGTTTTGCTAGGTGAATCATCCAAAAGAAGTGAATTGGCACTTAATTGTGCAATAAAACAAGTTAGCTGCAAGCGGAGAAGGGCCAAAGACCAAGTGGAACTCCATTCGAATCTTGGAGTTCTTGATATCATCTCGAAGAGGACGAAAAGACGAAGTCAACGGCGAAAGAACGGAGTCATTCCGACATTCTATAAACAAGTTATGGGCGTTTGAAGCGAGTCAAAGTTGCGCAGTTTCTGAATACACAGAAGTTATAAAGGCGCCCACTGATTTTACTCGGGGAAGCCACGAAAATTAATGAACTGTCAGTCTTGCAAGATTGACACTTGAATGTGTGAACTGTTAACTTCTCGGAGTCATTTTTTCGGTTCAAGACCAGTTTTCTGGATGATAGGCGAGTTCGAAGCTACATTGGCGATGGAAGTATTGAGCTCGAAATGATGGCCGGTGAGAATGAAGACTAGTAACCGAGAAATTGATGGTGAAGATGAGTTCGAGCAATCTCAGACGGTAATGGGTTAATGGGAGTTACAGCTGTTCTAAGTCTGTGATGATCATGATGACGATGAACTATGGAGTTGAGCTCGTGGTGACGGCAGAGATTAATGGAGAGGTGAATAGTGCTGGATTGGAATAGCTTTGCTGTGACGATAATGCAGCAATGGAAAGAGTTGGATTCGAGATGGAAGTGATGATCGCTGGTGGTAATGGATTCGATGGAGAAGACAGTGAAGACCGGTGACGGGCTTGGTTGTTTATTTTCGATGATGGTTTGTAGTTGCTCAGTGGTTGACTTGTAGAGACGAGATGCTGCTGTTATACGAGAAAGAAGGAGCTGATATGGAGTTCGAGAGTTCTAAGACAGGAAGGGAATGGTGGTAGTGACTGTGTTGGCTGATGGCAGTCACCGATGGTGAGAATATGGTGAAAGGGAAATGAGGCTAAGAAGATTAATGGTCTGTGGTTTGTTGAAGCCGAGAATGGAGAGGCTGCTTCCATTATCGATGGAGTCTGCTGCCATTAATGGAGCTGCTAATGTTGATAGATGGTGCTGGGAGTTTGTTGTTTATGCTGTGACGGTGATGGATAACATGGCAGTGAGATGACGAGTTTGTTGTAATTGATGGAGAACTACAGACGAAGAACATGGCTGGTGACTGATTGATATAGAATAAAGCTCGAGTGCCACAGAGACGGAGCTTACTCGAGAAGATTTGAAGAAACGTTGAGAACGAGTTTTAACAAATTCAGAAGATTATAATTCTCACGGAGAGCCTGGTATACGCGGAAGGTATCGGCTTGAGTTGAAAATCCAGGGGAATGAAAAACTCACGATCACCAGGCTGTCCGAGGGAATATTGGTCGATCTTAGAAACTTCAGATGATTTGAAAACTCACGGAGGTTGATATGTCCGTGATTCTGGCGGAGTAAAAAGAAAATCCAGGGGAAAAATATTCTCACGGAGGTAAGAGTATCCGAGGAGACTACGGGAGAAAACTGAAAATTCAGGGGAAAATAAAACTCACGGCTAGGTGAGTGTCCGTGATGTTACCGGTGGAAGAAAAGCAAACTGTGTTGTCAGTTCCATGGAACTGACAAGCCATTGATACTAATGGGCTGGGCTATATGCTGGTTTGCACGCAGTCCATTGGCTGCGTGTACATATTTTACACGAGAGTGAGCTGATTTTGGGAATTTGGCCACGTTTTGGCAAGTTGCCATATGATTTCGAACGGGGTTTTGTGCACGGGCGCAGCTATAATTTGGAGACCTATTTAAGAGAATTTCTAATATTTTTGAAGAAAATCCTTTAATTTTTATCAAGCCATTGGAGAGGAGAACTCAAGAGAAGAAAAGTTAGGGTTTGAAGCTATTTTCATCACCGTAACTATTTCTTCACCATTTTATCATATGAAACTCATGGGTTTTGTTAGTACTGTGAGTAGCTAAACTTCTTAGTGATTGGGGATGAATTCTAAGTTCTAGACATGATTTGAGTTATTATATAAATCTATTTTGAAGTTCTTCACATGATTATTGATTGTTTATACTAATTAGAATACTTATGATTGATTGATAGATTGTTTAGGTGGCCAACTGAATTAATTTGTTGATTCAATCAAATGCTAGTATTGAGTTAGGAAATAAGTAATAGTCGAATAATTCATACAAAAGTAGAGAACACAAGACCTTGCGGAGGGATTCTGTGTAGCGATTGTGTGTGTAAACAACACTAGAAAGTGGACCTTGAGCTAAAAATCTAACTACTAGGATCAATCTATAATTCACAAAAGATAAAGCATTCGGACAAATTACACCTTGAGTGAGCTACTACTAGGTGGTTTCGAAGAATAGAATTTGGTATTGGAGAGCTTCCGTACCCAGTGATATAAGGAATTTAGGGGATAGCACTGAGCTAGCTGTTATTCCACGGTTGGTAATAATCTGTGATTAATTGTATTAATGGATGAATATAATAACTTGATGACGGTTTAGTAACGAAGAAGGATTCCCTGATCATATTTCTCTCCATTGCTTGCAATCTTAATTACTTTTAATTGCTTTGTTATTTACTTTGTTCCAAAATCTAAAACAAACCCCCCCATTGTGACACTTTTTGACAACTAAATGTCTCTGCTCTTCGTTGGAACGAATTTTATTTGCTACCATATTATTCATTAGTAAAGTAGAATATAAGTGAATTAATTTGAGCATCTACGACACGCATCAAATTTTGGCGTCGCTGCCGAGGAGCAGTCGGTAGCTTTAGTTGTTATTTCTTTTTTTTTTATTTTTCTTTTTTTAATTTAAAAAACTAAAATAATAAAGGATCCTCAACAGACAAGAAACTAGTCGGAAGCCGAGGAACAAGCTGGGCTCCAACCCCCTTTTTGTTTTATTTTTGTTTTTAGTCTTATTTTTAGTTTTTGATTTAGGTTTTGAGAATTTTGTTTCAGGTACTTAATCTATGGCATCAAAGGATTGGAATTACCCGAGGTGTGGAATTCAAACTCGCAAGGGAACGGTACTACAAGCACGTCCAAAGTTGCAAGAAGAACCTTCTACATCAACAATGGTAGGCGATACAAATAATACACCACCACCTCCACCTGCGGAGAGGAAGCTGCGAGAGTTGACATCTCCATGCTTAGATTCACAACCACTATATATTACAATCATAAATCCAGTGGAGATGAAGTTGAATCTACTTCATCGTATACCAAAGTTCAAGGGATTTCCAGGCGAGGATCCGAATCGTCATCCTCGACAATTTCAACAAAAGATGACAAGTCTTAGGCAAAGTACCGAAGATAGTGATACGACAAAGGAAACCGTTCCAAAGGAAAAGCAAACTTCAACCGGCCAACCTAAGGACACAGTTCCTACTTTTACCACACCACCTCCTTTTCCTACTCGTTTTTCCAAGTCAAAGAAGCAAGCTCTAGACAAGGAGATTATGGATATTTTCAGCAAGGTGCATATCAACATTCCATTTATTGAGGCCATCAGAACGGTACCCAGGTGTGCCAAGGTTCTGAAGGATTTGTGCACAAGGAATGAGAGGTTGATTTCTAACGAGATCACTCGGGTGGGAGAAAGTGCCTCAGCTATGTTGCTAAAGAAGATGCCTGCAAAGTGTAAAGATCCTGGTGGTTTTACAGTGTCAATTACTATTGGTGAAAAACAGTTTGAGCGTGCTTTGCTTGATTTGGGAGCTTCCATAAGCGTGATGTCAGCCGATGTTTATGATTCTTTGAATCTGGGACCTTTAAAGGAGACAGGGATTATCATTCAATTAGCTAATAAGTCTAACATATATACTAAGGGACTCGTGGAAGACGTGTTGGTGCAAGTGAATGAACTAATCTTTCCGATTGATTTCTTTGTTGTGGATATGCAGAATGGGGGCAATTTTTCGTCTATTTTATTACTTCTTGGGAAACCATTTATGAAGACTGCTAAGACGAAGATTGATTGTGATACTGGGACACTCACTATGGAGTTTGACAAAGAGGTTATACGCTTCAATATTTTTGAAGCTATGTGTTATCCAAGTGATATCCATTCCGCATTTCTGTTGATGTTATTGGTTCGTTGGCACATCAGATGTTTGATTTGATCAACGAAGATGAACTTGAATCTGTGCTACAAAATAGCATTGATTTGGACGTCCATGGCTTTCCTAACTTGGACGTTGATATTACCAAGGAGTTTGTTGACACATGTGGTGCTTTAGCGGCATCACAAGAAGTTAGAAAAGGTAATATTTCATATATCTCTTTACCTATAACTGATGAAGTTCCTTTACCTTCTGTTGTGCAGGCACCTAAATTAGAGCTGAAACCTCTACCTGATCACTTAAAATATGCTTACTTGGGTGATGGGGAAGAGCTTCCAGTCATTATTGCAAAGAATCTCACAACAATACATGAATAACGCCTTCTTCGGGTTCTGAAAGAGCACAAAACGGCTATTGGTTGGACAATTGCTGACTAATACAATGCATTAGTCCAGCCATGTGCATGCATAGAATCCTTATGGAAGATGATATCAAGCCAGTACGTGATGCTCAGCGTAGGCTTAATCCCCCAATGATGGAGGTAGTGAAGAAAGATATCCTCAAATTACTAAGTATGGGGTTGATTTACCCAATTTATGACAGCAAATGGGTTAGTCCGGTGCAAGTGGTGCCTAAGAAATCAGGTGTCACTGTTGTTAGAAATCAAGATGATGAACTCGTTCCTACAAGAGTTCAAACTGGATGGCGAGTGTGCATAGACTACAGAAAGCTCAATTCAGCCACCCGCAAGGATCACTTTCCTTCTCCTTTCATTGATTAGATGTTAGAGAGGTTAGCGGGACATTCACATTATTTTTTTTGTATGGTTATTCGGGATACAATCAAATTGTTATTACACCGGAGGATCAAGAGAAGACTACCTTTACTTGTCCTTTCGGTACATTTGCATATAGAAGAATGTCATTTGGTCTTTGCAATGCGCCTGCCACTTTTCAGAGATGTATGGTCAGTATATTTCCTGATTACGTGGAAAAATATCATTGAGGTATTTATGGACGACTTTCGTGTTTATGGCGGTTCATTTGATATTTGTTTAAATAATCTTGAACTTGTGCTATGTAGCGCCCCCTAAGCTAGCAGGTGACTAATCCAAGAGATTAACTAAATAAGAGGCACCAAAAATCTAAATCATTTACTTAAGCATTCAATTAAAAAATCTGCTACAAAACTTAACCCAAAACTAGCCCCGATCAGAAATATATATATAGAAGGATTCCTCTCAAATGATACATATATACAATAGTCATTTGGTTTACAAATATAATATACAACACAACATAGCCGAAGTTAAATAACTAAATAAACCAACTCCTCGAAGCTTCCGCTTCGCAACTCTGTACTGTCTCTGAAACTGAAAGTGGGAATCAGTGAGCACATCATTCCTAAAAAGGGTGCCCCGTAGGAATAAACATTTAACTTTCAAGTAATCATTGGAATGATTTCGAAAACAGCTCATGTTTTCCCTAGCACTAGAACACAATCAAATCACAGAAATAAACAATCATGTATATGGAACTAACTCCTTCTTCAAACAATGTACTATATTGAGTGTCGACCAATTCCTTACATACCCTATTAGTTTATACTGGTGTCGACCAATTCTTTACACACCTAATACACATAAAAGCTCGAATTCATGTAGATATAAATGAAGGAGCAGTATCCTATATACCACACATAGAAAAACTCTCGTTTTCCAGATAGGTGTCGACCAATTCCTTACACACCTATCATTTTCCTAATAGGTGTCGACCAATTCCTTACACACCTATTAATCATGCAAATGGAAATTCTTATTTCCCAAACATTTCATAAAGACATACAAAGCATTACAATGTTTAAAAGAAACAACAATACTTTCAGAATTCAAAATAAAATAATGCAAGGAATACACAAGCAGATAATGCATGAATTTGTTAAACATAAACTTTTGTAAAAGAAAACAACAATAATCACATGAGAGTTAAATATAAATTCCCACCTCTTTTGATGACAAGCCACGCCTACCTCGAGATCCACGATCCACTGGTTCATCCTTTGAATCGATCGTTGTTAATAACTAACTGTTAATCACACAAAAACTCTAAGATTCTAGCCGTAAAAGCTCACACAAGAATCATACAGTTTTATCTAATGGTTACAGGCCCATTTAAGGTTCTACACATCTTCGTTATCTATCTTTAGCACATATAAAGATTTACTAATTTAATTAGATTGGTTCTAACTTCTAAAATCCATTATCTAACTCTTATGAATATCTACAACTTTGTAGAAGAAGTAAAAGTCTAATTCGGACCATAAGGGTCCAATTAACACTAATTGAGAATTCTGGCATAAAACCCAAAGCAACTAAGCCAACCCATTAAACTAAGGCCTGGTCCATCTGGTCCTCTAACAGTCACATAGTCAACGGGGTCAACACACAGTCAACGTCAGGTCAGAGTCCAGAGTCAATGGTCAAGTCTAAATCGATCAACTGAATCAACTCGGGTCAAGACACGTAACTCAGTGGGTCAATATGATTCAACTCAGTCAGATTAACTGAGTCAGCTAAGTCAGATACCGACTAGGATGACTAACAGCCTAAAGCTTCTGCACAGGCCAGAGCCATTGCTCAGACCAAAGAACACTAATGCACAATCATGGTGCTACACATGACCTGCCAAGACTAAAATGATGCAAACATTACAATTATCAACTTCAATTCTTAACAATAAACTTTCTCAAATCAAACTTCATAATTTATTTACAAATACAACTTCAGCTTACCTGCAATTGCAGCTTTAAGCAACATCTTTCTACACTACCAATTCAACTTCATTTCTAGATACACTTCTATAACATCCATCCTATGCTGAAACCCACCATCATAGTTTCAACCCACTCACAGCTGCACCTAACAAACCATCTGCAATTCCAACTCAGATAACCCTTCCTTAATATCATTTCAATTTCAGTTCCAGACAACCACCATTTTACACCCACCAAACTGAAAACCCATGACTACTACCACCACCTCGCATTCATTCCTGCAATTTACACCACCAGCACACACATTATCAGACCTCCCCCAATTCAGTTCCTGCCTGCACAATAATCTATTAGCTCCTTGTTTCTTCTTCTAAACCAGAACCACCAATAACTCCATCTGCATTGTCCTGTCTCAGCCATCCAACAACTTCTCATATCAACATTTATAATCTAATATACACAGAGACACCATCATCAACTGCAATACTAATTCCCTAACTGAATTAGCATTAGTACAACAAACTCCAGTTTTGCAATTCCAACCACAGACAATGGCACTAACTCTAGCCACTCACATTCCCTGCAACTCCAACACCACCACCAGTTATCCACACTTCATAGCCAACACATTCAACATCACTTATAATAGTAATTCCAAACAACCTCCACTACCTCTTAGCTAGGTCTTATCTCAAGACAATCTCAAAACTAAATCAAGTAAGTATAGTTACACAGCCGACAACCATTACAGAACCACCATCTCAGAGAACTGAAACTTTAAACATGCCTTAGACACAACTATATTCTACACCAACTTCAATATCAACTTCAGATAACCAATATCTTGTCACCATAATCACAGTTCCATTCTATAAGTATCTCAATCTCAATTTCATTACATCTTCAATCACAACTCATAACTCAAAACTCATTAATGAAAGTAGATAAAATTACAAGGTTTGCTGAGAAGAACAATTACCTCTAAATGATTCTATTCGAGCAATCCATCACAATCTCCTCCCTTATTTGTCAGTTTACCACAGCCAACCCAACAATCCTTCATCAAAACAGAATCAAACCCTTATCCTCGAATTAGAGTTATTCTTCACCACCATACTCCAATTCAGGTTAAACCCACTTCAAATCAATCGTTTATAACCTCAATTTCATCATCTGTGACTTTTCATACCAAACCCTAACCATCTCTGAGAACCCTAACTCTTGATTCATCTTCAGAACTACTTCATCTCACCAAATTAATAAAAACCCCTCAATTCTTCTTCCATTAACAACCCAATTCACTTCTCAATTTCGACCCAATCCCTAATTCCGATTCTCAGTGATTTACTATTTCAATTTCTAAACATCTTCTCTGCAAATCATCGATTCATCCTTAGCAATAACACCTAGTACCTAACTTGATCCTTCTCATCACGAAATCATCTCAACAGCATCAATCGCCATTAACAGAACTCGAGCAGAGGAGAAGAAAAGAAACGGAGGAGAGAAGAAGAAAGAAGAGGAAAGAGGAAGAATAAGAAAAAAAAAATGAAAGTCTTCTCTCGACACGTTTTGGAGATAAGGCCAACGACCCATGATAAATGCACCCTCCCAAACGTTAAGGGAATCCCGGTAGATTAAGCTCCAAAATGACTATTTTGCCCTTCTTACTAATCTGATAAAATCTTCTTCATCCGGTATCCGAATGACACGTTTGAGTAGTCCATTCCGCATAACTTTTCGAGCTCCATCCAGCGGTACTATTTTTATATATAAATCGTTGTTAGATTAATTTCTATTAATTAACGTTCGAGTTACACTAATCGAGTTATTATCGACTAAAACGTCTCTTGACTGGTCTAATAGCGTTGACGAGCTTGAGGGTCCTTACATGCTAAAAAGATGCATAGACACTAATCTTGTTTTAAACTGGGAGAAATGTCATTTTATGGTAAATCATGGAATTGTACTTGGCCACATCGTGTCCTCTCAAGGGCTCGAGGTAGACAAGGAAAAGATAGACTTGATTAGGAAATTACAATACCCACTTCGGTGAGGTAAAATCGCTCGTTTTTTGGTCATGCAGGTTTTTATAGGAGGTTTATCAAAGATTTCTCCAAAATCTCAATGTCGATGTGCAAATTGTTGCAAAAGGAGGTTGCCTTTAACTTCGACCAGGAGTGCAAGGATGCCTTTAATAAATTGAAGGAATTATTGACTACTGCACCAATTATTAAGTCACCTGACTGGAGTTTGCTGTTCGAGTTAATGTGTGATGCAAGTGATTATGCAGTCGGAGCTGTTTTGGGTCAAAAAGTAGACAAGAGGTCACATGTGATTTATTATGCATCAAGGACCCTAAACGATGCTCAAAACAACTATTTTACTACTGAGAAAGAGTTGTTGGATATAGTATTTGCATTAGAAAAATTTAGAGCTTATTTGGTGGATACCAATGTGACTGTATATTCTGATCATGCAGCACTACGGTACCTATTAAAAAAGAAGGAGGCTACGCCAAGACTCATACGTTGGATTCTTTTGCTGCAAGAATTCAATATGGAAATCAGAGATAAGAAAGGTGTTGAGAATACAGTTGCCGATCATCTTAGTAAACTTGTTGTTTCCGAAGAAGAGCTCCCCTTAAAGGATCGTTTTCCATATGAACAACTTTTCTCGATTGAAGAATCAACACCTTGGTACGCTGATATAGTGAACTATTTGGTTACAAGGAAAGTACCTAGTACGATGTCTAATTTTCAAAAGCTAAAGCTTAAGAAAATAGCCAAGCAGTATGTGTGGGATGAGCCCTGCTTGTGGAAATATGGTGCTGATCAAATTATCCGCAGGTGCGTACGAAACTCTGAATTTCAGTTAATTCTATCTTTTTATCATTCTTATGCTTGTGGTGGTCATTTTGGTGCAAAACGTACCGCTCTCAAAGTCCTTGAGAGTGGCTTTTATTGTCCTACCCTATTTGAGGATGCATATGCTTTTTGCAAATCTTGTGATAGATGTCAAAGAACGAGCAATCTAGGTGCTCGAAGTCAAATGCCACTCAATCCTATTCTCACTGTCGAGATTTTTGATGTGTGGGGAATTGATTTTATGGGTCCTTTTGTTAATTCAAATGGAAAACTTTATATACTTCTTGATGTGGATTATGTTTCTAAATGGGTGGAAGCTAAAGCCACCCTACTAATGATTCTCAAGTTTTTTGTGAGTTTGTGAAGGAATATATTTTCTTCAGACATGGTCCACCAATAGTGGTTATCAGTGATGGAGGCTCGCACTTCAAGAAATCCTTCCATACTCTCCTCAAGAAGTACAACATTACACACAAGATTGGTACGCCGTATCACCCACAAACTAGTGGGCAAGCTGAAATTTCTAATCGTGAGATCAAGTCCATCTTGGAGAAAACCGTTAACACAACACAGAAAGATTAGAGTTATAGACTCAACGATGCACTTTGGGCGTATAGAACAGCATACAAGACACCGATTTGTATGTCTCCATTGTTAGAGCATAGCTCGGTCGACCTCGCATGCGTTGCTATCTCAAGCATGTTTGTCAATGTTAGTGATAAAAACTATGAGTCTTGATTTCTAGTCTACATAGCTAAGTCTCGGACTAGGATAGAAAAGTGTAGTTGAGCTCAAGGACTTCATGGCGATTCATCATACAACGACGAATATATACTCAAGGAACCGCGGAACTTCATCAACAAAAAGGTATGTGGAGACTTGAACTTATCTATCACTCAAAAGTCTATCTCTTCTATCTCCTACTTCTTATGGTGAAAAAGAACAAGGTTAATATGAAATGCTCATATGGTTGACCTTTTGGGTTACTATGTTGAACCAACATACACGTGCACGTTTGGGCACGGTTTTCACAAACCCAGTAAACGTATATCTCAAGTGTGTGTGACAAGCTAAGTTTTCGATCTAACGGTTGAGAAATATTAGCTTGAATCTAAATCAGGTTTTCATCTAACGGTGAATATTTATTGCTTTGTAACTAAGGCAAAACCCTAATTTGAAGACTATATATATGAGACATCTAGCATTGGGCAAAACTAATCCCCACACGTCTGCGTGATACTAGTGCGCTCTCTAGAGTCGATTCTCCTCTAACCTTTGGTTTTCTTCTCTAAAACCAGGTTAACGACTTAAAGACTTCATTGGAATTGTGAAGTCAGACCGATACTACTTTTATCGTAGTTGTGTGATCTGATCTTGCATCTTCTATCGTACGAATACAATCTTTGATTGGATTGAGATCGTGAGAGTTCTCCGATAGGCAAGATAAAGAAGTCACAAACATCTTCGTCTTACTGTTTGTGATTCCTCGACGTCCTCTTGTGTATTCAGGTAAGACTTTTGAGAGGTGATTGATTAATCTAGGTTGTTCTTCGGGAATATAAGACCGGATTATCAATTGGTTCCTGTTCACCTTGATTTCATATCTTAAGACGGAACAAAAACCTAGGGTTTCTGTGGGAGACAGATTTATCCTTTGATAGACTTTTCTGTGTGAGACAGATTTGTTTATTATCAAGTCTGCGATTTTGGGTTGCAGCAACTCTTGGTTTTGGGTGAGATCATCTAAGAGAATCAAGTGCGCAGTATCCTGCTGGGATCAGAGGCGTAGGAGTACAACTGTACCTTGAATTAGTGGGAGATTAATAGGGGTTCCACTATAGTCCAGTCCGAAGTTAGTTTGCGGTAGGCTAGTGTCTGTAGCGGTTTAATACAGTGTGTATTCAATTTGGACTAGGTCCCGGGGTTTTTCTGCATTTGCGGTTTCCTCGTTAACAAAATTTCTGGTGTCTGTGTTATTTCATTTTCCGCATTATATTGTTTATCTTTATAATTGAAATAATACAGGTTGTGCGTTAAAGTTTAATCGATTAGATATCCGACCTTGTGGTTGTTGATTTCATTGATTAACACTTGGACATTGGTCTTTGGTACCGTTCAAGTTATTCCTTGTATTTGATAAAGACTCGCTATTGTTTTTATCTTGAGTAAAAATCAAATCAAGAGAGAGATATTAACTCCTTGAGATACTTTTATCTAGATTGAGTCTGACTATCTAGTTGATTCTCTAGCAAAGTATTTCGGAGTCAGTCCATACAGATTGCTAAGTGAAATATTGGGTGGTATTGTTATACCCCCACTTTTTCAATTGGTATCAGAGCAGGCAAACACACTAAGACCTCATCAGTCTGTGTTTGTAGCGATCTGACTCTATGGACAGAGGTGTTATCTCTACTAACGTACTACTAATCTTCGATGTCTCTAATTACTTATGATGGAAAATTTTTATGCGAGCCTTCATCCAGTCGCGTGATTTTCAATCATGGGTATATGTTTCCAATGGCTATGATGCGCCTGTTGTTGCAGCCGGAGACGTAAACGTTCCCAAAAATGTTGGTGAATATAATGCTGCCGAGATTCTTGCTGCAAAGAAGAATTATGAAGGGTTAAATGCTATTATACATGTCATTGCCCCAAGTATTCAACACCATGTGTCTAATTGCACTAGGTCTAAAGATGCTTGGGATATCTTAGAAAGCGTATTTGAAGGTAACTCCAATGAAAAGGAAGCTAGGATTCAAAACCTTAATTCCGATTGGAAAAACCTTCGTATGGAAGATGAAGAATCATTTGATGAGTTTAATCACAAAGTATCTGAAATTGTTAATGCATCTTTTGCGTTGGGTAAGACAATTCCTGAAAAGGACAATGTGATGAAAATTCTCAGATCGCTGTAGATACGAGTCTAAGAAGCATGCCATCGTTGAGGGGAATAACCTCGATAATCTTTTCAGAAACACCTTGGTTGAAAAGATAAAGATCTTTGACCATGAGCATACATCCAAAGTCGGTAAGGATGTTGCCTTTAAAGCACATAAGATTACCAAATTACTTGTCAAAGGTAAAAGTGTTCATGTCTCTGAGGATGATTTTTCGAATGAAGATCTTGACAAATCAATCTCCTTGATCACAAGACAGTTTAAGGATCTTCTGTTGAAGAGAAGTAAACGGTTTTCAAGAGACAAACCTAAGTCATCAGACAAACCTCACGGTCGCGTACCTCCTAAAAACTGGGAAACTGACGAGGCTGATGATGAGGACATGCCTCAGTGCTTTAAGTGTAAGGGTTTTGGCTATATTTCTAATGAATGCCCAAATCGTAGAAAATACACTGGGAACAAAGGTCTAGCTGTAAAACTTGATGAAATTTCTGAAACCTATGATTCTGATGAAGATAGAAAATCAAGTGTAGGGATTCTTTGTGAAAACATCGATTTTGATACTTGTAGCAATACATATATCAACCTCAATGGGTTCGGAGAAGAAGGAAACCCAATCAAGCTGGAAGATTCAATGAATCCGGTAACTGGAAACCTTATCAGTGATGTTTCAGGATCAACAATATGTCTTGCTGCTTGCACATCTCAGATGCCTGAATATTGTCCAAGATTGACGTGTTCGTTTTTTTCGATGAAGGGACATGAACTATCAAGGTGTTACAAATACAAGCACCAAATAAGGCACGCAAGCAAACTTCAATGAAGAGCAGATCGATTAGCAAGAAAGCTGTAACTTGCTCAGAAGACCTCCGAGGTATGTAGGATCTTATCTTCGTCTAAGAAGTTGGTTTCCAGAGATAGAATAAGACCACTTGAAAACAAAATATGGTCAAATCAGTTTTATAGACAGAGATCAGAGGATTCCTCTCATGAGGAAAAATATGGACAAATCGTTGTTCATCGCAACACAACTTGATTGTGTTGTTAGGAAAATCTTGTCTCATGTACCTGATCGAAAAGAGACAAGATTGAGTGATGATCCAGGCTTCAGAAAAGTTTTTCCTTCTTTTCTTAGATTTGTTATTTTTGTCTATCAAATAAAAGAAAGGGTTATTATCGACAATTCTACTCTTTATAGGGTTTTAGAGTTGGGCGTATGCGAACCTGTCAATAGGTTTCGAACCCTACATTCTTTTTTCCCTTTTGACATCCTTTATAAGACTGCTTGTTGAGTTAAGTGATTCCATCACATAAATCCAGTTGTTCATAATTGTTCTCAAAGCACTATGTCATCAGATGGAAAGGATTTCAACATGATTGTTAAGCCATCAATCAAGGAAAAAGAGAAATATCCTGTTTCTAAGTCCCTGAAAAAGAAAAAAAAGGAATACAAGAAAACCCAGGGTTGTTTCTTCTAACTCTCAGAAGTTTTCCGATGTTCTTGATGAGTTAAAGGAAATAAAAAGAGAAATTTGTGAAATAAAGACTTTCGTGTCTAAATCCTTGGAAATTCAGAGGACCCTAATTCGACCTCTTCAGCCAAGACAGTTCATGGGTATTGACACTTATATCCGTGAAACTTATGTCCCGATGGTTGTCGATAACAAGGAGTTCGGGAATGATAAAGAATTTCTCAAAGGAATTGTTTCCTAGTATATCTTCTTTTTGAAGTAATTGGAAGAATAACTAGTGTTTTCAATAGCGAAGATTGTGACTACACATAGCTATTTTGTTTTCATCTTCTTATGTTTATTTTTTAGGTTTATTGGTTTTAAATTCTAAAAATATTTGGAGGATGATGTTATTGCAGTATTAATCTTTATGATTTTGTGATATTGCAATATTTTTATGGGATATGTATTGTTTGCGTCTGTGAACTTGAAGGTCCCATATGTTGTCAAAAGTAAAGTCGTTCATGAATTGGTTTTCGTATTAATGAAAGGACGAATGGACTTTTGACAAATACAAAAGTTATGCTTATGCAGTCATTTATTTGATGGAAAATAGGATAAAATCTTTTGTGTGACAAGGATAAAGTCTATTATGTCATTATGCATATAGTGATGGAAAGATAGAATAGATCCTTGTATGTATTCCGCGGTATTGATCTTCTTTGATCCATTCCTTTTGTATTAACGTGAAGGCTCCATTGTGTGTCTTATGTTGAGAACGATACAACTAAGTCGATTATTCTTATTGGCTTTGTTGGTTGTTCCATAAGATGTTATATGTTGAGCATTATGAACTAAATTAATCATCTTGGTTGGTTATTTAGTTATTTTCTCCGAAAGTCTTCTTTTATCGAACAAAACTTTTGAAAATTAAATTGATTACCTTCGTGATTAGTTTGGTTGTTTGTATTCCAATTAGATTAATTATGGGTTCTCTTGTAATTAGTCTAGTTGAGTTTTCATATATTCCACAAGTTCTTGTGTTGAGTATATGAACGGCTATACTAACTATGTTCTATTGGTTGATGTAGTCGTATATTCCGTAAGGTTTTCCTTATGTTGAGTATGTGAACGATTAAGTTAGTCATCTCCGTATGATTACCTTAGTCGTAGCTCCGTAAGTTTACTTATGTTGAGCACAATCAATTAAATTGATCACTTTTGTGGTTTGATTTAGTTGTGTATTACAATTAAATTAATCATGGGTTTACTTGTGATTAATTTGATCGAGTTTTGGATATAGAAAATCATTTTCCTATGGTTTTTGGTGTCCAAATAAAAATCCTTCTTTTCTTTCGAAATTAAGGTCGCTCTTATTGTTCTCTCGGGAATGACATCAAATGGGGGAGAGTTCTTTTGAACTTGTGCTTAATGGTAATATCTTGCGGGGTGTGCGGCTGTGGAATTTTATAGGGGTTATCTTGTATCTTAAAACTCCTTGATGAATGGATTTAGCTTCGGCTTTATGATTGCATCTAAATTAAGTTGGTATGTATTTCTTCTTTTAGTCTATGAAACGTCTCTTCTCGGAAATATCATTAGGAACCCGTTCTTGTACCTTTGCCAATTTTATTGACAAAAAGGGGGAGAATTAATGTGTAGTTCTACTACATATACATATGGTTTTCGGATCATTGTGTAAGGGGGAGTGGTTTCCATGTGAGATGGATTATTGACTAAGGGGGAGTGATACATATCACCGTAGTATTATTGTTAAAGTCGTGATGCAATTGGACTTTGATGTTACATAATAATACTATGTCACTGTATAATGATGACCAATCTCGATTTCTCTCATTGTTATAGCTACGGATCTTCAACAACGGTGATGCTAAACTTACAACCTTTGGGATCATTGGAGTACTTGGAAGGACGAAGATTTCAGGGAACGTTGAAGATTAGACTATCAAATAGGAGCCACTAAAGTTTATCTTTTTTGTATTCCATATGTATTAATAGTTTTGTCACTAAAATTGACAAAGGGGGAGATTGTTAGAGCATAGCTCGGTCGACCTCGCATGTGTTGCTATCTCAAGCATGTTTGTCAATGTTAGTGATCAAAACTATGAGTCTTGATTTCTCGTCTACATAGCTAAGTCTCGGACTAGGATAGAAAAGTGTAGTTGGGCTCAAGGACTTCATGGCGATTCATCATACAACGACGAAGATCTACTCAAGGAACCGTGGAACTTCATCAACAAAAAGGTATGTGGAGACTTGAACTTATCTATCACTCAAAAGTCTATCTCTTCTATCTCCTACTTCTTATGAGTCAAAAGTCGTATGCTATATAGACTGGATAATACACATTTGATATTTTGAGCCGAGTGTATCTCGCCTATCTATATCTCGAAATCATGTGTTGGTAAAACGTTTCGCTTTGATCGGGTTTATCTTCACCTAATGACGAAAGTCATAATGTTTCAATCACTTTGACGAGAAATAGTGTAACAACTATATAACGTCCTCTAAGAATGTTTAAATGGTTGGAATGAGAGTTTAGGTCTATATAACCAATGATGGATATAAGAATTGTGTGGAAACACATATGTGCATAAGTCTTATTCCTTAATTCGAAGTTTGCGAACTTTGTTGATTGAGAGAAACTGGAGGAATTGGCATTGCCAAGTCCGTGAACTCAGTTTGCGAACTCAGTCCGCGAACTGACGGAAGTTCTCTTGCCGAGAATTTCTGCTGGGATTTTCCAAAAAATCGTTTGCGTGTTTAGTCTGCGAACTGGCGGAAGTCTCCTTGCCGAGATTTTCTGCTGAGTTTGGAAAACTCTGTCGGTTGTCTTAAGTCTGCGAACTTGTTTGCGTACTTGAGTGGGTTATGATCTAAAGATATGCTCTGAACATGAAACTTAAATTACTAAGGAATGCAGTATGCAAACCGTGGATATAAAGTTCATGAGCCGATTCAATCGAATCGAATCATCTTTGTTTCAATTGTGTCTTGTGTAGTTACATAAGATCTCATAGCAATTGAACAACTCTCTAAATAGTTCATTTGAGTCAATTGAACTAGTTATGGTGAAAAAGAACAAGGTTAATATGAAACACTCATATGGTTTGACCTTTTGGGTTACTATGTTGAACCAACATACACATACACGTTTGGGCACGGTTTTCACAAACCCAGTAAACGTATATCTCAAGTGTGTGTGACAAGCTAATTTTTCGATCTAACGGTTGAGAAATATTAGCTTGAATCTAAATCAGATTTTCATCTAACGGTGAATATTTATTGCTTTGTAACTAAGCAAAACCCTGATTTGAAGACTATATATAGGAGACATCTAGCATTGGGCAAAACTAATCCCCACACGTCTGTGTGATACTAGTGCGCTCGCTAGAGTCGATTCTCCTCTAACCTTTGGTTTTCTTCTCTAAAACCAGGTTAACGACTTAAAGACTTCATTGGGATTGTGAAGCCAGACCGATACTACTTTTATCGTAGTTGTGTGATCTGATCTTGCATCTTCTATCGTACGAGTACAATCTTTGATTGGCTTGAGATCGTGAGAGTTCTCCGATAGGTAAGATAAAGAAGTCACAAACATCTTCGTCTCATTGTTTGTGATTCCTCGACGTCCTCTTGTGTGTTCAAGTAAGACTGTTGAGAGGTGATTGATTAATCTAGGTTGTTCTTCGGGAATATAGGACCAAATTATCAATTAGTTCTTGTTCACCTAAGACGGAACAAAAACCTAGGGTTTTTCTGTTGGAGACAGATTTATCCTTTGATAGACTTTTATGTGTGATACAAATTTGTTTATTATCAAGTCTGCGATTTTGGGTTGCAGCAACTCTTGGTTGTGGGTGAGATCAGCTAAGGGAATCAAGTGCGCAGTATTCTGCTGGGATCAGAGGCGTAGGAGTAAAACTGTACCTTGAATTAGTGGGAGACTGATTGGGGTTCAATTATAGTCCAGTCCGAAGTTAGCTTGGAGTAGGCTAGTGTTTGTAGCGGATTAATACAGTGTGTATTCAATATGGACTAGGTTCCGAGGTTTTTCTGCATTTGCGGTTTCCTCGTTAACAAAATTTCTGGTGTCTGTGTTATTTCATTTTCCTTATTATATTGTTTATCTTTATAATTGAAATAATACAGGTTGTGCGGTAAAGTTTAATCGATTAGAGATCCGACCTTGTTGTTGTTGATTTCAATGATTAACACTTGGACATTTGTCTTTGGTACCGTCCAAGTTATTCCTTGTATTTGATAAAGACTCGCTATTGTTTTTAGCTTGAGTAAAAATCAAATCAAGAGAGAGATATTAACTCCTTGAGATACTTTTATCTATATTGAGTCTGATTGTCTAGTTGATTCTCTAGCAAAGTATTTCGGAGTTAGTCCATACAGATTGCTAAGTGAAATATTGGGTGGTGTTGTTAGGCCCCCATTTTTTCATCCATATCGATTGGTTTATGGAAAAGCTTGTCATCTTCCGGTTGAACTTGATCACAAGTCTTATTGGGCAATAAAGATGTGCAATATGAATTATGATAAAGCGGGGAAACATAGGCAACTACAAATCAATGAGCTAGAGGAGATATGTAATGATGCTTACGAGAGTTCTCGTATATACAAGGAAGAGACTAAGCTTTTCCATGACAAGATGATTTATCGAAAAGAATTTGTTGTCGGACAGATAGTTCTTTTATTTCATTCTCGTCTTAAGCTATTTCCTGGTAAGCTAAGGTCCAGATGGATTGGACCATATGTTGTTACTAATGTTCATTCTCATGGTGCAGTTGATATCACTAGTCTTAGAGATGGGACTATTTCTAAGGTCAACAGCCATAGATTCAAGCCATACTATGAAAACATATCTTATGTGAATGTGGATGAGATAGAGCTTCAAGATTTACTCCCTCTGGAGGAGTGGTAAGGAGAATGCCAAGTCGGGCTGACGACTTTAAACCAAGCGCTAATGGGAAGCAACCCATAGGTTTTGTATCTTAAACCTTTTTTTTTTGTTTTTATTATTTTCATATCATATTTTCATCCCCATGTTTAAATTCATTGAATCCGGAATCTATCTTAGAAGAGAATTATGACAAATACCTTTTCGTCAGAAAAATTCAGACTGCGCGTAGTTCGGTCCAGAGACCATAACTGCGGACCGTTTATCGAAACACTGTGCCCTTTTGACACTTTCTATAAAACACGTGGATGAACAACGTTTGTGAAATGGAGTTTTTCCAAATTCCTTACCAATTTGCACAGGTTTTGCGTTTTATCTGCTGATACGTCAGAATTCATAATTTTCGGTTTTACACATTGAGGACAATGTGAAGTTTAAGTGTGGGGGAGTATTTTGCATATAGATTTTTCATTTTTTTTGCATAAAACCTTCACCTTGTTGAGATTTTAGAGTCACTAGCATACTTCTAGGTATGTTTACATAGAGATTCTGATCGACATAACTGAACTTAGAAGTGTTAGGGAACTACGTTGGATTTCTTGCTTGTTAGAGTGTTAAATAACAGATTTAATCATGCCGGTGATGCAAATTAGGAGCAGGGAGAAATGCATTATTAGAGTTGTTGATCAATCATTAGTGGAGACTACCTATTTTCATATCAACTGAGGCACCAGACCAGATTTCTTTGTATATGACTAAAGAGCTTTCTTTTGAGTGTGTATCACCGTACGTTAATTCCGGGTAGAATGGTGAGCTACCCAACCTCCCACCAATATAAGCACTATTTTTGATCTCTTGAGTGCTAATTTTGTCAATCATGAGGGTGACGTCTATAGATGAAAACCACCTTCTTGTAGTTTGATTTGAAGTTAGCACCATTCTCTCTCTCGCCAACAACAGGTCCATAGAAACACATCATCATTAACAAGCGGAGTGACATCAAAATCTACAAGGAAAGTTGAAGACGTTTGAGATTTACAAGCAACAATACAAGGAAGAGCGAAATTTGATATCCAAGTAAAGCAATATACAATGAGCAGATTTTTATATACATGTTGAAGACTTACATATAAGGGGCGTAATTTATATCCAAGTATGAAGACTTATTTACAAGAGCGAAGAAAATCAAAAGAAAGTTATTGAAGTTTATGATACGAAGACAATAGAAGTTGTAAAGAACAAAGTGGTAAAGTACTTCTTTCATGGCCATGTTAATTTTAATTTCGTTATTATTTGTATAGTTGCAATCTTTTTATCAAAAAGAAAAAAATACAAAAAAAAAAAAATACAAAAATACAAAAAGATTTGCATTTAGGTTGTTATTTGTTCAATAAGTCCATGGGGAAGAAAAATCTATAAGGAAGTTTCAAGCAACAAGGAAATTGAGGAAAAGAGTTACAAATTGTTAGAGTTTTAAGAAGTTCAAGAGTTTATCATCAACAGTTGAAGACCGAAGACGAAGACCAAGGAGATGAAGAAGACGAGCTGAAGACTACGTTTCTATTGGATGATGTGAGATTGGTGCTTTCATCGTTGCAATCAGATGTGAAGGTGGTAAGTACTCTCATCCTCTATTTTTAATAATAATGGTTGATTTCCTTTCTTAGAGATCATCAGAAAAAGTCTTTTATTTCCCACGATCTTGTGGGGTCTCCAGAAATAATTCGGAAGGTTTCCTTCCCACCATTCAACGTGTGTAGGATTCTCTCTTCATTCCTACCTACACACATGTGAGACCCATAAAAAAGCCGTCTTATTGAGTGCAATTATCATAAAATCCTTTTAAGTGAGGCAGAAGTCGAGGAGAAATGCTTATTGATCGCTCTCAAACACGCGTTCTCTCATTATGGTGTGGTTATTTCTCACTCAACATTTAAGAATGAGAATATGTTCTTTGGTATTTCTAACTTCTTATTACTAGCATGCAGAAACCTATGTCCTCATAGCTCTTTGGATGCTTGGGAAGCTGGAACGCTTTGAAGTTGGAGTAGGTTTTGTGGGTATACCTCTCGTAAGCCCTCACGAGACTATAACTCGTCCACTAGGGACACCTAGGGTTTAAAGGCCTGTTGCACATGCTAAGTGCAACCATATCCTCGACGACAAGGAGTTGTTGTATTTAGATAGTTTGCTCGAGGACTGTGTGGGGGAATTTGTTAAGTGCATATTTTGCATATATTTCGTATCTAATCCATGCTAGTAATTGTTATACTTGCGAATTATTGTATATTACTCTTGTTTTCTCTTGTTTATGTTTTGCTAGGTGAATCATCCAAAAGAAGTGGATTGGCATTTAATTGTGCAATAAAACAAGTTAGCTGCAAGCGGAGAAGGGCCAAAGACCAAGTGGAACTCCGTTCGAATCTTGAAGTTCTTGATATCATCTCGAAGAGGACGAAAAAACGAAGTCCACGGCGAAAGAACGGAGTCATTCCGACATTCTATAAAGAAGTTATGGGCGTTTGAAGCGAGTCAAAGTTGCGCAGTTTCTGAATACACATAAGTTATAAAGGCGCCCACTTCTTTTACTCGGGGCAGCCACGAAAATTAATGAACTCTCAGTCTTGCAAGATTGACACTTGAATGTGTGAACTGTTAACTTCTCGGAGTCATTTTTTCGGTTCAAGACCAGTTTTCTGGATGATAGGCGAGTTCGAAGCTACATCGGCGATGGCAGTATTGAGCTCGAAATGATGGCCGGTGAGAATGAAGACTAGTAACCGAGAAATTGATGGTGAAAGATGAGTTCGAGCAATCTCAGACGGTAATGGGTTAATGGGAGTTACACCTGTTCTAAGGCTGTGATGATCATGATGACGATGAACTATGGAGTTGAGCTCGTGGTGACGGAAGAGATTAATGGAGAGGTGAATATGTTCTGGATTGGAATAGCTTTTCTGTGACGATAATGCAGCAATGGAAAGAGTTGGATTCGAGATGGAAGTGATGATCGCTGGTGGTAATGGATTCGACGGAGAAGACAGTGGAGACCGGTGACGGGCTTGGTTGTTTATTTTCGATGATGGTTTGTAGTTGCTCAGTGGTTGACTTGTAGAGACTAGATGCTGCTGTTATACGAGAAAGAAGGAGCTGATATGGAGTTCGAGAGTTCTAAGACAGGAAGGGAATGGTGGTAGTGACTGTGTTGGCTGATGGCAGTCACCGATGGTGAGAATATGGTGAAAGGGAAATGAGGCTAAGAAGATTAATGGTCTGTGGTTTGTTGAAGCCGAGAATGGAGAGGCTGCTTCCATTATCGATGGAGTCTGCTGCCATTAATGGAGCTGCTAACGTTGATCGATGGTGCTGGGAGTTTGTTGTTTATGCTGTGACGGTGATGGATAACATGGCAGTGAGATGACGAGTTTGTTGTAATTGATGGAGAACCACAGACGAAGAACATGGCTGGTGACTGATGGATATAGAATAAAGCTCGAGTGCCACAGAGACGGAGCTTACTCGAGAAGATTTGAAGAAACGTTGAGAACGAGTTTTAACAAATTCAGAAGATTATAATTCTCACGGAGAGCCTGGTATACGCGGAAGGTATCGGCTTGAGTTGAAAATCCAGGGGAATGAAAAACTCACGATCACCAGGCTGTCCGAGGGAATATTATAGTGGTCTTACTTAGTGGTAGGTCCACCCACTAAAGCCCAGTAATCGGAGGTCCATAATAAAAAGAAAACAGAAAAATGGACCCAACTTTTTAAGCCCTGGTCCTGCACACATGTGGAACATATGGGGACGTATTTTTAAATACCGAAAACACCCTCAAGTATATAAAAGCAGTAACCAAAACCATTTCTTCTTCATTTTCTCGATCTATTCTTCTTCTTCTTCTTCTTCATTTTCTCATCTGTGGTTCGGTGAAGAGCTCCGGCTATAAAGATCTTCTGAGGTGTTGATCAATTCGTGAATTCAAACTAAGATTAATCGGTAGGTTCACTTCCTTATTGTTGGTATAGTTTAGGTTTTCATTTTTCCTTTCTTCTTCAAAAGCTTATTTTAATTTAGGTTTTTCTTCTCGGATTAGAGAAATTTTCATGTTTATAGCAAAATCTAATGTTTAGGTATTAGATCTGATGTTGATAGTAAACTGGAAGAGTTTACTTTCGTCGATTTGGTATGATCTCTGAGTGTGTTTGTGTTGCACCGCGTTTTTTAATTGATTTTTGGGTTCGATCCATGAGTACGTATATGTAATACTGAAATATCTTCTTTGATTCGGTTATATTCAGAGTTTTGTCATTATTTTTGAGTTCGATCCATGAGTACGTATGTGTAATACTGAAATATCTGCTTTGATTCGGTTATATTCAGAGTTTTGTCATTGTTTTTGGATTCGATCCATGAGTGTATTTGTGTTGCACCGCGTTTTTTAATTGATTTTTGGGTTCGATCCATGAGTACGTATATGTAATACTGAAATATCTGCTTTGATTCGGTTATATTCAGAGTTTTGTCATTGTTTTTGGGATCGATCCATGAGTACGTATGTGTAATACTGATATGTGCTTTGATTCGGTTATATTCAGAGTTTTGTCACTGTTTTTGGGTTCGATCCATGAGTACGAAGATTTTTAGAACATCTTGATCGATTGAAGAACCCAAATCGATTCTAGCCTTTGGTAAGTTGATTTTCCTTATTAATCTTCTTCTCATAATGTTTATTCGAAGGTTTCAAGATCTAATCATTAATTAGTTGATGTTTGATTATGTTTTCCAATTTGCACGCATGATTAATCAAGTGTTCCTTCATTTTCATGAAAATAATCCAAATCTAGATGAATAGTTACGTTTTTTATTCATTTCGTTACTAGATCTGATTATACTAGTTTTCTTTTGTTGGGTTTAGGTTTTTTCAGTTGTTTTTGTGTATGAACTATCAGTACGTATATGATGTACTGACAAAAAACCTAGTTAATTGTTTAGTTTTTGTTTAAATAATTTTTTTTGTTGTTGTTTGATCCAGCAGTAATATATGCATACTGAATAATTACGTTTTTTTAATTCATTTTGTTACTAGATATGATTATAATAGTTTTATTTTGCTGGTTTTAGTTTTTTTTCCGTTTGTTTGTGTATGAACCATCAGTACATATATGCTATACCGAAAAAAACCTAGTTAATTGTTTATTTTTTGTTTAAATAATGATTTTTGTTGTTTGATCCAACGGTACATATATCGCATACTGGAAATAAGATGCTTTGATTTTATTTTTTTTATTCATAGACTTATCACTTCTTTTGATTTTGTTATATTCATAGATTCCTTACTTATCTGTTGATTTTTAGGTTACTATGAATGAATAGTACATATATTGAACACCGAAAAAACTGCTTTGATTATGTTTTATTCATTAATTTTATTCACTTAATTCATATGATCTGCCAGGGTGTACTGATAGAAACTTCTGATTTTGTTTTATTCAGAGTGTTGTCACTTTTTTTTGTTTGATCCATGAGTACTTATGCTCAATACTGAAATATGTGCTACTTTTGTATAAATTTTTCTGTGTTTACTGTGGATTTATAGGTTTTCCTCTTTTTTTTCCTATGATTTAATACTGTACTGAAGAAATATTATAGACTAATTTGTATGATCCTACAATATATGTGATGTAATACGTTTTCTAATTTATTTATCATTGATTCTTACAGATTTGTACTCTACCTGGAAGCAGTGCAACAAATATGTACTCGAATTTGTAAGCATTCAGATATATAATCGTATTTGTAAGCAGTACGACAGATATGTACTCAGATTTCTAAGCAGTGCGACAGATATGTACTCAAATTTGTAAACAGTGTAGCAAATATGTAATCGAATTTTTAAGCACTGTACCTGATATGTACTCAAATTTGTAAGCAGTGTAGACACACACGTTTGGTAGTAATGGGTATTATGGACATTTCCATGTTTTAATTAATTTTGGACCTCCGGATAAAAAAAAGATCCGGTTGGACCCTACTATAAATAACTATATGGGCCTAGGACCAAACAAGAAATTTTCTAAAAATAGGAAATACCAATTGGTCTTAAGAATAATATATTAGAGTTAGTTTGGTCCAGTTGACTCAGTCAACTATCCTTTTTTTTCTTTTTTAAAAATATAAATTGTTGTTTGGTCCAAAAAATTAATGTTTGGTCCTAGGATGGACAATAGTCACGCGGGATGATGTCATCAATGATGTCACAGTCATTTGATGTGGCAAAAATACTCTTTTTTGCTCTTTTTTCTCTCTCTTAATATAAATAAATATATAAATACTTAAAACTTAAATATCTTTTGGACCATATGTCCAAAAATGATAAATTTTATATATTCGGAAAGCCCTCGACGATAGCTTTCCAACGAGTACCATTGTCGCAGTGTTTCGGAGCTTTTAATTTTTGCCTTATTTTTTAGCTATAAAATGAAGGTTTTCCATATCTCCCATTCCCGTTTTTACTATTTTCCATCCTCATAAATTCCCATCCCCAATAATCTTATGTACCACCCATATAAATTTTCATCTATCCTAAATACCATCTCGTGACTTTATTTACACCCAAGTGACCCAACAACAAAGTCACCCAACCCATCTATCTCCACCACTATTGTCTTCTTTCCCACCTCCACGACCCAACGCCACCTTCAATCACTTTATCTTTTTTTCTTTTGCAGGTTTTGTACCAAAATATGCATTCATGGACTTCAAGGGTCTTACATCATGACCAAGTAAATACATAAAGAATATCAACTATAAACATCTAAGTTGCAGAGAATGGTTAAACAAAATATATGTTCATTATTATTATATTTTTAGACTGTACTTAATTAAGATTGTAATCTTATCATGATATGATTTGTCTAGTCCTATATGATTTGGACGCTCTGCACACATACGTAACTCTTTCAAGAGTTTAATTAAAGTTGATACTAGAAGGCAGTTCATTCACGACCATAAGATTGAATTCTGCTAGTAACAGTAAGCTTCGGTATCGGTTCGATGGCAAATCATATACTATGGAATGGTATATATTTCACATGGGCGATAATCATCTTCTACAATACTGATTTTCTGATTAATCGCAAATTGATTGGTATGTCTCGTATAACAGATAAAAAAGATAGATTTACTGGAATAAGAAATTCAACCTAGGGTTTCAAATTTGATGGTTTTTTTAGTGGTCATAATTGATTGACTTTTATAGATGGGAAAGAGAAAACAAAATTGAAAAGTAAATTAACCTTAGAAATTGTGAGGGAGCTGGGAAATAGGAAAAATGGGGGTGGGAAATAGGGAAACCAAAATGAATTATTATACGAGTTCATTCTACAAAATGAACTACTTTAATAAACTATTATACGAGTTCATTCTACAAAATCAACTACTTTAATGAACTATCATGCTAGTTAGTTCATTCCAAAAAGTGAACTCTTTGTATTAAATAACATACGAGTTCCTTATACAAAATGAACTACCATACGACTTCATTCTACAAAATGAACTAGTATAATGAACTATTATTACGAGTTCATTATACAATATGAACACCTATCACGGGTTCATTCTACAATATGAACTACAGTTTACGAGTTCCTTTTATAAAATAAACTACCATAATGAACAACTATTACGAGTTCATTCTACAATATGAACTACCATTCTTAATTACTATTACGAGTTCATTTTACAACATGAATTATCAATCCTACAATATGAACAACTATTATGAGTTCATTAGAAATTAAGAACATCTATCACGAGTTCATTCTTCAATATGAACTATAATAATGAACTATCATTATGACTTCATTCTTCAAATTAAACTACTATTATTGAGTTTATTCTACAAAAAAAAATAGCTAGTATATACGAGTTCATTTTACAAAATGAACTGCTACTATAATGAGTTTATTGTACAAAACAAATTGCTAGTATATACGAGTTCATTTTATGAAATGAACTGCTAGAACTAGAATGAGCTACCATGTTCAAAAATAGTGTTCATTCTCGGAAATGAACTACTATTATACCGGGAAAAATTAAAAGCTCTGAAACATAGCGACAATGGTACTCGTTGGAAAGCTATCGTCGAAGGCTTTCCGAATATATAAATTTTTTTAATTTTCGACTTATATCTTGAGAGATATTTCATTTTTATTAAAGTTAGGAAGAGAGAGAAATTAGTAGGGAAAATAAAGAAGAGAGAGAAAACAAGAAAAATCATTCACGTGAGGAGGAAAGAAAATAAGAGAGAGAAAGGGTACTTTAGATATTTTAATATTTTTAAATAATTATGGACCAAATGGAAAATGTGATTTTTGAAAGGACCAAATAGACGTGGGACCACCTAAAAAGGACTGAACCATATTTTTCCCAAAATAAAACTCACGCTAGGTGAGTGTCCGTGATGTTACCGGTGGAAGAAAAACAAACTGTGTTGTCAGTTCCATGGAACTGACAAGCCATTGATACTAATGGGATAGGCTATATGCTGGTTTGCACGCAGTCCATTGGCTGCGTGTACATATTTTACACGAGAGTGAGCTGATTTTGGGAATTTGGCCACGTTTTGGCAAGTTGCCATATGATTTCGACCGGGGTTTTGTGCACGGGCGCAACTATAATTTGGAGACCTATTTAAGAAAATTTCTAATACTTTTGAAGAAAATCCTTTAATTTTTATCAAGACATTGGAGAGGAGAACTCAAGAGAAGAAAAGTTAGGGTTTGGAGCTATTTCCATCACCGTAACTATTTCTTCACCATTTTATCATATGAAACTCATGGGTTTTGTTAGTACCATGAGTAGCTAAACTTCTTAGTGATTGGGGATGAATCCTAAGTTCTAGACATGATTTGAGTTATTATATAAATCTATTTTGAAGTTCTTCACATGATTATTGATTGTTTATACTAATTAGAATACTTATGATTGATTAATAGATTGATTAGGTGGCCAACTGAATTAATTTGTTGATTCAATCAAATGCTAGTATTGAGTTAGGAGATAAGTAATAGTCGAATAATTCATACAAAAGTAGAGAACACAAGACCTTGCAGAGGGATTCTGTGTAGCGATTGTGTGTTTAAACAACACTAGAAAGTGGACCTTGAGCTAAGAGTCTAAATAGTAGGATCAATCTATAATTCTCAAAAGATAAAACATTCGGACAAATTACACCTTGAGTGAGCTACTACTAGGTGGTTTCGAAGAAAGAATCTGGTATTGGAGAGCTTCCGTATCCAGTGATATAAGGAATTTAGGGGATAACACTGAGCTAGCTGTTATTCCACGGTTGGTAATAATCTGTGATTAATTATATTAATGGATGAATATAATAACTTGATGACGGTTTAGTAACGAAGAAGGATTCCCTGATCATATTTCTCTCCATTGCTTGCAATCTTAATTACTTTTAATTGCTTTGTTATTTACTTTGTTGCAAAATCTAAAACAAACCCCCCATTGTGACACTTTTTGACAACTAAATCTCTCTGCTCTTCGTGGGAACGAATCTTATTTGCTACTATATTATTCATTAGTAAAGTAGAATATAAGTGAATTAATTTGAGAACCTACGACACGCATCAATACCCAGTTTAGGAACGAAATTTTAGAGTAAAATCCAGGGAATTTCGTTTGCATACTCAGTTTGCGAACTGAAATTTCAGTTATTCCCGTTTGCGAACCCAGTTCCCGAACTGGCTTGTTTTCGGTATTTGATAAAACTCGTTTTGGCCGTAACTTCTTCGTATGAATTCGGAATGACCTCATTCTTTTTGAATTATTTTTGTAATTGAATTCTATTCAAGATGGTGATAAGAAACCCTGAATTTGAATGATTTAATCTCGGTCTTTAGCCCGTCTCTTGATTTTGAGCGTTTTGCTCCTTTCCGTCGCACTTCTTCAACTTCTCTTGGACTTGGGCACTTGGATACTTGAAATACTTCTCTTCTTAGCTCTTTTTAGCACTTTTTAGATCCTTTTTGGATGATTCACATAAAAGAGACACATAAAACAAAGCAAGAGTAATACGAAAATATGCAAGAATAATAACTAAAACAAGTATGGAATGGACACTAAAATCATATGAATTGTGCACTTATCATATCTATCTTCAGGAATCACAAAGTCTGAGACGAAGAGAACTTTGTAATTACTATCTATCCTGCTTGAAAGAGATTACGAAAAGCTCGATAACAGAAAGCAAGATCAAGATTCATGAACTATCAAGGTAAAGATAGTTAGACACGGCTTCACGAATCCCCAAGCGAAGTCTTTTTAGTCCTAAACCTTAAAGGTCAATAGAGAAGACTCTAGAATCAACTAGGACACGAAGTGTCAGGGATTGATTTTCCCAATTGACAAAGATGCTCTATTTATAGTTTTCAAAGACCAAGGTTAGATTAGAATTCAAGCTAATCTAACTTGAGAATAAAGCAAATAAAATAGGTCTTCAAACTACAATAGAAGACTATATACATAGGTTAGGTTACTGAACCATGTATAATGACTGTTCGGTTTGGCAAGTTAGCCAAAGAACCAAAAGCTACATGATGTTCATTGATAGGTGCAATATTTGCACTAGTTAGGTACTCAAATACTTTGCTTTCTTGATAGTTTTTATATCATATTGCTTTGATTTTGTTTGCTTTTGAGTTTGTTAGGTGTTTGAGGCTATCTTAACCAAAAGGAAGTGGAACTATCTCAAATCCGGGATTTCTTCGCATCACCTTTAAGAGGACGAGATTACGAAGCCAACGGCGAAAGAATGAGGTCATCCCGACTTCATATGAGAAAGTTACGCGCAATTGAAGCAAGCCAAAGTTGTGAAAGTTAGAGAATGCACAGAATTGTTAAAGGCACCTTCTTAGTTGTTCAGGGCAGCCACCAGGCTATCATATTCTTCTTTACACAAACGACAACCATCAGTTTCTGTTGCAGCTGATAAACATGTTGGAGATGAAATAGGCAGCGACGATCGGGATTTGGACAGTGGTGAGTAGTAAAGCTCGAGATAGGACAACGGAATGATAATGGCAGCGTCAAGGGAAGCTGATGGTGATTGATCACGACTGCCATTCTCGGCAGTTGACGATGATGATAATGAGTGATTGAAGGGGAATGAAGGTGACGAGATGGAGAAGGTCTGGCAGTTGTGAGATCCTAGTGATTAGCTGAGAAGAACTCGACTATGGAAGAGTAGATTGGATGGAATGAGTTGTGGTTGCTGTTAGTGGTTGATGGAAGTTTGATGACCATGGTTCTCGGTGATGTGAGCTGTTAACGGAACTGTGTTGAGTTTGCTCGAGCTGTTGGTGGTGATCTCCGGTAATGATGGAAGCAGCAATGATGGTCGATAGAAAGAGAAGTATTGGTCATCGATAATGGAACTCGAGACTGGCAGTGCTCGGTGATGCTCGTGTTCAATGAAAGGTTGCTGCTCGAGTTGGTATTCAATGTTGATAGAGAATACGGTTGTAGGTATTTGCAGCTGATGGATACGCAGGTGATGTTGCTGATGATTGCAGTGAAGCTCGAGTTTACTCGATGGAGTTGGATGATTCACGATGGTGTTGTTGTACATAAATGTCACAGATTTTCAGACTGGCAATGCTCAGTATTGGTGGTGACTATTGCTGCTGTCATGATAGCGAAGACGAGAACGAGGGCAGTGATAATGGTGATCGAGAATGGTGAGTTTGAAGCTGCTGGTGCATGATACTGTTAGGGAATAACAATTAAAATTGATAATATAGATCAAAACAACAACACTAATAAGACGCACTTATCTGATTTGTGTATCATCTCCCAAAGGACTGTTGATGTCTTGAAAAAATCCGTCCTTATTAAACACCACGAAAAAAGAAACCGGTAATGGTAGATTGAGGCACATGTTCAACATGTTGTCCTTAAGACAAGAATGTCCGGCTACACTCTGAAAAAGATGATGCTATATCCCTACTGGACATATGTCTCCAAGATTCAACAATCTCAATAAAGTTTGAATACCACATCCAAACCTTATTCTACTAGAGCTTGGCAGCGGAAAACTCGTCAATTTTCTTTGCATAAAAATGTCTCATTTTTTTCTTTTAAAGCATAGGAAAAACCAAAGAAGAAAGATATCTCATATGGTTGTTGCAAGAGAAGGTGAAGAATATAAATATAGAAAATTCTTCAATGACAATTAAGTTTTTCATTCAATGAAAGTATATACGGTAAGTTTATCCCATAAAGGCTGAGAGATAAATTTGGAAGGTGTTTTTATTATTTTGAAAAACGTTATATTATTAATTTTCATTCACTAAAAAACTTTGTTTTTCCAACAATCCCCCACATGAATGGAAACATGACATAAAAGATCTTGGTAAACGTACTGAATGAAATTTTTTGTTTCTCCAACCCCACGATCCGACCTGACTGAATGGACTGGCGGATGTGTGTCAAAATCATACTAGCCATTCCAAGCCTCTCTCATACACAAAAGTGTGTTGACCCTCGGGTCATATTATGGTTTGTAAAAATCATAGCAGCATTGAGAGCTTTCATCTTTAGTCACCCATACGTGGGACTAAAGGTTCTGTTCACCAAAGTGAAAATGAGCCAGTGAACACTTAGTGACCTTTAGGTCCTAAGAACTAGTAATACCAAGACCATAAAACAACATAAAACTCATTTTCTCAAAGTGAATTAAAAATAGATAAAAACGAAAAACAGGAAATACCATTATAGGCAGAGGTGTCCATGAGGTCATGAACCTTTACTTAGTGAGAGATTACCGGAACTACTTGCTAGACAGTGAACGCGATGTCTTGAACTGCTAGCATTTGGTGTAATCCGCGATAATAACCACACATGATATCTCCAAGGTTGCTGCCAAGATCATGCCGTTGTGTCCATTTTGGCCCTGGACATATCCCGTCTCTCAGGATGCTCTAGAAAATCCTCTCAAATTCTAATAGGAAGCGACCTACTTCCTCATTCAGATAGGTGAGTTCCATCAAGAGTGTCTACTGCTACACCCCACTTCAATCTTAAATTGAAACTGTAGAACTCATTAAGACTTATTAAAAGTCATCCTTCACATGCAGTCACACTATCACGTCTACACCATAGGGAAACAGACAGAGAATATAATTCTCTGACAGTGTTTACTTTTACCTACCACAAATTAGTTGTCTCATTCAAAACCTTGATCTTGGGATCTTCAGTCGGCAAGGTTGAGTATCCTTCATGGAAAGTTTATTTTATGAGCATAAGTCCCATCCCCCTCGATGTATAATTACAACCCATCTCTCTAGATAATCCTTTCGTCAAAGGATCACTAATTTTTCTATTGACTTCATTAAGTCTCTAAAAATTACTTCATTAGAGAGTATAGTTGTCTAACCGAATTATCCTTCTCCAAGTTTGTCTAGACTTTGTCATTGCTCATTTACTTTAGACTCACATAGTCAATTGAGTGTTAGCAATGATGGCCACAGGCTTCGGTCGTCACAGAGGAATGCCTTTAAGAAGCATCTTTATAGCCGGCTTCCTCTCGTGCTTGAATTAAAGCACACGAACTTCGATTTCTTCAAAATTCAAGTTCAGCATGGTTTTTTTAAGTACTTCATTAGACAAACACTCCTTAAGAGGGTACACACATATGATAATATTTTTCCATAATCTGAAACAACAACATCTCTTAAGGTCAGTACAATATGTATCACATACATAATTTAAGATATACCTCAAGTATCGTAATTCCCTGGTCAAACCATCCTAGTAATTCTTTTGAGGCACTAGTGTATTTGTACACCTGATTCACTGAACATTTACAACACACATTAAACAAATCGAGTTTGACAACTACCATTTTCTTCAGAATTTCCTCTGATTCCCTTTCGATCCTTAAGATCGTATCAATTTTAGTCAAATCGTAAACATCACATATTTCATAGGTGTTGTGAACATATAAATACATATACAAGATACCTATACTATTCACTTGCACATTCATTACAATTTCCTTTATATTGAGGTTAGTGCAATATTAACATATTTGAAATTAAATATGTACCTCATGCATTCCAATATCTAGTCCTTTGATTAGAGCCTCCCTGTAGTTCCATGGATAAACGGGGACATGCACATCTGTTTTACAACACACACATTCTACACGATTGAAAAACTATATCCTCAAAATTTCTTTTGGATTATTACTGATCCTTTAGACCATGTCAAACGCATATAAGTTTCCTCTCAAATCTATATAGACTTTGATTATACAAATTTTTTATTTCGAGCCGAGTTTATCTCGCTTATCTATTTTTCGAAATATGTGTTGGTAAGCTTTCGCTTTGGCCAAGTTCATCTTTACCTGGTGACCAAAGCCATGTTATATTTCAATCACTTGAAAATGACTTTGACGAAAAATGGTTTGTGAATAACAATTATATAACGTCCTCTAAGAATGTTTCAATGATTGAAATGAGAGTTTAGATTATATAACCATTGTTGGATATAAGCATTGTGTGGTAACACATACATGTATAAGTCCTTATTACTTGAACCAAAGTATGCGTACTTTGTTGATCAAGAAAACCGGAAAAGAGTCCGCGAACCCAGTCAGCGTACTTTCGGAGGTTCTCTTCCCAAGAAAATCTGTTGGAGTTTGTGAACTATTTAAAAACTTATTCCGGGTACTTAAGTCCGCGTACCTGATCCGCGTACTTAGGTTTGTTATATTCTAAAAACGATTCTTCGTGAACTTATACTTATATTAACTAAAGAATGCAAGTTTGCAAACCGTGGCTATAAAGTTCATGAATCGATTCGAGTGAATCAAATCGTTTTTGCTTCGATTGTGTCTTGTATACTTCTATAAGATCTAAGCAATTGAACAACTCTCTAACTAGTTCATTTGAGTCATTTGAACTAGTTATGGTGAAGAAGAATATGGTTGATATGAAAGTTCTCATATGGCTAAACATTTGGTTAACTACTGTTGAATCAACAAATGTACATGTTTGGGTACGGTTACACAAACCTAAAACGTGCATTTCATTTGTGTATAACAAGCTAAGTTTTCTATCTAACGGCTGAAAGATATTAGCTTGAATCTAATCAGGTTTTCATCTAACGGTGAATATTGAATGCTTTGTTACTAAGCTAACATTGATTGCAAACCCTGATTTGAAAGACTATATAAGGGAGAACTCTAACAACTGGGAAACCTAATCCCCACACCTCTTGTGTGATACTAGTTGTATAAGCTAGAGTGGATTCTCCTTTAACCTTGAGTTTCTACCGAGACCTTGTAGGTTAACGACTTGAAGACTTCATTGGGATTGTGAAGCCAGACCGATACTACTTTCTTGTAGTTCTATGATCTGATCTTGTTGTTTCTATCGTATTGAGTGCAATCGTAACGATTGGTTTGAGATTCATATCTCCGATAGGCAAGATATAAAAGTAATCACAAACATCTTCGTCTCATAGTTTGTGATTCCACAATATCTTCTTTCGCCACGTCGATTAAGATTATTGTGAGGTGATTGATAATACTAGGATGTTCTTAGAGAATATAAGTCCGGATTATGAATTGGTTCCTGTTCACCTTGATTTATCAAAAGACGGAACAAAACTCGTAGGTATGTCTGTGGGAGACAGATTTATCTATTAAAGTCTTCGACTTTGGGTCGTAGCAACTCTTAGTTGTAGGTGAGATCAGCTAAGGGAATCAAGTGCGTAGTATCCTGCTGGGATCAGAGACGTAGGAACGTAATTGTACCTTGGTTCAGTGTGGGATTGATTGGGGTTCAACTACAGTTCAGACCGAAGTTAGTTTGTAGTAGGCTAGTGTCTGTAGCGGCTTAATACAATGTGTGTTCAATCTGGACTAGGTCCCGGGGGCTTTCTGCATTTGCGGTTTCCTCGTTAACAAAACTTCTGGTGTCTGTGTTATTTCTTTTCCGCATTATATTGTTTATATTTATAATTGAAATATCACAGGTTGTGCGTTTGAATCAATCAATTGGGAAATCCAACCTTTGGTTGTTGATTGATACTTGAACATTGATCTTTGGTACCGTTCAAGTGATTTCTCTTGGATTCAATTAGACTCGCATATTTCTATTTACTTGAGTAAGTATTGAATCAAGAAATAGAGATATAACACTTTGATATACTTTATTAAGATTGAGTCTAGTTGATTCTCTTGAAAGTATATTGAAGTTAGTCCATACAGATTGCTAATCGAAATATTGGGTGTGGTTGTTGTTTCCCCCTTTTTCAATTGGTATCAGAGCAGTCAAACACGTTTAAAGACCTTGTAAGTCTGTGTTTGTAGCGATATGACTCTATGGATAGGAATTCTATCTCCATAAACGTACCACCAGTCTTCGATGACTCAAACTACTTATGGTGAAAAATTACTATGCGTGCTTTTCTTCAAGCTCGCGATTTTCAAACATGGGTACGTGTTGTTAATGGCTATGATCCTATGGTTAATACAGAAGGCGATGTATCTATACCGAAGGATATAGGTAGATATAGTCCAGAAGAAATTCTTGCTGCAAAGCATAATTCTGACGGCTTAAATGCTATCATGCATGCCATTACCCCAGACCTTCAGCACCATGTGACTATGTGCACAAAGTCTAAGAAAGCTTGGGATATCTTAGAAACGGTATTTGAAGGAAATACCAATGAGAAAGAAGCTAGGCTTCAAAACCTTAGTTCTGATTGGGAAAACCTTCGTATGGCAAATGAAGAAACGTTTGATGAGTTTAATCACAAAGTTTCTGAAATTGTTAACGCATCTTTTGCATTGGGTAAGACTATTCCTGAAAAGGACATTGTGATGAAAATTCTCAGATCGCTGCCATCTAGATACGATTCTAAGAAGCATGCCATCGTTGAAGGAAATAACCTTGATACTCTTTCCAGAAATACTCTTGTTGGAAAGCTAAAAATTCTTGATCAAAGTTATGTTCGAACATCTGCATTCAATGTTGTTTCCAACACAAGTGAAGCCTCTAACGTGTCGTGGGCAGATGAATGTTGTTCTCATGATGGTTGTTTCTATAAACCACTAATAATAGAAAGGATCAAAGAGTTTGTAAAAAGAATCAATAGATGTGTTAAACGTCCCTTGTCAGAGTTTGCTTCAGATGATTCAATAGAAGAAAAATCTCTAAGTGTCAACGTCTTGAATACGTCTGATGGATGGAATGAACCCTCAGCTCTTGCAGCAGAAACATCCACGTGTTCAAGTTCTGATTCAGATTTTGAGTCTGACACTGAGATCTTTGAATTCTTAAATACAGAGGTTCTTCAAGAAAATCTTCAATTAAAAGCTTCATTGAGAAAACTGGAATCATCAATCCAGGTGAAAAATCTTGAGATAGACTGTCTTAATGATAAACTCACTAGAACCATTGCTCTAAATGAAAAAGAGATTAATAATCTTAAGGATGATCTACAAATATTATCTGGAAGTTCTGACAAAATTTCAGCAATGCTATTTGGTCAGAAATCATTTGGAAACACAAATGGTTTAGGATTTAAAGGCAATACCGCAGGCATAGTCAACCCCTTTGTTTCTATTGATCATGGAAAAATGAAGGTTGAAGGTTGTGATAAACAGAAGGCAATTCAACGAGACAAAGAATCCTTGATTTGTTCGTTTTTTTTGAAATGCAAATCATTTTCAAAGAACGTGTTGGAGATTCAAAAGGAACAACAAAAGAATTGCCAAACTGCAGAAGAACATGCAAAAGATGAATCTGGGTAATCAACATGGTTCTCCTAAAACCAGTCCTTCCAGAGTCATAAGAGGTAGGAAATTTGCTTATACAACAAACCTTGGTAAACCACTATGTGGAAAAAGAGGGGAGCGTTTGGCTCATGATGCCACTATCTAAAACCAGTGATGTTTGCATCCTCATCTTTAACTTGAGAAGATGAGGTTTTCGCCTATGTGGCTCAAGTGTTGTAGTTATACGGTTTTATTATCTTTGTTAAGAAAATATTCTGCTAACAATTTTAGATAATGGATCTTTAAACCACGGAAGACTTGTTCTACATTCTTCTAGGGTTTAAACGATCAGAAGTCTTCTCATAAAATCATTTGTAGACCTTCTTTTTTCTAAAAGATACAGTTTCATGGCTCCTGTAACTAGAGGCACCACAAGCAGGGATGCAGTCGAAGCAGTTAATGTATATCTATGTAAAGGAATCTCTTCCACAAGGGTGAAGAAAGTGAAGGCCACAAATAATGGAGAAGGTTCTTCCTCTAACTGCCTCTTGTCTTTTTATCAGCTTGATAATAAATTCAGGGGTTTGGTGAACGACTTCATCAACAAAAGAAATAATTTAAAATATCAAATTGTTTCGTCTTTAGAAAAGATAATTCACTATGAACGAATGTTGTCTCTAACAAAGAACACCTTGTGTGAGCTAAAAAGAGAACTTAGTGAGTTGACAGATATTTCTGAAGATTTAGAGGAATTGAACGATCCCATAATCAATGGGTTTTTTTAATAATGAGAAGGAATTCTCGGTAGATTCTCTGAGAAAGATCTACAACGACTATCAGGCCTTCTATTAAGAATTTTATTTTCTTGTTTTGTTTAGAAGAATAACTAGAGTTTGGAATAGCCATTATTGTGATTACACATAGCTATGTCCAACGTTTTCATCTTCATGTTTTTAGGCTTATTTGGTTAAATTCTAAAATTGTTTGGAAGATGATTTTTGCAGTATTAATCTTTATGATTTTATATATTGCAATTTGTCATAGGATGTGTGTTTGCGTCCGTGAACTATGATTGTCCCATACCTTGTCGAAAGTTAAGTCTTTCATATGTTGATATGCATGTATTGATAAAAGAATGAATGAGCTTTTGACATCAAAAAAGTTTTAATCCTATTATGTAATTATGCAAATATTGATGGAAGATAGAATGAACTTTTGTTTACGAGGATTATGTCTATTGTATGTCATTGTGCAAATAGTGATGGAAAAATAGAATGAATCCTTGTCTATTCCGCAGTATTGATCTTCCCTGATCCATATTTTATGTATATACTTTGAGGCTCCGTAAGTTCTCTTATGTTGTGCAATTTCGATTAGATTAATTATGGCTTCTCTTGTGGTTAATCTAATTGAATATTTTTGGATTTAAATTCATATTCGTATGTGATTTGTTATGTCCAAAGAAATCCTTCTTTTCTTATGAAATTAAGGTCGCTCTTGTTCTTCTTTCGGGAATGACATATTATGGGGGAGAGTTCTTAATTGAACTTGTGCTTAATTGCCAAATCTTTATGGGGAGTGCGGCTGTGGAATATTATAGGAGTTATCTTGTATCTTTATAAACTCCTTGATGAAAGCATTTAGCTTCGGCTATATGATTGCATCTAAACAAGTTGATATGTGCTTTCTTTTGTTCATTAAATTTCTCTATGGAAATTTTCATTAGGATCCCGTTTTCGTACCTTTGCCAATTTTATTGACAAAACGGGGGAGAATTAATGTGTAGTTCACACTACAAATACATATGGTTTTCGGATCATTATGTAAGGGGGAGTGGTTTCCATGTGAGATGGAGTATTGACTAAGGGGGAGTGATACATATCACCATAGTATTGTTGTCGAAGTTGTGATACAGTTGAACTTTGATGTTGTATAATAATACTATGACACAGTATAACAATGACTGAGAATTCTTGTTTTCTCATTGTTATAGCTACGGATTTTCAACAACGATGATGCTAAACTTACAACCTTTGGAATCATTGGAGTACTTGGAAGTGATGAAGATTTCGAGTAATGTTGAAGATTAGGCATGTGGAAGAAGAGCTACAAAAGTTTATTTATCTATTTTTGTATTCCATATATATTGATAGTTTTGTCACTAAAATTGACAAAGGGGGAGATTGTTAGAGCACTGCTCGGTCGAACTCGCATGCGTTTCTATCTCAAGCATGTTTGTCAATGTTAGTGATCAAAACTATAAGTCTTGATTTCTAGTCTACTATACCTAAGTCTCGGACTAGGATAGCAAGTGTAGTTGAGCTCAAAAACTCCATGGTGATCATCATACAAGACAAAAAACTACCCAAGGAACTGGTGGAACTTCATCGACTAAAAGGTATGTGGAGACTTGAACTTATCTATCACTCAAAATTCTATCTACTTTATCTCATATCTTGGGAAAAAAATCGTTTTGCTATATAGACTTTGATTATACACTTTTGTTATTTCGAGCCGAGTTTATCTCGCTTATCTATTTCTCCAAATATGTGTTGGTAAGCTTTTGCTTTGGCCAAGTTCATCTTTACCTAGTGATGAAAGTCATGTTATGTTTCAATCACTTGAAAATGGCTTTGACGAAAAATGGTTTGTGAATAACAAATATATAACGTCCTCTAAGAATATTTCAATGATTGAAATGAGAGTTTAGATTAATTAACCAATGTTGGATATAAGCATTGTATGGTAACACATACATGTATAAGTCCTTATTCCTTGAACCAAAGTATGCGTACTTTGTTGATCAGGAAAACCGGAACAGAGTCCGCGAACCCAGTCTGCGTACCCAGTTCGCGTATTGTCGGAGATTCTCTTCCCGAGAAAATCTGTTGGAGTTTGTGAACTATTTACAAACTTATTCAGGGTACTTAAGTCTGCGTACCTGGTCCGCGTACTTGGGTTGGTTATATTCTAAAAACGATTATTCGTGAACTTATACTTATATTAACTAAGGAATGAAAGTTTGCAAACCGTGGCTTTAAAGTTCATGAATCGATTCGAGTGAATCAAATCGTTTTTGCTTCGATTGTGTCTTGTATACTTCTATAAGATCTAAGCAATTGAATAACTCTCTAACTAGTTCATTTGAGTCATTTAAACTAGTTATGGTGAAGAAGAATATGGTTGATATGAAAGTGCTCATATGGCTAACCATTTGGTTAACTACTGTTGAACCAACAAATGTACATGTTTTGGTACAGTTACAAAAACCTAAAACGTGCATTTCATTTGTGTATAACAAGCTAAGTTTTCGATCTAACGGTTGAAAGATATTATCTTGAATCTAATCAGGTTTTCATCTAACGGTGAATATTGCATGCTTTGTTACTAAGTTAACATTGATTGCAAACCCTGATTTGAAAGACTATATAAGGGAGAACTCTATCAACTGGGAAACCTAATCCCCACACCTCATGTGTGATACTAGTTGTATAAGCTAGAGTCGATTCTCCTTTAACCTTAGGTTTCTACGAGACCTTGTAGGTTAACGACTTGAAGACTTTATTGGGATTGTGAAGCCAGACCGATACTACTTTCTTGTAGTTGTGTGACCTGATCTTGTTGTTTCTATCGTATTGAGTACAATCGTAACGATTGGCTTGAGATTGATATCTCCGATAGGCAAGATATAAAAGTAATCATAAACATCTTCGTCTCATCGTTTGTGATTCCACAATATCTTCTTTCGCCGCGTCTATTAAGATTATTGTGAGGTGATTGATAATACTAGGTTGTTCTTCGGGAATATAAGTCTGGGTTATCAATTGGTTCATGTTTACCTGGATTTATCAAAATACGGAACAAAACTCGTAGGTATTTCTGTGGGAGACAGATTTATCTATTAAAGTCTTCGACTTTGGGTCGTAGTAACTCTTAGTTGTGGGTGAGATCAGCTAAGGGAATCAAGTGTGTAGTATCCTACTGGGATCAGAGACGTAGGAGCATAACTGTACCTTGGATCAATGTGAGATTTATTGGGGTTCAACTACAGTGCAGACCGAAGTTAGTTTGTAGTAGGCTAGTGTCTGTAGCGACTTAATACAGTGTGTGTTCAATCTAGACTAGGTCCCGGGGTTTTTCTGCATTTGCGGTTTCCTCGTTAACAAAACTTCTGGTGTCTGTGTTATTTCTTTTCCGCATTATATTGTTTATCTTTATAATTAAAATATCATAGGTTGTTCGTTTGAATCAATCAATTGGGAAATCCAACCTTTGGTTATTGAATGAAATTGATTGATACTTGAACATTGGTCTTTGGTACCATTCAAGTGATTTCTCTTGTATTCAATTAGACTCGCAGATTTCTATTTGCTTGAGTAAGTATTGAATCAAGAAAGAGAGATATAACACTTTTATATACTTTATTAAGATTGATTCTAGTTGATTCTCTTGAAAGTATATTGAAGTTAGTCCATACAGATTGCTAATTGAAATATTTGGTGTGGTTGTTGTACCCCCGCTTTTTCACTAACAATCTCCCCCTTTGTCAATTTTAGTGACAAAACTACCAATACATATGGATTACAAAATAAATAAACTTTGTAGCTTCTCATCCAAATGCTTGATTTCCTTGGTTCTTCAACATTACTCGAAATATTCGTCACTTCCAAGTACTCATGTGATTCTGAATGTGTTCAACTCAGCTCATAGTTGTTGAAGATTTGTAGCAATAACAATAAGAAAACCATTGTTCTCAATTATTGTTATACAGTATCATAATATTATTACACGGCATCAAAGTTCAATTGTATCACAACTTTGACAATAATACTATGGTGATATGTATCACTCCACCTTAGTCAATACTTCATCTCACAATGAAAACCACTCCCCCTTATATAATGATCCGTAAACCATATGTATTTGTAGTGTGAACTACACAATAATTCTCCCCCTTTTTGTCAATATAAATTGGCAAAGGTTCGATAACTAGTGGGATCATAATGAAATTCTCATAGAGATACTTCTTGACTAAAAGAGAATATACCAACTTTGTTTCGATAATTTCACATAGTCGAAACTTAGTGTATTCATCAAGGAGTTTATAAAGATACAAGAAAACTCCTACAATATTCCACAGCCACACTCCCCACAAAGACTTGGCAATTAAGCAAAAGTTCAATTAAGAACTCTCCCCCATAAAATGTCATTCCCGAAAGGAACAACAAGAGGGACCTTACTTTCACAAGAAAAGAAGGATTTCTTTGGACATTAAAAAATCACATGGAACATGAATTTGTATCCAGAAAACTCAACTAAATTAACCACAAGAGAACCCACGATTAATTTAATCGGAAATGCTCAACATAAGAAAACTTACGGATCCATACAGTACTTTCTCATAGAAGTGGATTAAGGAAAGATCAATACTGCGGAATATTACATTCTATATTTTATCAATATTTGCATAATGATATCCCAGACTTAATTTTTGCAAATCAAAAGTTCATTCTGTTAGAGCATAGCTCGGTCAACTTCGCATGCGTTTCTATCTCAAGCATGTTTGCCAATGTTAGTGATTAAAAATATAAGTCTTGATTTCTAGCCTACATATACATAGCTAAGTCTAGGACTAGGATAGAAAAGTGTAGTTGAGCTTAAGGACTTCATGGCGATTCATCATACAACGACGAAGATCTATACAAGGAACCGTGGAACTTCATCAATAAAAAGGTATGTGGAGACTTGAACTTATCTATCACTCAAAAGTCTATCTCTTCTATCTCCTACTTATTATGAGACAAGAGTCGTATGCTATATAGACTGGATCACACACATTTGATATTTCGAGCCGAGTATATCTCGCCTATCTATATCTCGAAATCATCTGTTGGTAAAGCGTTTCGCTTTGATCAAGTTTATCTTCACCTAGTGACGAAAGTCATGAAAAGTTTCAATTACTTTGAGAATTGCTCTGACACGAAACAGTCTGTGAATAACGGCTATATAACGTCCTCTAAGAATGTCTCAATGATTGGAATGAGATTTTAGATTACATAACCATGTATTCCTTAATACAAAGTTTTCGAACTTTGTTGATTGAGAGAAACCGGAGGAATTGACTTTGCCAAGTCCGCGAACCCAGTCCGCGAACTGAAGGAAGTTCTTGTACCGAGAATTTCCGCTGGGATTTCCAAAAACTCGTTTGTGTGTAAGTCCGCAAACCTAGTCCGCGAACTGGCGAAAGTCTCTTTGCCGAGATTTTTTGCTAAGTTTGGAAAACTCCACCGGTTGTCTTAAGTCCGCGAACTTGTTTGTGAGCTTAAGAGGTTATGATCTAAATATGTGCTCTGAACATGAAACTTAAATTACTAAGGAATGCTTTATGCAAACCGTGGCTATAAAGTTCATGAGCCGATTCAATCGAATCGAATCATCTTTGTTTCAATTGTGTCTTGTGTATTTATATAAGATCTCATAGAAATTGAACAACTCTTTAACTAGTTAATTTGAGTCAATTGAACTAGTTATGGTGTAGAAAAACAAGGTTAATATGAAATTCTCATATGGTTAACCTTTTTGGGTTACTATGTTGAACCAACATACACGTACACGTTTGGTCATGGTTTTCACGAACCCAGTAAACGTTTACCAAAATGTGTGTGACAAGCTAGGTTTTTTGATCTAACGGTTGAATATGGATGGCTTTGTAACTAAGGAAAAACCCTGATTTGAAGGCTATATAAAGGAGACATCTAGCATTGTGAAAAACTAATCCCCACACGTCTGTGTGCTACTAGTGCGCCCGCTAGAGTCGATCTCCATTAACCTTTTATTTTCTTCTCTAAAATCAGGTTAACGAATTGAAAGACTTCATTGGGATTGTGAAGCCAGATCTATACTACTTTATCGTAGTTGTGTGACCTGATCTTGCATCTTCTATCATACGAGTACAATCGATTGATTGACTTGAGATCGTGAGAGTTCTCCGATAGGCAAGATAAAGAAGTCACAAACATCTTCGTCTCACTGTTTGTGATTCCTCGACAATCCGCTTGTGTAGTCAGGAAGGATTGTAGAGAGGTGATTGATTAATCTAGGATGTTCTTCGGGAATATAAGACCAGATTATCAATTGGTTCCTGTTCACCTTGATTTATCAAAAGACGGAATAAAACTAGGGTTTATCTGTGGAAGACAGATTTATCCTTTGATAGACTTTTCTGTGTGAGGCAGATTTGTTTATTATCAAGTCTGTGATTTTGGGTTGCAGCAACTCTTGGTTGTGGGTGAGATCAGCTAAGGGAATCAAGTGCGCAGTATCCTGCTGGGATCAGAGGCGTAGGAGTACAACTGTACCTTGGATCGGTGGTAGACTGATTGGGGTTCAACTATAGTCCAGTCCGAAGTAAGTTTGCATTAGGCTAGTGTCTGTAGCGACTTAATACAGTGTGTATTCAATCTGGACTAGGTCCCGGGGTTTTTCTGCATTTGCGGTTTCCTCGTTAACAAAATTTATGGTGTTTGTGTTATTTCTTTTCCGCATTATATTTTATATAATTGAAATAATACAGGTTGTGCGTTAAGATCATCAAATTCTCTAATCCAACTTTTGGTTGTTGATTGTAGTTGATTGATCCTTGGATATTGGTCTTTGGTACCGTCCAAGTTATCTCTCTTTGATAAAGACTCACAGATTTCTATTTGCTTGAGTAAAGATCAAATCAAGAGATTGATATATAAACTCTTTGATATATCTTTTTATTGATTGAGTCTGACTGTCTAATTGATTCTCATAAAAAGTATGTTGGTGTTTGTCCATACATATTGCTAAGCGAAATATTGGGTGGTGTTGTTAGACCCCCACTTTTTCAATTTGTATCAGAGCAGGCAAACACTTTAAAGACCTCAAAAGTCTGTGTTTGTGGCGATCTGACTAGATGGACTATAAAGTCTCAATTGACGCTTCACCGGTTTAAAAAACAACCTCAAGAAGAAGTCTGACAAACTGGTATCTCTTCAAAAAGGGTTGGATGAAAAAATCCGGATCAACCATGATCTTGTTGCAGAAATTGCAATTCCTAAGGATTTGATATCTGGAAATACTCCCTTTGAGAAGTTGAGAAAACTCAGTTGTTCCTCTTTCCAGAAAAGTCATAGGTCAGATAGTAATCAACGACAGGATGTTGAGAAAACTGATATGACAAGGAACCATTCAGACAATCTTCAAAGCATGGGCTCATGTTGTGATCCATCCAATCATATACAACAAGCGTGTATATCCTTTCAAAAGAGTCTTAACGTTGCAAGTAATATTTGTAAGAAATCTAAAAAACTGTTTGATTCTCTTAAGATCCATACAACACTACCAGGAAACTCTAAATCGAGAAGTACTAGTAGTATGGGTGCTTTTGATTTAAGATCTACATCTCCCTTTCAATGGTTTCTTGATAGTGGATGTAGTCGACATATGACAGGTGATCTCACTTGGTTTGTTTCGTCTGTTGACTATGAAGGAGGTCATGTAACGTTCGGAGATGGAAGTTGTTGCTACATCAGCAAAAAGGGAACGATCAAGCTACCCGGTGTTCCAGAAATTCACGATGTGGTATATGTTAAAGGTATGACCGCTAATCTCCTTTCTATTAGTCAAATTTGCGACAAGGGCTATCGAGTTGTCTTCAATGCGAATGGATGTGACATTGTTGACAAATCCGGGAAAGTGATTTTTCAAGGAACTCGAGGTAAAAACAATTGTTATCTTCTTGATACTCAGTTCAGCAACCGCTGCAATTTGACTAAGGTGGAATCTACACATATTTGGCATGAGCGTTTTGGTCACATCAATTATCGCCTTCTAACTAAGATCATTAACAAAGAACTTGTTAGAGGCATTCCCAAAATCAATGCAAAGATTGAAGGTGTATGTGGTGCCTTGAAAGTGGTAGTAAAAGTTCGTTTCTCGGACTTGTAAAGATTAAAAAATAAAAATATATACAAAAAATATTAACAATATGAGCAAGAGTACTGGGACTAATGATTCGGCCAATCTTTATACAATAGGGCTCAATGAATTATTCTCGACAATAATCGCTCAAAACATAAGTTATATGGACTCTTATTTTGCCAAAGTAGATTCTCAAAAAATTGATTGTAAATGTTAAGCATGGAACATCAAATCACCTAAGCTAAGCATGACCATCTAATCAAATAACACCCAATTTAATCAAATCATATTTCAATTAATTTTTAATGCAGAAGTCTTAAAAAGAATTAGTTACATTACCCATGTATGAAGCTCGGTCTCCTCCGTCGTCCCAGTCTTGGGTTTAGCTCATCATGATAAAAACACGCTCAAAATATTTATTTATTGCTCAAATGGTGTTTACAATGAAGAGAAAAGGACAAAATGGTGTAAAACTGTAATCTGCGACCCACAGTAACCGTCACAAATGAACGATAAAAGAGAAGTGATATTGTCGCTGTGGTTCTAAGACCCACACCTACGACCCACGCCTGTGAATCTTTCTCATTGTTGATAAACCACTGCCCTTGCGAGTCCGTTCTTCATGTTCTTCATCTTCATCACGAACAGCAGCAGCAACAGAGAGAATTCGTGATTCTTCCTCTACAACTTCCTCTCTTCTCCTCCCAACTCTCGACACCCTTTTCTATCACCTCAACAGCCTATTTATACTCGACAGCAACCAAAATATTCTTGGTTTAATCCCACATATCTTTTCTTTATTATCACGGGAATAACCAAGATTTGTTTCCCTGTGAACTCTGATTATGCGTTAATAGAAGATATTTGGTATTTTTATCTTCTAGGATTCGATATATATCCTTCTAGGTACAATATCCTCCCTCTTTACTCGAGTATCTTCCACATATATTATTTCCAGGATGCTTCGGTCTCTGTTTAGCTTTGATCTTCTCTAATGGATTGTTCAGCCCAAGTTTTTCGATCCAATTCATTGTACCAAGCCTGTTAGGCAATATTAGGCCCATCCCAATCATTTCCAGCGATTGAATCTCGCTCAAAGCCCACACAAGATCGAACCCTAAACTGCCAGTGAAGTGTGCATGGCATAAGATTTTCCCGCCATTTTTGTTTTTTTGAATCGTGAAGAAAGGGTGTCCCCCTAACCACTGTTGGGTGTCCCTTTAGCAACTGGGGTGGAAACATCCTTTTTTTTTGGGGGGGGGGGGGAAGTAATTTTTCTGGGTTCCTTCGGGACATTTCTAGGGTGCTTCCGGCATACTTTTTGGGGTACTTCCGGTTCACTGTTTACAGAGGTCCAAATGCCACATTTTCAGTCACTTTCGCCGCAAAACCTTATTTTCCCAAAAACACCTACAAATAAATAAAATACTATAATAAGTACAAAATGGGTACTAACAATATATACAATTGGGCTATATTAGAAACATAAATGCGTCTATCAAATACCCCCAAACTTATTATTTGCTAGTCCCGAGAAAATCAAATAGAAAATAAAATCCTAACTCACTGTCGCAGGCATCGTCGATTGCATTTAGCGTATGCAACAAGCCTTTAAACCCCTAGGTGGCCCTAGTGGACGAGTTATAGTCTCGGGAGGGCTTACAAGAGATATACCAACAAAACCTTAATACTCCAGACCTTAGCTATCTACAACGAACCTTGGAAGGCACTAAAGAATCTCCTTGGTTGGCATACTTATTGACTACAAGAGGAAATACCCTGATGCGAAATTCCAATTGATGTACACGAGTTTTCACTCAAGCATACTAAAATTCATATATAAGTGACAGATCTCTACTCAGATAGTTGCACTATGGACATCATATTCGGAGTCAAACTAATCACATGGAAAGATTAAGAGATGGAAATAGAAAAACATAGATGGTGTTGATGTTGACCAAATGATCAATGTTTCACATATCTGTCTGAAGGCCACTGCTAAAATGAACCTATCCTAATGGACTGAGATACCGGTCTGACTAATATCAACACTGCTGGCATATACAAGGGAACCAGCGGTCAATAAATTAAATCTAGATCAACAAACTGGAAAATACAAGGGAACCAGCAGTTGACTACACAGAACAATAACCATTTTTTTTTTAACTTAACGACATGAATAGATCTTTTTGATCCAAGTGCATGCTTCTTGTCAGCAGATTACACGATAGTTCCCATGGGTCCTGCATTCCACGCTTGCTTAGGCGACGGAAACAGGGAGAACACACGCATATTGCTATCCAAGTGTTAATACTTATTCCGATTGGTCTAACTGGTTCGGTCTTAACTTTTTTTTTTTTTATAGTAACTCAATCACTCTAATTCACCCTAGCAGTGGTAACAACTTGAATCGTGTGCCCCACCTAATCACTTAGAGAAACATAGTTTAAAATGAAAATAAAATAAAAATAGAAGTGAAAAGGACTCAACGAAATATGGTGAAACTATCATGTTATTTCTAACACCTGAGCTCTGTGCTTTTATGAATAGACTCTTTAGATGTTTCCATCTATTCAGATTGGTTCCTCAACTCCTACAACCAAAATGCTTCCATCCACTTAGATTGGTTAGTGCCATCCCAAATACGCATAAATTTCTAGGCTCTGGAGTTTATTTATTGCAACTAAAAAGTTTCTCCCATAATACCCCCAAACTTAAATCTAACATTGTCCTCAATGTTCTAAAGATGAAATTAAAAGCATGAATAAGGAGAAACTGTTACCATTTGAAGCGAAAGAGTTAAGGAAAGATATTACCGTGTTGCATGAGCATGGGATACCTACCAAGAAGTGCTAAGTTTAAAGTCTTCAGCCAGACTTAGGAAAGGATTAGTCAACTCGAACCATAAAGTAACAGTCGAAATAACTGTGGGTCCTCAAAAGTAAATAGAGCTGACCAAAGGAAACTGCAATGAACCAAGAAAGTGGACAAGAATAGCATGCCCTTACCTAGTTTCCTGAAAACTAAAGCTAATTGCGGTTCAGGTTCAGGTTCTATGAAAGGGTCTAAATAGAATATTTTCATTGGCTGCGTTTCTTCATAGATGGGATCCGACTCACTAGGTCTTAGAGCCTGTAAAAACTCAAATACGAACTTAGAATCACGAAGTAATAACCTAAATAATTGCGGATCCTCTAAGTCAATCAGATATGACTTACATAGTTGACCACAGTGAGAGTAATGGTCATTCTTAGGAAAATGTGTCGATTCTATTAACCTAAAGTACTTAGGCTTAGTCTCAGAACTTAATATTCGACTCATTTGAAACGTTCCCACAGTTGGAAGAAAACTATTTGGTGGGAAAACAAAGTCAATCTGGGTATCACAGCCTAGGCAAACCACATCAACCAGAGGATGGGTTTTTAATAACTGAGCTCCTTCATGGACATCGTTAGGCTCGGGAAAACGAGTATGAAGGTAATCTTGTAAAATGGTCGAGGCACAGATATCAAGTCCTAAGTGTGAGGACTTTCTGAGAGTTAAAGGTAAGGCACTAGGGAAGTGATAATCACCCCCAAACTTAGAGTTTTCAGTGTCTCTAGATAGACCTCTAATTATTTCTTGAATTTCCGTATATTCAGAGTCCTTAAAATATTCAAGAGATTCTTCTAAATTATTATCAGGTAGTGCATCTTTACGCATCTCTACGGGTCTATCTTCTTCTTCCAAGACTATTGTTTCTAAGTCGCTAGACTCTAAAACAGTATTTTCGAAATGAACCCGTTCCTCTAAACCACTATCGGCTTCGTAATCAAAAGGAAAATATACATCGTCTAAAACGGTGGTATCCCTAATCAAATCCTCGTCCTTTTGAATAGGTGAATAATCATAAAAATTATTTGGAGTTGAACTAGAAATAATATAATCACTATACAGCTCAATTGGATTACTAGACTCTTGATCACTATGCCTACATATTTCAGATTCTTCATTACTGCTATCCTCATCATCATAGTACGAAGATGATTGAACCTTATCTAAATAAGTAGTGTCTTTTATTCTAACCTCGTCCTCTAAATTAGGCAAATATTCACTATTTACATCAAGGGTATTATTGGATACACTATATTGGCAATTCAAGTAATTTCGAGCAATTCTTTCGTTCGTCTCAGCTATCCGCTTTAGGTGGTCTTCTAAAGAAGGTTCACTCATTATTGTAGTTCTTTCGTCTATAATTATACTATTCATCTCAGCTAACTTACACGTCGACTCAGCTAACTTCCTGAGGGACTCTTCTAAAGGAGGAATAGGAACAGAGGGATCATAAAAAAGGACTACTTTTCAATAGTTTGATTGTATCCTCTAGATACGAAGAACTCGTACTATAATCTTCTTGCTCGTAAGACTGATGAATGTGTGGATAGTAATTGGGCTCACCAGGGTATGACCCATATCCTTCCAAAGGATGGCGTTCTCAACCACTATTCCCAACATGGTCATAAAAAGGATGATGTCCATATTCAAATTCAGGTCGATATTCATTGTATTGGCTTCTATCATACCAGCTCGACATTCTTAAATGCAAGGGAATTCTACACAACCACAAACAAGGCCGACTCGACTCCACCAAAGCAAACCTAAAGATTTCTAGCAAACAAAAAGCATGATGGCTCCACTTAGATTGTTTTCTAGACCAGCTTCTATTCCTTCGAAAAGGAATTCGTTACAATTTGAGCACACCCCTCTGGAATCAATCCGAGCTAATGTAAGTTGAATCGAGGCGAGGGAAGCTTAGTAGAGCTTTGATACCCAAGGCCTCACCGCATTAGAAGGCGGCGCAGTCACGCATTCAACTCACAGAAACCATCATGAACTTTGAAGTGTGCTTAAAGAGGAACCAATATTTTTCGAACGAGTTTCCTATTAAGCTCGTTACCCTATCGGTCTCGTTCTATTCCAAATTTTAAAGCTTGGGTTCGCGTTAGGTTTCGTTTTCCTAAGGTGGGCAAGAAGGGAGCGGTGATGAAATCCAAACCCTTATCTTGTATTGGCCAGGCCTTGCCCTTTACTAGGAATTTAAAAACAGTCCGGTTCGTCCTCAAACAATTATCACCTTAAGGCAGACAGTAACCCGCTTGCAGGAGATTCGCGGGTGTTTCGATTGGACTTACCTCCCGTACCAGACGGGCGATGAACCGTTGTCGTCGACTCGGGCCATGACTCATATGCCGTGTACGAACCCGAGGGGCCGAGACGATATAGTAATCGTCGTCCTTCCCTGCACACAGTTTATATAATTTTTTTTTTTTTTAATAATAATACCCTTCCGTAGGGTTAAAAAAATAAAGTCCAATTGTTTAAAGTCCAGAATAAATAAATAAAAAAAATTACAGTTTTCCTCACACTCTAAAAAAATTAAAAATTAAAAATTAAATCCTAAAATTGTCTTTTTTTTTCTTCTCTTTTTGCTTTTCGCTTTAAGCTTTTTCCTCTCCAAGTTCTTAGTGCTCCACTTCGAACCTGTAAATCAAAGAAAAAAAGACAAAGTAAAAAGGAACAAATAATAAAATTAAAAAAAAATAAACCTAAAAAAAAATAAAAATAAATCTATATACAAGTCCGTGTCGGCGGCGCCATTTTGTTATAGTTTTGAAAGTGGTAGTAAAAGTTCGTTTCTCGGACTTGTAAAGATTTAAAAATAAAAATATATACAAAAAATATTAACAATATGGGCAAGAGTACTGGGACTAATGATTCGGCCAATCTTCATAAAATAGGGCTCAATGAATTATTCTCGACAATAATCGATCAAAACATAAGTTATATGGACTCTTATTTTGCCAAAGTAGATTCTCAAAAAATTGATTGTAAATGTTAAGCATGGAACATCAAATCACCTAAACTAAGCATGACCCATCTAATCAAATAACACCCAATTTAATCAAATCATATTTCAATTAATTTTTAATGCAAAAGTCTTAAAAAAAATTAGTTACATTACCCATGTATGAAGCTCGGTCTCCTCCGTCGTCCCAGTGTTGGGTTTAGCTCATCATGATAAAAACACGCTCAAAATATTTATTTATTGCTCAAATGGTGTTTACAATGAAGAGAAAAAGAGAAAATGGTGTAAAACTGTAATCTGCGACCCACAGTAAGCGTCATAAATGAACGATAAAAGAGAAGTGCTATTGTCGCTGTGGTTCTAAGACCCACACCTACGACCCACGCCTGTGAGTCTTTCTCACTGTTGATAAACCACTGCCCTTGCGAGTCCTTTCTTCATGTTCTTCATCTTCATCACGAACAGCAGCAGCAGCAGAGAGAATTCGTGATTCTTCCTCTACAACTTCCTCTCTTCTCCTCCCAACTCTCGACACCCTTTTCTCTCACCTCAACAGCCTATTTATACTCGACATCAACCAAAATATTCTTGGTTTAATCCCACATATCTTTTCTTTATTATCACGGGAATAACCAAGATTTGTTTCCCTGTGAACTCTGATTATGCGTTAATAGAAGATATTTGGTATTTCTATCTTCTAGGATTCAATATATATCCTTCTAGGTACAATATCTTCCCTCTTTACTCGAGTATCTTCCACATATATTCTTTCCAGGATGCTTCGGTCTCTGTTTAGCTTTGATCTTCTCTAACGGATTGTTCAGCCCAAGTTTTTCGTTTCAATTCATTGTACCAAGCCTGTTAGGCTATATAAGGCACATCCCAATCATTTCCAGCGATTGAATCTCGCTCAAATCCCACACAAGATCGAACCCTAAACTGTCAGTGAAGTGTGCATGGCATAAGATTTTACCGCCATTTTTTGTTTTTTTTGAATCGTGAAGAAAGGGTGTCCCCCTAACCACTGTTGGGTGTCCCTTTAGCAATTGGGGTGGAAACATCCTTTTTTTTGGGGGGGGGGAAGTAATTTTTCTGGGTTCCTCCGGGACATTTCTGGGGTGCTTCCGACATACTTTCGGGGTACTTCCGGTTCACTGTTTACAGAGGTCCAAATGCCACATTTTCAGTCACTTTCGCCGCAAAACCTTATTTTTCCAAAAACACCTACAAATAAATAAAATACTATAATAAGTACAAAAATGGGTACTAACAATATATACAATTGGGCTATATTAGACACATAAATGCGTCTATCATGCCTGTCTAAAGGGTAAGCAAACAAAAGTTCGCCACAAATCATCACGAGATATTCTCACTAAAGCTCCACTTGATTTAATTCATATGAATCTCTTCGGACCAATTCAAGAACCCACTGTTGCCGGTAAGAAGTATGCTTTAGTTATGGTAGATGATTACACCAGATTTACTTGGGTTGCATTCCTATCTCATAAGAATGAAACCCTTGGTGAATTCAAGATTATTGTTAAAAGGATCCAGAACGAACAAGGTCGCAAAATAAAGAAAATTAGAAGCGATTGTGGCACTGAATTCAAAGACACCAATGTATTTGAGTTCTGTGATTAACTGGGAATCATTCAACAATACTCACCACCAATTACTCCTCAAGATAATGGAGTTGCTGAAAGAAAGAATAAGAACATCCAGGAAATGGTCAGGGTAATGCTCCACAACAAAAACTTACCTTTAAGATTTTGGGGACAAGATGTCTTTACAGCATGTTACTTGATCAACCGTGTGTATCTGCGGTTTAAAACCCTTAACACTCCTTATGAGTTATGGTATGGAAGGAAACCCAACCTACACTATCTCAGGGTGTTTGGAAGTAAGTGTTATATTCTGAAAGATCGAGAACAGGAAGGGAAATTCGACACCAAAAGTGACGAAGGTATCTTTCTTGGCTATGCTTCTGATACTCGTGGTTTTCGAGTTTATAATCTCAGAACAAAAGTCATGATGGAATCTGCTAATGTTATCATCGACGAAAATAGCAATTTTCGTTAAGGGAGTCCTCCTGCTGAATTGCCTCCAACAGAGACGACTGAGAAAGTCAAAGAAATTCCAGAATCATTTGAAGTTATCCCTATTGTTACTGATCCTGACATTTCTAGTGACGAGGAGAAGAGCACTGATCAAGCCATTCCTGATGAACAAGAACGTGTCCCTCCACGACATCTTTGGGTTCAAAGGAATAATGACCCCAACAGTATTATTGAGGGAAGGGATTCTACAGCCAAAACAAGAGGTCAACTTCAAAATATATGCAATTTTGGTTGTTATCTTTCGCAGGTGGAACCAAGGAATATTGATGAAGCTATGAAAGATCCCTTCTGGGTAAATGCGATGCATGAAGAGTTAAATCAATTTGAAAGACAAGATTTCTGGGAACGTGTACCTTGTCCTCCAAACGTCAATATTGTTGGTACTAAATGGATATTCAAGAACAACTCTGATGAATTTGGAACAATTTTCAGAAATAAATCTAGACTTGTCGCTCAAGGATATTCACAGATTGAAGGAATCGATTTTGACAAAACCTTTGCACCTGTGGCACGTCTTGAGTCCATTCGACTTTTATTGGCCCATGCCTGCTTTCTCAAGATCAAGATGTTTTAGATGGATATGAAATCAGCGCTTCTGAACGGAATTTTAAAAGAGGAAGTCTATGTCGCTCAACCTAAGGGGTTCGAAAATCCTGATTTCCCTGATCATGTGATGAAGCTCAAAAAGGAATTATATGGATTGAAGCAAGCACCCAGAGACTGGTTTGAGAAACTCACTACCTCTCTATTAGAAAAGGATTTTCAAGAGGAGGAGATGATAAAATATTGTTTACCAAATGGAGTGAGAAAAATGTTTTCATTGGTCAAATCTATGTAGATGATATCATCTATGGATCAACCTCTGAAAAATTTGCAAAAGAATTTCAAGTCTCTCTTGCTAAAAAATTCGAAATGAGCAATGTTGGTGAATTAAAATTCTTCTTAGGATTACAGATTGAACAACATAAAGAGGGTATCTACTTATCCCAAGAGAAGTACGCACGCAACCTTGTGTCAAGATTTGGTCTGGATAAGTCGTCTCCTAAGTTGACTCCTATGCCTACTACTGGTAAATTGCACAGGGATGAGAAAGGAGCAAAAGTAGATCAAAACTTATATCGATCTATTATAGGTAGCCTTTTGTTTCTTACATATACTAGACCTGATATTTCTTTCAGTGTTGGTTGTTGTGCCAGGTTTCAGGCGGATCCAAGAGAATCTCATCTTGCAGCTGCAAAGAGAATCATACGATATATAAATCACACTACTGGGTATGGTCTCTTGTACACTTTTGATACTAATGCTGATCTTTCTGCTCTTTATTCTGATGCTGATTGGGAAGGTTATGTAGAAGACAGAAAAAGTAAATCAGGGGGCTTCTACCATGTAGGTCTTAATCTTGTAGCATGGTATAGCAAGAAGCAGAATTCTCAATCCCTGTCTACATGTGAAGCAGGATATATTGCTGCCGGATCATGTTGAACTCAACTCCTATGGATGAAACGGATGCTTGCGGATTATGGAATTGATACTGGAATAATGAGGATCTTTTGTGATAACTCCAATGCGATTCGAATTACTGAGAATCCTGTTGAGAACTCAAGAACAAAGCACATTGACATAAGGTGCCATTTTATTCATGATCTTTATGAAAATGGTATCATCAGTATGGAATTTGTGCCTTCCGAACAACAATTAGCTGATATTCTCACTAAACCATTAGACACTGCAACGTTTCAACACCTGCAGGCAGTCTATTGGTGTTGTTTTGGTTCATTAAAACGTTTCATTGACTCTTGCCCCTTTTCTTATCCTTTTATTTTGGGCAATTGAGTTTGAAACTCCAGTAGGAACATTCCAGTTCAGTTTCCGTAGGATTGTCGTTTTTGTCTTTTTAGTTTCTATAGTGTTTCAAAATCCTTATTTTCTTTCGAAATTAAGGTCGTTCTTGTTGTTCTCTCGGGAATGACATCAAATGGGGGAGAGTTCTTTTGAACTTGTGCTTAATGGTAATATCTTGCGGGGAGTGCGGCTGTGGAATTTTATAGGGGTTATCTTGTATCTTAAAACTCCTTGAAGAATGTTGTTATCTTCGGCTATTAGACTGCATCTAAATTAAGTTGGTATGTATTTTTCTTTTGGTCATGAAATGTCTCTTGTGGAAATTTCATTATGATCCCATTCTTGTACCTTTGCCATTTTTATTGACAAAAAAGGGGAGAAATATTGTAGTTCACCAGTGAGGCATCACCACGATCAGTGAGGTATCACCACGATCACCGTCCACCACTCTTCCACACAGTGATCATCCAAGTCAGGTCTTACCTGTACAGCCTCCAAACGATCACTCGAAGATGGCTGGACGTGATGCTATTTTCCGCGACTTACTCCGTTAAGCCTTAAAACAGCGATGCTTCATACACGCTGAATATATTCGATGCATTACATATATATAATGCACACGATATTTCACAAATATCGACTTCCTAAATAACTTAGTTATTTAATCTAGCATCACATGCTGCTTTCTGTGGGTCCCACGATCCACACTCGAGACATTAATCATGTCACAAACTGGGGGATACATACTGGGGTATTGGTCTGGCGGTTTACAGCGTTCAGCGCACAACGCGCCATCACAAGAACGTGTTAGGAAGACATGGACGGTTATTGATGATGGGAAAAGTGGGCAAGACTGATCGTGTGACACTAACACACGCAACTCCACTACTCCATCACTCCACTTCCTACGAGAGACGTGGGTAAGGCACAATGACTTGTATAAATAGGTTCTCCTCCCTATTTACAAAAAAAGGACAAGACAGAAAACCAAGTGTTGATACAATCGTATTCAAACACCAGAACTGATAGCTTACATTCTGCAAGCCAGTTCAGCTTTTTGATACAAGTCATACACAGCCAACATCTTCACAATCTCAACACCTTCTTCGCTTCCCTCCCTAAGATCAACCCCATCTCCTTCACTTTGTGACCGAAGCAAGTCTGGAACGGCCATTTCTTGGTTTAGTCCAGAGTTATACAGATTGATTTCTCGAATCACAAACCACTCCCGTGTAGTGCATTTTTTTAGGGTTTAGATTCATTTCTCATCCACACACCCCAAATTACCAAAACCGGCAGAAATAGTTTTCACCAATAAACACCGAGATACTTGCTGCAAAGCAAAACTCCGACGGTTTGAATGCCATCATACATGCCATTACCCCAAATCTTCAGCACCATGTGTCTAATCGCACTAGGTCTAAAGATGCTTGGGATATCTTAGAAACCGTATTTGAAGGTAAATCCAGTGAAAAGGAAGCTAGGCTTCAAAACCTTAATTCTGATTGGGAGAACCTTCGTATGGAAGATGAAGATACATTTGATGATTTTAATCACAAAGTGTCTGAAATTGTTAATGCATCTTTTGCATTGGGTAAGACTATTCCTGAAAAGGACATTGTGATGAAAATTCTCAGATCGATATCATCTAGATACGAGTTTAAGAAGCATGCCATCGTTGAGGGAAATAACCTTGATAATCTTTCCAGAAATACATTGGTTGGAAGCTAAAGATCTTTGACCATGAGCATACATCCAAAATCGGAAAGGATGTTGCCTTTAAAGCACAAAAGAACACTAAATTACTTGATAAGAGTAAAAGTGTTTATGTCTCTGAGGATTATCAGTCTGAGAGTGATTTTTCAGATGAATATCTTGACAAATCAGTCTCCTTGATGACAAGACAGTTTAGGGATCTTCTATTGAAGATAAGTAAACGGTTTTCAAGAGACAAACCTAGATCATCAGATAAACCTCACAATCGTGTTCCTCCTAAAAACAGGGATGCTGACGAGGCTGATGACTAGGATATGCCACAGTGCTTTAAGTGTAAAGGTTTTGGTCAATTTGCAAACGAGTGCCCAAATTGTAGAAAATATACTGGGAACAAAGGTCTTGTTGTAACACTTGATGAGATGTCTGAAATCTATGATTCTAATGAAGATATGAAATCAAGTGTCGGTCTTCTACGTGAAAACATTGATTTTAATAATTATAGCAATACATATATCAACCTTGATGGTTTCGGTGAAGAAGATAACCCAATAAAGCTGGAAGAATCAATTGACCCATCTTTTGGAAACTCTATTTGTAATGTTTTAGGATCTACCTTGTGTCTAGCTGCAGTCACACCACATATGCCTAAATATTATTCAAGATTGGCATGCTCGTTTTGTTCTCAGAAGGTTCATGAACTATCAATATGTTACAAGTACAAACATCAAGTGAGCCACGCCAACAAACTTCAACGAAGAGCAAATCGATTAGCAAGGAAGCTTAAACTTGCTCAGAAGACCGTTGAGGTATGTAGGATTTTATCTTCGTCTAAGAAGTTAGTTTCCAAAGAAAAAGCAAGACCTTTAGAGAAGAAATCATGGTCAAATCGTTTTGATAGATAGAGGTCAGAGGATTCCTATCAAGAGGAAAATGGTGGAAAAATTGCTGTTCACCACAGCACAAATTAATTGTGTTGTTTGGGAAATCTTGTCTCATGTGCCTGATCAAAATAGACAAGGTTGTGAATGCACAAGCTTTAGGAAAAGTTTTTTTTTGGATTTTTCTTTTCTGTCTATCAAATAAAAGGAAGGGTTATTATCGACATTTCTACTCTTTAAAGGTTTTAGAGTTGGACGTCCGCGAACCTGTTTAAAGGTTGCGAACCCTACATTCCTTTTTCCTCTCTGATATCCTTTATATCTTAAGACTGCTTGTTGAGATTGTGAATTCCACTCACAAAAATCAGTTGTTTATAATTGTTCCCTTAAGCATCATGTCTTTGGATGGAAAGGATGTCAACATGATTGTTAAGCCATCAATCAAGGAAAAAGAGATATCTCCAGTAACTCCGTCCTTGAAAAGAAAAAGGAGGAATACCAGAAAGCCAAGGGCTGTCCCTTCTAACTCTCAGAAGTTTTCCGATGTTCTTGATGAGTTGAAGGAAGTAAGAAGGGAGATTCGTGATATTAAGGCTTGCGTTTTAAGATCTTTGGAAATTCAGAAAACCCTGGTTCGACATCACCAGCCAAGACGGTTTGTTGATATTAACTCCTATCTTCACGAATCTTATGTACCAATGGCTGTTGACGACAAGGAGTTCGGGAATGATAAAGAATTTCTCAAAGACATTATTGCCTAGTATGTCTTCTTTTTGGTTTAGTTGGAAGAATAACTAGTGCTTGAATAGCAATGATTGTGACTACACATACCTATTATTTTTTCATCTTCTTGTTCTTTTTTAGGTTTTTTGGTTTAAAAATTCTAAAAATATTTGGAGGATGATGTTTTTGCAGTATTTAATCTTTATGATTTGTTATATTGCAACTTTTTATGGGATATTGGTGTTTACGTCCGTGAACTATGTTTGTCCCATACCTTGTCAAAAGTAAAGTCATTTGTGATCGATATTCATGTATTGGTTAAAGAATGAATGGACTTTTGACAAATACAAAAGTTAAGCCTATATTGTCAATCTTTGATGGAAGATAGGTTAAAATCTTTTGTTTGCAAGGATTATGTCTACTTGAATGTCGTTATGCGAATAGTGATGGAAGATAGAATGAATCCTTGTGTATTCCACAGTATTGATCTTTACTGATCCATATTTTATGTAATATTGTGAGGCTCCGTAATGTGTCTTATGTTGAGCACTAAACAACCAAGTTGATTATTTTTTATTGGCTTTGTTGTTGCTCCGTAAGGTACTATATGTCGAGCATTATGAACTAAATTAATCATCTTGTTTGGTTATTTAGTTATTACTCCATAAGTTTTTCTTGTGTTGAGTATATGAACGGTTAAGCTAATCATTCCTTATGGTTAAACTTAGTCGTAGCTCCGTAAGTTTACTTATGTTGACATTAATAAATTAAATTGATCATTTTTTGTGTTTAATTTTGTTGTGTATTTCGATTAAATTAATCATGGGTCTACTTGTGATTAATTTGATTGAGTTTTTTGGATATAAAAATCATTCTTATGGTTTTGGTGTCCAATAGAAATCCTTCTTTTCTTTTGAAATTAAGGTCGCTCGTTGTTGTTCTCTCGGGAATAACATCAAATGGGGGAGAGTTCTTTTGAACTTGTGCTTAATGGTCATATCTTGAGGGGTGTGCGGTTGTGGAATTTTAGAGGGGTTATCTTGTAACTCCTTGATGAATGCATTTAGCTTCAGCTTTATGATTGCATCTAAATTAGTTGGTATGTATTTTTTCTTTTAGTCATGAAATATCACTTACGAAAATTTCATTATGATCCTGTTCTTGTACCTTTGCCAATTTTATTGACCAAAAGGGGGAGAATTAATATGTAGTTCACATTACAAACGTATATGGTTTTCGGATCATTGTGTAAGGGGGAGTGGTTTCCATGATCGATATGGAGTATAGACTAAGGGGGAGTGATACATATCTCCATAGTATTATTGTTAAAGTCGTGATACAATTGGACTTTGATGTTATATAATAATACTATGACACTGTATAATAATGATCGAGAATCTCGATTTCTCTCATTGTTATAGCTACGGATCTTCAACAACGATGGTGCTAAACTTACAACCTTTGGGATCATTGGAGTACTTGGAATGACGAAAATTTCAAGGAACGTTGAAGATTAGACTATGGAATATGAGCCACTAAAGTTTATCTTTTTGTATTCCATATGTATCAATAGTTTTGTCACTAAAATTGACTAAGGGGGAGATTGTTAGAGCATAGCTCGGCCAACCTCGCATGCGTTTCTATCTCAAGCATGTTTGTCAATGTTAGTGATCAAAATTATAAGTCTTGATTTCTAGCCTACATAGCTAAGTCTCGGACTAGGATAGAAAAGTGTAGTTAAGCTTAAGGACTTCATGACGATTCATCATACAACGACGAAGATCTATACAAGGAACCGTGGAACTTCTTCAACAAAAAGGTATGTGGAGACTTGAACTTATCTATCACTCAAAAGTCTATCTCTTCTATCTCCTACTTGTCAGAGCACAGCTCGGTCAACCTCGCATGCGTTGCTATCTCAAGCATGTTTGTCAATGTTAGTGATCAAAACTATAAGTCTTGATTTCTAGCCTACATAGCTAAGTCTCGGACTAGGATAGAAAAGTGTAATTGAGCTCAAGGACTTCATGGTGATTCATCATACAACGACGAAGATCTATACAAGGAACCGTGGAACTTCATCAACAAAAACGTATGTGGAGACTTGAACTTATCTATCACTCAAAAGTCTATCTCTTTTATATCCTACTTATTATGAGACAAAAGTCGTACGCTATATAGACTAGATCATACACATTTGACATTTCGAGCTGAGCATTCATTGCTTATCTTTTATCTCGAAATCATGTGTTGGTATAGCGTTTCGCTTTGATCAAGTTTATCTTCACCTAGTGATGAAAGTCATGAAAAGTTTCAATCACTTTGAGAATTGCTCTGACGTGAATCGGTCTATGAATAACGGCTACATAGCGTCCTCTGAGAATGTCTCAATGATTGAAATGAGAGTTTAGATTACATAACCATGTATTCCTTGAACCGAAGTTTTCGAACTTTGTTGATCAAGAGAAATCGGGAGGATTGTGGAATTGGCTTGCCAAGTCCGCGAACTGTCGGAAGTTCTCGACCGAGAATTTCTGCTGGGATTTTCCAAATACTCGTTTGTGTGCTCTTTCCGCGAACTCAGTCCGAGAATTTCTGCTGAGTTTGGAAAACTCAACCGATTAACTTAAGTCCGCGAACTTGTTTGTGAACTTAAGAGGTTATGATCTAAAGATGTGCTCTGAACATGAAATATTAAATTTATAAGGAATGCTTTATGCAAACCGTGGCTATAATGTTCATGAGCGGATTAAATCGAATCGAATCATCTTTGCTTCAATTGTGTCTTGTGTAGTTACATAAGATCTCATAGCAATTGAACAACTCTGTGACTAGTTCATTTGAGTCAATTGAACTAGTTATGGTGAAGAAGAACAAGGTTAATATGAAATGCTCATATGGTTAACCTTTTGGGTTACTATGTTGAACCAACATGCACGTACACGTTTGGGCATGGTTTTCACGAACCCAGTAAACGTCTACCCAAGTGTGTGTGACAAGCTAAGTTTTTGATCTAACGGTTGAGAAATATTAGCTTGAATCTAAATCAGGTTTTCATCTAACGGTGAATATGGATTGCTTTGTAACTAAGGCAAAACCCTGATGTGAAGGCTATATAAAGGAGACATCTAGCATTGTATAAAACTAATCCCCACACGTCTGTGTGCTACTAGTGCGCCCGCTAGAGTCGATCTCCATTAACCTTTGATTTTCTTCTCTAAAATCAGGTTAACGACTTAAAGACTTCATTGGGATTCTGAAGCAATACCGATACTACTTTATCGTAGTTGTGTGATATGATCTTGCATCTTCTATCGTACGAGTACAATCGATTTATTGGCTTGAGATCGTGAGAGTTCTCTGATAGGCAAGATAAAGAAGTCACAAAAATCTTCGTCTCACTGTTTGTGATTCCTCTACAATCCGCTTGTGTAGTCAAGAAGTATTGTAAAGAGGAGACTGATTAATCTAGAATGTTCTTCGGGAATATAAGACCGGATTATCATTTGGTTCCTGTTACGTTGATTTTATATCTAAAGACTAAACAAAACCTAGGGTTTATCTGTGGGAGACAGATTTATCCTTTGATAGACTTTTCTGTTTGAGAAAGATCTGTTTATTATCAAGTTTGTGATTTTGGGTTACAACAACTCTTGGTTGTGGGTGAGATCAGCTAAGGGAATCAAGTGCGAAGTATCCTGCTGGGATCAAAGGCGTAGGAGTACAAATTTACCTTGTATCAGTAGGAGATTGATAGGGGTTCAACTATAGTCCAGTCTGAAGTTAGTTTGCAGTAGGCTAGTGTCTGTAACGGCTTAATATAATGTGCATTCAATCTGGACTAGGTCCCAGGGTTTTTCTGCATTTGCGGTTTCCTCGTTAACAAAACTTCTGGTTTCTGTGTTATTTCTTTTCCGCATTATATTTTATATAATTGAAATAATACAGGTTGTGCGTTCGTGATCATCAACTTGTCTAATCCAACCTTTGGTTGTTGATTGTAGTTATTGATCCTTAGACATTGGTCTTTGGTACCGTCCAAGTTATCTCTCTTTGATAAAGACTCACAGATTTGTATTTGCTTGAGTAAAGATCAAATCGAGAGATTGAGATAATAACTCCTTGAGATACTTTCTATATTGATTGAGTCTGACTGTCTAGTTGATTCTCTAGCAAAGTGTTTCAAAGTTAGTCCATACAGATTGCTAATTGAAATATTGGGTGGTGTTGTTAGACCCCCGCTTTTTCACTACTTCTTATGAGACAAAATTCGTATGCTATATAGACTAGATCATACACATTTGATATTTCGGGCCGAATATATCTCGCCTATCTATATCTCGAAATCATGTGTTGGTAAAGTGTTTCGCTTTAATCAAGTTTATCTTCACCTAGTGACGAAAGTCATGAAAATTTCAATCACTTTGAGAAATGCTCTGACGTGAATCGGTCTGTGAATAACGGCTACATAGCGTCCTCTGAGAATGTCTCAATGATTGAAATAAGAGTTTAGATTACATAACCATGTATTCCTTGAACCGAAGATTTCGAACTTTGTTGATCAAGAGAAATTGTGAGGATTGTGGATTTGGCTTGCCAAGTCCGCGAACTGACGGAAGTTCTCGACCGAGGATTTCTGCTGGATTTTCCAATACTAGTTTGTGTGTTTAGTCCGCGAACTGGCGGAAGTTCTCTTTGCGAGAATTTCTGCTGGGTTTGGAAAACTCAACCGATTAACTTGAGTCCGCGAACTTGTTTGTGAAATTAAGAGGTTATGATCTAAAGATGTGCTCTGAATATGAAACTTAAATTACTAAGGAATTCTTTATGCAAACCGTGGCTATAAAGTTCATGAGACGATTCAATCGAATCGAATCGAATCATCTTTGTTTCAATTGTGTCTTATGTAGTTACATAAGATCTCATAGAAATTGAACAACTCTTTAACTAGTTCATTTGAGTCAATTGAACTAGTTATGGTGGAGAAGAACAAGGTTAATATGAAATGCTCATATGGTTGACCCTTTTGGGTTACTATGTTGAACCAACATACACGTACACGTTTGGGCATGGTTTTCACGAACCCAGTAAACGTTTACCAAAATGTGTGTGACAAGCTAGGTTTTTCGATCTAAAGGTTGAGAAATATTAGCTTGAATCTAAATCAGGTTTTCATCTAACAATGAATATGGATTGCTTTGTAACTAAGGAAAAACCCTGATTTGAAGGCTATATAAAGGAGACATCTTGCATTGTGCAAAACTAATCCCCACACGTCTGTGTTCTACTAGTGCGCCCGCTAGAGTCGATCTCCATTAACCTTTGATTTTCTTCTCTAAAATCAGGTTAACGACTTAAAAGACTTCATTGGGATTGTGAAGCCAGACCGATACCACTTTATCGTAGTTGTGTGATTTGATCTTGCATCTTCTATCGTACGAGTACAATCGATTGATTGACTTGAGATTGTGAGAGTTCTCCGATAGGCAAGATAAAGAAGTCACAAACATATTCGTCTCACTGTTTGTGATTCCTCGACAATCCGCTTGTGTAGTCAGGAAGGATTGTAGAGAGGTGATTGATTAATCTAGGATGTTCTTCGGGAATATAAGACCATATTATCAATTGGTTCCTGTTCACCTTGATTTATAAAAAGACGGAACAAAACTAGGGTTTATCTGTGGGAGACAGATTTATCCTTTGATAGAGTTTTCTGTGTGTGAAAGATCTGTTTATTATCAAGTATGTGATTTTGGGTTACAACAAATCTTGGTTGTGGGTGAGATCAGCTAAGGGAATCAAGTGCGCAGTATCCTGCTGGGATCAGAGGCGTAGGAGTACAACTTTACCTTGTATCAGTGAGAGATTGATAGGGGTTCAACTATAGTCCAGTCTGAAGTTAGTTTGCAGTAGGCTAGTGTCTGTAACGGCTTAATACAGTGTGCATTCAATCTGGACTAGGTCCCGGGGTTTTTCTGCATTTGCGGTTTCCTCGTTAACAAAACTTCTGGTATCTGTGTTATTTCTTTTCCGCATTATATTTTATATTATTTGAAATAATACAGGTTGTGCGTTCGTGATCATCAACTTGTCTAATCCAACCTTTGGTTGTTGATTGTAGTTGATTGATCCTTGGACATTGGTATTTTGTACCGTCCAAGTTATCTCTCTTTGATAAAGACTCACAGATTTGTATTTGCTTGAGTAAAGATCAAATCGAGAGATTGAGATAATAACTCCTTGAGATACTTTCTATATAGATTGAGTCTGACTGTCTAGTTGATTCTCTAGCAAAGTGTTTCAAAGTTAGTCCATACAGATTGTTAATCGAAATATTGGGTGGTGTTGTTAGATCCCCGCTTTTTCACTACTTCTTATGAGACAAAAGTCGTATGCTATATAGACTAGATCATACACATTTGATATTTCGAGCCGAGTATATCTCGCCTATCTATATCTCGAAATCATGTGTTGGTAAAGTGTTTCGCTTTGATCAAGTTTATCTTCACCTAGTGACGAAAGTCATGAAAAGTTTCAATCACTTTGAGAAATGCTCTGACGTGAATCGGTCTGTGAATAACGGCTACATAGCGTCCTCTGAGAATGTCTCAATGATTGAAATAAGAGTTTAGATTACATAACCATGTATTCCTTGAACCGAAGATTTCGAACTTTGTTGATCAAGAGAAATCGGGAGGATTGTGGAATTGGCTTGCCAAGTCCGCGAACTGACGGAAGTTCTCGACCGAGAATTTCTGCTGGATTTTCCAAAACTCGTTTGTGTGCTTAGTCCGCGAACCCAGTCCGTGAATTGACAGAAGTTCTCTTTGCGAGAATTTCTGCTGAGTTTGGAAAACTCAACCGATTAACTTAAGTCTGCGAACTTGTTTGTGAACTTAAGAGGTTATGATCTAAAGATGTGCTCTGAACATGAAACTTAAATTACTAAGGAATGCTTTATGCAAACCGTGGTTATAAAGTTCATGAGATTCAATCGAATCGAATCGAATCATATTTGTTTCAATTGTGTCTTATGTAGTTACATAAGATCTCATAACAATTGAACAACTCTTTAACTAGTTCATTTGAGTCAATTGAACTAGTTATGGTGGAGAAGAACAAGGTTAATATGAAATGCTCATATGGTTGACCCTTTTGGGTTACTATGTTGAACCAACATACACGTACACGTTTGGGCATGGTTTTCACGAACCCAGTAAACGTTTACCAAAATGTGTGTGACAAGCTAGGTTTTTCGATCTAACGGTTGAGAAATATTAGCTTGAATCTAAATCAGGTTTTCATCTAACGGTGAATATGGAATGCTTTGTAACTAAGGCAAAACCCTGATTTGAAGGCTATATAAAGGAGACATCTTCCATTGTGCAAAACTAATCCCCACACGTCTGTGTGCTACTAGTGCGACCGCTAGAGTCGATCTCCATTAACCTTTGATTTTCTTCTCTAAAGTCAGGTTAACGACTTAAAAGACTTCATTGGGATTGTGAAGCCAGACCGATACCACTTTATCGTAGTTGTGTGATTTGATCTTGCATCTTCTATCGTACGAGTACAATCGATTGATTGACTTGAGATCGTGAGAGTTCTCCGATAGGAAAGATAAAGAAGTCACAAACATATTCGTCTCACTGTTTGTGATTCCTCGACAATCCGCTTGTGTAGTCAGGAAGGATTGTAGAGAGGTGATTGATTAATCTAGGATGTTCTTCGGGAATATAAGACCATATTATCAATTGGTTCCTGTTCACCTTGATATATCAAAAGACGGAATAAAACTAGGGTTTATCTGTGGGAGACAGATTTATCCTTTGATAGAGTTTTCTGTGTGAGACAGATTTGTTTATTATCAAGTCTGCGATTTTGGGTTGCAGCAACTCTTGGTTGTGGGTGAGATCAGCTAAGGGAATCAAGTGCGCGGTATCCTGCTGGGATCAGAGGCGTAGGAGTACAACTGTACCTTGGATGGGTGGGAGACTGATTGGGGTTCAACTATAGTCCAGTCCGAAGTTAGTTTGCAGTAAGCTAGTGTCTGTAGCGGCTTAATACAGTGTGCTATATAGACTAGATCATACACATTTGATATTTCGAGCCGAGTATATCTCGCCTATCTATATCTCGAAATCATGTGTTGGTAAAGTGTTTCGCTTTGATCAAGTCTATCTTCACCTAGTGACGAAAGTCATGAAAAGTTTCAATCACTTTGAGAAATGCGCTGACGTGAATCGGTCTGTGAATAACGGCTACGCAGCGTCCTCTGAGAATGTCTCAATGATTGAAATAAGAGTTTAGATTACATAACCATGTATTCCTTGAACCGAAGATTTCGAACTTTGTTGATCAAGAGAAATCAGGAGGATTGTGGAATTGGCTTGGAAAGTCCGCGAACTGACAGAAGTTCTCGACCGAGAATTTCTGCTGGATTTTCCAAAACTCGTTTGTGTGCTTAGTCCGCGAACCCAGTCCGCGAACTGGCGGAAGTTCTCTTTGCGAGAATTTCTGCTGAGTTTGGAAACATCAACCGATTAACTTAAGTCCGCGAATTTGTTTTTATGATCTAAAGATGTGCTCTGAACATGAAACTTAAATTACTAAGGAATGCTTTATGCAAACCGTGGCTATAAAGTTCATGAGATTCAATCGAATCGAATCATATTTGTTTCAATTGTGTCTTATGTAGTTACATAAGATCTCTTAGAAATTGAACAACTCTTTAACTAGTTCATTTGAGTCAATTGAACTAGTTATGGTGGAGAAGAACAAGGTTAATATGAAATGCTCATATGGTTGACCCTTTTAGGTTACTATGTTGAACCAACATACACGTACACGTTTGGGCATGGTTTTCACGAACCCAGTAAACGTTTACCAAAATGTGTGTGACAAGCTAGGTTTTTCGATCTAACGGTTGAGAAATATTAGCTTTAATCTAAATCAGGTTTTCATCTAACGGTGAATATGGATTGCTTTGTAACTAAGGAAAAACCCTGATTTGAAGGCTATATAAAGGAGACATCTTGCATTGTGCAAAAATAATCCCCACACGACTGTGTGCTACTAGTGAGCCCGCTAGAGTCGATCTCCATTAACCTTTGATTTTCTTCTCTAAAATCAGGTTAACGACTTAAAAAACTTCATTGGGATTGTGAAGCCAGACCGATACCACTTTATCGTAGTTGTGTGATTTGATCTTGCATCTTCTATCGTACGAGTACAATCGATTGATTGACTTGAGATCGTGAGAGTTCTCCGATAGGCAAGATAAAGAAGTCACAAACATATTCGTCTCACTGTTTGTGATTCCTCGACAATCCGCTTGTGTAGTCAGGAAGGATTGTAGATAGGTGATTGATTAATCTAGGATGTTCTTCGGGAATATAAGACCATATTATCAATTGGTTCCTGTTCACCTTGATTTATCAAAAGACGGAACAAAACTAGGGTTTATCTGTGGGAGACAGATTTATCCTTTGATAGGGTTTTCTGTGTGAGACAGATTTGTTTATTATCAAGTCTGCGATTTTGGGTTGCAGCAACTCTTGGTTGTGGGTGAGATCAGCTAAGGGAATCAAGTGCGCAGTATCCTGCTGGGATCAGAGGCGTAGGAGTACAACTGTACCTTGGATCGGTGGGAGACTGATTGGGGTTCAACTATAGTCCAGTCCGAAGTTAGTTTGCAGTAGGCTAGTGTCTGTAGCGGTTTAATACAGTGTGTATTCAATCTGGACTAGGTCCCGGGGTTTTTCTGCATTTTCGGTTTCCTCGTTAACAAAACTTCTGTCTGTGTTATTTCTTTTCCATATTATATTTTATATAATTGAAATAATACAGGTTATGTGTTAAGATCATTAACTTCTCTAATCCAACTTTTGGTTGTTGATTGTAGTTGATTGATCCTTAGATATTGGTATTTGGTACCGTCCAAGTTATCTCTCTTTGATAAAGACTCGCAGATTTCTATTTGCTTGAGTAAAGATCAAATCAAGAGATTGAGATATAAACTCTTTGATATATCTTTTTATTGATTGAGTCTGACTGTCTAGTTGATTCTCATAAAAAGTATATTGGAGTTTGTCCATACAGATTGCTAAGCGAAATATTGGGTGGTGTTGTTAGACCCCCGTTTTTTCACATTCTATTTTCCCTCACTATTTGCATAATGACACAATAGACTTAACTTTTGATATATATGGTACAATCATAGTTCACGGACGCAAACACACATATCCCGTAACATAATTTGCAATATATAAAACCAATAAAGATTAATACTGCAAAATCATCTTCCAAATAAACTTTAGTATTTAAATAAATAAATCTAAAAACATTGCAAGATCAAAATCGTTGGAAATAGAAATGTGTAATCACAATATAAGCTATTCCAAACCATAGTTATCCTTCTTAAAACACAAGAATAAATTCTCATAAGAAGTTTCCTAGACGTAATCAAGTTTCTTTGATAACTTCATACCTTTGAAAAGCTCCATCGTAAAAGGTATCACTGATATCCTTGATTCTTTTGACCGTAGAAACTCCATGTTCATGGGTTAGAACATTAACTTTTCGATCAACAATGCGGAAAAGCTGCCTAGCTTTGACACAGTCCACGATGAGTTTCTTCTGATTCCTGATCAAGATCTTTTGATTTTCAAGGATTTTGGTCTGCCATCAATAAGCTGCTTCATTCGCAGCTGAAGATTTACAAATTCGACCCTAGAATCATTCTAAAAAAGAATTAAATCCTTGACAGAATCTCCAATCCAAGAGTTGTACTATTTCTTTTCAATCATCTTTTTCAAGATAAGTTCTTGAACTGAATAGCATCCTTTAATGTCTTCTTCCATCTCAAGATTCACCACTTCCTGAGGTCTTGAGGAGTTCTCTATTTTTTTTATTAGGGAATAAAATCAATATAAAATATATATATGCTTAAGAACAAGAGAAGGACACCCTTGTTATGGAAACCCTAAAACTCCCAAGAAGGAGAAGGACGTTCGTGGACTTGTTAAGAAGGGTTAATGGATAAAAAAAATCCAAGAATAAGGAAATACTCAATGTTTTCAGATATCTTTTTCCTTCGAAGCTCAAAAATTAAAAGTTTTAATCAGAGCATATGAAAAAGATGCATTAGTTACTAGGAGTCAAGATATGACTCAACATTCGAAAAAGGAGAAAACAGTTAGATCAAACACAATACAGATGGTAGCCTACAGTAAACTTGAGCATCTCTCAATTGTCATCCTTGCAACTCTCAAGTTACATACAAGGATGAAATTACCTTGATCTAGGTAGCAAGGTGAGATGTAATCCCACAGTGATCATTGAGAGATGAGTTGTAAATACCATCTAAATGTTTGAGTCTGGTATTCCTTATCTTCCTTCGGTTATTTCTTATCAAAGAGGCATAAGACATAAACCTTTTTGAGTATCCATAAGAAGGATTTATCTGAGGACAAAATCTAGGACCTTTAGAGATTGGTTCTAGAGGATCAGAATTGAGAAAATTCCTTCTTCTAGACTTAGGTCTACCAGAATTCTTCTCATTTGCACTTGGAATGTGTACATTAGTAGTGTAATTATTAGCACCATTAAGAGGAACCCGATTCCTGTAATGATTTCTCGAAAAGTGACTTTGGAAACCTTGTGCATGAGAGTTCTGGTTTTCTGTAGGAATGAAATCCATTGTGGATGTTGTCAGGCAATTCAATCTGTCAACAACAAAAAGAAGTAGATTTTGAAGATCAGAAATCTGTTTCTTTCTAGCAAAACAATGTGAATCATAATGATTTCTTATCCCACGGAAAGAACAAGATCATGGATGAGGGACATCGGAAGGAACCTGTTCTAAACTCATAGCCTTATTGGAAGACTGCAAGTTATGTATATATTTCTTAGCAGATGCTTCCTTTGGAGTAATTTTCTTCATGTAATATAATCCCTTGTGAGAATTAGAGAAGGACATATAAGAATATTTGTTCATTAAGGAAGAGTTTTCCTTTTTCAAGGAATTGCACCGTTCCTGAGCTAGGAGAAGAGATGGGACCAGTTTCTCTTCTTAAGCACGAATGATGTTCAGATCTGATGAATAAGTCTCGATCAAACGTTTTTCTATAATTGAATCTTCTTTAACAATATCTTCAAGAACACAAATTTTTTCACATGTAGGGTAGTTTCTTGAGAAAGGTTTGCGATATTTTTAGAGAAAGACTCAACAATACTGTAGAGTTCCCGTTCTCGACCAAGAGACTTCTCGAGATCATCAATGAGCTGAGCATGTTGTTCTTCAAGAGACTTTATTTCAGAATCTTTGAAATCAATAATCTCAACAGATTTTTTTAAATTTCCGGTGAGTTCCATTTCAGCTTTTGACATAGTGTCAACTTTCTCATCAGGGAGAATGTTACCAGAATCTGATAGTAAAAACTTTCTACCTCGGGATTCGGAAGAACCATCTAAGGAGTTATCCTTTGAGGTAATCCCAATACATTTGGCATAATCAAAAACTTTGGAAGACATTCTTATATGCGTGAGAATGAGACAATCTATCCACAGAAACCAGATTGCTACAAACACAGACTTATGAGGTCTTAAACGTGCGAACCGCGAGTTCGTGTGAAGAAGTAGTATCACTTGCTGAGTGTCTAACATCCGAGAGTGACACCGTTGCCAATATGAGACAATTGGCCCCAAATATTGAGGGAATCATTCTTGACACTGTGGCAGGAAAGTATATTCTTCGCAATGAACCTGTAGATGATGGTATTTCGCCTGAAGTGTCGTTGATTGAGTATCCAATTGACGGGGTGATTTTCGTCTTCAAGTTCGACCGAATTCGTCCCAATTATGAATGTGTTGGTGGTTTTAATGTTCCTTCCATCTATGCTGATTTATGTTCCAATGGATGGGAGAAATTCAGTCATTTCTTCGTAGGAGATTATGGTAGATATCGATCTTTGGAGGAGAAAGTATCCATATTAGTGCCAACCATCCAGGAAATGGTTCTTCTTCCTCATCGATATTTTTCTGATATAGTTCTTCAGGATTGAAATGAAGCTGAGGCGACTATGTTGAATGTTGGGTGACTGCATCATCATCTGAAAGGTGTGCAAGAGAAATTGGATCTGGCGTGCACCTTCTCTGATTCATATGCTGTCAAAAGGGCAAAGGATGACGTTCGAGAGGCTGACCCAGGAATTAAAGCTTGCAGCTGAAAACCACGAACAAAAAGAGAAGGCGTATGCTGATAGTGCTGAGCCGAACTTCAAAAACTTCTTTTCCGAGTAGTTTTCTATATTTTCTGAAAGACCATGGATTTTCTGGTATTATTTGTTTAAATTTCGAATATGTGTATTTGAATGATGTGCAGAGGATTTTTCTAAGGAAAGAGAAATAAATGCTTCTGATTAAGTAAAATTTAAATACTAGATATGAATGCAAGGTGTTGCAGACATTTTAGAGGAAATATAAAGTATTGTGTAAAATAAGGAAATTGAGTAAAAGTGGTGAAGTACTTAAGCTATTATAGCTTTAAGCCACTTTCCATGTATGACCACCCCCGCGGGTGTGTCGGTGTTGACGAGCTTATATTATCCACCTAATATGGTTTCAGTAATCAGGTAAGATTTTTCTCCAGGAGAGGTGGTAATTTTCTCAACTGTATCACCGACTTGAATATGGTCAGGTTTTCGTATCTCATATTGACGTGCCTTCAGGATAATTGGATTACCGATTCCTTTGCCTTCAACAAAAACGACTCCTAAACATCTAACAAACTTTTGAAAAGGGTCAGCTTCCCATTGACATCGTCGAGTTAGCATGGGATTGATAGCCGGGTCAAGTCCCCAAGTCTTGAAAAGTTGCGGGATAGCTGGTTACGAGATATGCGGAGTATGATTTACTTGTGATGGAGAACCAAGAGTGCATAGCTTCATCCTTTCTTTAAGCGTTGAATCCGTGTCTATATTAGCTTCTTTTGGAGGTGAGAGACTGGTGGGGCTCTTCGACTAATCAATATTATCTGACAGGTTTCTCAGTAGTGATTTCTTCAGCGGGGGAGCGTCTAACTTGGATTTACTGGCGTGAATCCATGGGAGGCCGAGAACCATATCATAGCATATATTCTCTATGATAATATGGAACATAACATCTATTTCTATATATCCTATCTTATCTTAAGGGTGACATGGCCATATGCATTTCTGGATCTTCCTTCGGGATCTTTGACTATGGCAGGTGCGTGCATAGCTTCGTTCCTGGAGATTCCTGCGGCTCGCAAAGCCTTTATAATGATAATGTTGACGTCTGATCCAGCATCAATAAGCGTTTCCTCGAATTTGGCTTGCCTGATGCAAGCGTTCGTAAGAAGTCCCCAGTCGGGTTTCTTACTATTCTTGATCTCGTCTTTGGGAGTAGGCTTGTATGGGGTTGCGGATTTTTCGGGAAAGAGTGGGCGCTTACCATAAATGACTTGGTTAAGGGCTGTGAATATATCTTTAAGATGGCCTTTTGAGAGGTACAAAACTTCGCACATGCGTTCCATCAAACTCTAAACTGTCTGATTGATGGATTCTCCAGAAATAGTGAAATTCCTGACAGGAAGTGGATATCTGTGAATGCCTTCAGTCCCCAAGTGTAATTCTTCCGAGTTTATCTTTTCCTTAAAGACGCGCTTCAATCCGTTACATTCGCTGGTGGGGTGATTGCCGAACCTACGAAAACGACGATATTTCGGATCTGACATGTCCTAATCGGTAGGTGGGCGTCGAATATGAGGTAATTTAATATCTCCATCTTGTATCCAGACTTCTAGCACCTTGAGAACTTCTTCCATGGGAAAAGGGAAATATAGAAATGTTGAATCTGATTTCACTGGTGATTGTTGTCGTGCAGCTTTGGGTTGACCTTGGGTAGGCGGCACCGAATTCTGGGAAGGCGCTGGGGTGGACATGGCGGTTTTTTTCGTGTATCTTGATGAGGCGCAACTTTTATTTTTGGACCCTCTTTGGTAACAATGCCAATGGAAGGTTCAACCGAGTACTGCTTGTTGATTAAACACCTGGTTCTGCGTGTGTCTCTGCGAGTTTCATCCTTGACCGGCCTAGTACTTTTGAGCAATACTGGATCGGTTGGCCGCTTCGTGTAATTCCGAGAAAGTTTGGAAATGTATATTTTTGAGTAAAGCATTGTATAGGGGGTCATACCGTTAATGCACAATTTGACTAGTTGTTGTTCCGTCACATTCGGATCATGGTAATCAAGGGCTTGAATTCTGTATCTTTTGACATAGTCACTGAGATGCTCATTGTTGCGTTGCAACATCCTTCCCATGTCCGAAAATGTGATTTTTCGGAGACGAAGAAATACTTCTGATATAAGGCACCATCTCGGACCAACTGGATATGCTATTTGGGGTGAGATTGTTGTACCAGGTGTATGCCCTTCCGGTGAGTGACTTGGAGAATTCGTTGAGCCACAGTACCTGGTGGTATTCATACACTCCTAAAGCTTCCAGAAATCGAGAGATGTGTTCATGGGCATTACCTTTTCCATCATAAAGAGAAAAGGTAAGTGATACATATCCTCTTGGTATATGGGATTTTTGGACGTCCTCTGTATATGGCGGCTGGCGGTGGTGGAATAGCGAGGACTCCTCTTTTCCATGATTCTGCAGGAGTTTCTCTAAATCTTGCCGAGTAATGAAATTCGGCTATTGAATGTTTTCCGGTGCAGTAGCACGGATACCGTCCTCTCGAGGTTGACTACACCAAAACAGACATTTTGTTACACAAATATGTGTGACTTCTTATTTATTGTCACACATATAAGTGTAATAAATATAGTGTTTTTCTTTTGTTACACATTAGTGGTCACACTAATAAGTGTGACTTTAATTAATTTAAATCACGCAAAAAGTATGTCAAATCTCTTACATATATTAGTGTAACAAATTGGGCGGTAATTAAGGAAAAACAAATATTTATTTATTACTGCGCGGTAATGGGTATGCCACGGGACATATTTTTCCAAGTTATGTTTGGCTGCGCTATGGACTTAGCTGATGAGGTTGTCAACCTATCAATAATAATTCTATTATGCTACACAAATCTATAAAGAAGTAGTGAGGCAAGTGGAGTTCACGTTCACAAGGAGGTGTGAGTTTTAAGTTATTATGTAAGACAATTTGATGTTGTTGAAAGACACAAGCTTTTAAGATCGTAAAGATTGTAATTAAATTTATAAGATGGAATTGACTAGAGATTCATTCGCCACTACCAAACAAATAATACAAGTTCTACTTCCAAATAATTTCGATTATTAACAACTTAAGACAAGTTATAAGCTCAGCTAATCTTTAGATTCCTTAAATCACCGCATAGAATAAGTTCTCTAGCAGATTCTAATCAAATGAATCACCTAAAATAAGATCTCTAGGTATAATTCAATCAATTGATAAATTTGTGAATCAAGTTGCTCCTAGCCACATGTTCGTAAGCTCGACACGTTAACTTAGGGTTATCTTTTACACACTATTGCATACAAAATAATGCACCGCTACTTATGTAAAGATTACTCTAACAATTACGGATTAAAGTTCTCGATACTAGCATTAGAGTTGCATACGAGTGACCTAATTGTGCACTTAGATACCTAGAAAACACCTCATGGTCATAAGAACGGTAAAATATAATCAACGAAAGATCTTTATCAAAAGAATAACTTGCAAGAATTGATTAATAAAACATGTTCGAAGTTTTAAAATCCTCCCCAATAAAGAAAGTTATTAGCTGCTCATATTCTGAATAGTAAAACACATGGCTTAAAATAGGTTCAGAAAAGCAAACAGTTGAGATGAAAATCCTGGCAGCAAACCAAGATGATGTCGATAATATTCAGGTTCAAAGTTCTGTGCCGTCCTCCGGTGGTAAAAAAAGATAGATTTATTGTGTTTCTGCGCCTCCCTTATAACTTTCCTTTCCTGTAATGTCGCACCCTAAACCACCTCCAACAGTCCTTGTTCGATACAAACACTAAACACCACCAATCTGCAGTCATTCATCACACAAAACTGACGGCAGTAAACCCTTTTCTTAGCTGACTTCTCGACAGGAAACTCCTTCCAAAACTGAAACTCAACCGATCAACTTAAGTCCGGGAACTTGTTTGTGAACTTAAGAGGTTATGATCTAAAGATATGCTCTGAACATGAACTTAAATTACTAAGGAATGCTTTATGCAAACCGTGGCTATAAAGTTCATGAGACGATTCAATCGAATCGAATCATCTTTGTTTCAATTGTGTCTTGTGTAGTTACATAAGATCTCATAGCAATTGAACAACTCTTTAACTAGTTCATTTGAGTCAATTGAACTAGTTATGGTGGAGAAGAACAAGGTTAATATGAAATGCTCATATGGTTGACCTTTTAGGGTTACTATGTTGAACCATCATACACATACACATTTGGGCATGGTTTTCACGAACCCAGTAAACGTTTACCAAAATGTGTGTGACAAGCTAGGTTTTTCGATCTAACGGTTGAGAAATATTATCTTGAATCTAAATCAGGTTTTTATCTAACGGTGAATATGGATTGCTTTGTAACTAAGGAAAAACCCTGATTTAAAGGCTATATAAATGAGACATCTAGCATTGTGCAAAACTAATCCCCACACGTCTGTGTGCTACTAGTGTGCCCGCTAGAGTCGATCTCCATTAACCTTTGAATTTTTTCTCTAAAATCAGGTTAACGACTTAAAGACTTCATTGGGATTGTGAATCCAGACAGATACTACTTTATCGTAGTTGTGTGATCTGATCTTGCATCTTCTATCGTACGAGTACAATCGATTGATTGAGTTGAGATCGTGAGAGTTCTCTGATAGGAAAGATAAAGAAGTCACAAACATCTTCATCTCACTGTTTGTGATTCCTCGATAATCCTCTTGTATAGTCAGGAAGGATTGTAGAGAGGTGATTGATTAATCTAGACTGTTACCCGGGAATATAAGACCATATTATCAATTGGTTCCTGTTCACCTTGATTTATCAAAAGACGGAACAAAACTAGGGTTTATCTGTGGGAGACAGATTTATCCTTTGATAGACTTTTCTGTGTGAGACAGATTTGTTTATTATCAAGTCTGCGATTTTGGGCTGCAGAAACTCTTGGTTGTGGGTGAGATCAACTAAGGGAATCAAGTGCGCAGTATCCTGCTGGGATCAGAGGCGTAGGAGTACAACTGTACCTTGAATCGGTGGGAGACTGATTGGGGTTCAACTATAGTCCAGTCCGAAGTTAGTTTGCAGTAGGCTAGTGTCTGTAGCGGCTTAATACAGTGTGTATTCAATCTGGACTAGGTCCCGGGGTTTTTCTGCATTTGCGGTTTCCTCGTTAACAAAATTTCTGGTGTCTGTTTTTTTTTATTTTCCGCATTATATTTTATATAATTGAAATAATACAGGTTGTGTGTTCGTGATCATCAATTGGAAATCCAACCTTTTGTTGTTGATTGATATTGATTGATCCTTGGACATTGGTCTTTGGTACCGTCCAAGTATTCCTTGTATTTGATAAAGACTCGCTATTGTTTTTAGCTTGAGTAAAAATCAAATGAAGAGAGAGATATTAGCTCCTTGAGATACTTTTATCTATATTGAGTCTGACTGTCTAGTTGATTCTCTAGCAAATTATTTCGGAGTTAGTCCATACAGATTGCTAAGCGAAATATTGGGTGATGTTGTTAGACCCCCTCTTTTTCAATTGGTATCAGAGCAGGCAAACACGTTTATGACCTAACAAGTCTGTGTTTGTAGCGATCTGACTCTATGGACAGAAGTGCTATCTCTATTAACGTACCGCCAGTCCTCAATGGCTCAAACTATCTATGGTGGAAAGTTGCTTTGCGCACATTTCTTCAGTCGCGTGACTTCCAATCATGGATATGTGTTGTGAATGTCTATGAGACTCCTGTTGTTATAGAAATTGATGTTGTTGTACCAAAAGATTTATGTATGTACAATACTGCCGAGTTAGTTGCTGCAAGGCAAAAATCCGACGAGTTGAACGCCATCCTACATGTTGTTTCCCCAAATCTTAGATATCATGTGGTCTCATGCACTACGTCTAAAGAAGCTTGGGATACTTTAGAAAGCGTATTTGAAGGTAACCCCAGTGAAAAGGAAGCTAGGCTTCAAAACCTTAATTCCGAATGTGAAGACCTTTCTATGTCAGAAGAAGATTCGTTCGACGATTTTTATCATAAACTGTCTGAAATTGTTAATGCATCATGTGCATTGGGTAGGACCATTCCTGAAAAGGAAATTGTGATGAAAATCCTTCGATCGTTGCCATCCAGATACGAATCTAAAAGACATGCGATCGTTGAAGGAAATAACATTAATACTGTTTCACGAAACACACTGGTCGGAAAAATTAGAATTTTCGATCGTGAATATATGGAAAGAGACGATCATCATTTGCTTGGCAACCGTGTCACCTCTCCTGATCATAAATCTTGTCATCCAAAATTGACGAAAGAGAAAAGTGAGAATTGTTTTATTTCTACATTGTTTTTGTTTATACAAAAACTTAAGAAGGTCCTCAAACATAATAACAGAAACTTTGTTAGTTAATATAAAGGATAAGAATACCAAGAAGAGCCGTACTAATGAAACTGGTCTTACGTGTGTTCAAGCTTCTTCGAAAAATCCTGAAACAGAGATAAGAGAGATAACTAAAGCATGGATGAATACTCTTGATTATTGTCCTGGGGAAATCTATGATTGCTCTCTCAGTCTTTTTGCTGAAAATCATTCTCATGATTCCTTCATGACATGTCCGTCTGTGTTGGATCAGCAAACCTCTCATGATTTTGTGTTGAACTCCAGGAGTTTCTAGGAAAAAGTCTACCAAATCACTCCGTTCAGTTGAGTTCACCTCAGGATCATCTTAGCATGTCAAATCAGAAACAGTCCTTCTTGGCTAACCGTAGTATGCTGAAAACAAAAAGGAAGTCTACCTTTCATCAAAAGGTGTTTTCAAAAACGGTGCAGAATTTGCAAAGATCTGCAATCAAGTTTTCTAAAACTCTGACCACAATGGATATGAAAGTTCTTCATAACTCTCTTTTTCAAATGGATAAGCAGAAACCTAGTGAAATGGGTGGTTTCTCTCTTTGCAAAGATTATCCCAGTCCAATCTTGGATCGGAGGCCTTATGCTCAGTAATCTTGTTGAAAAATGATTCTCGTGTTCTCTTCCTCTTATACAAGATTCATAATATACAAGAGGACTGCAATATAATCTTTTTTTCTTTGTGCTTTTACCAGGTCTTGTTCGTGAACGAATTCATCTTTTTGGATAACCAACTTCTGTTAGGGTTTGGTAAAAAGGGTGTTTCTGGGAATTCTACACCTGTATTCCTTTTAAAAGGCTCTACCTCTTCATCACTCTCATTTCGTCCTCTCTATCATGTCCTCCTCTAGTCTTTCAAGTAAAGAAAGTGATGTATGGACAATTCTATTTCCCTCAAAGAAGTTCGTTTCGATTCTTCTCACAATGAGATGTGCTATGACAAACATGTCTCTTCTTCTGATGAGAACCCTTCTGTCTCTCAGTTTGATAAGCTCTCTTTAACCATGAATCTTGTTTTGGAACACGTTCGTGTTCTGAAAAATGAACTTGAAGTGTCTTCCAAAAAACTTGAGGAGAAAATGGATAGTCTTGAATCAAGGATTGACCTAATCGAAGATGAGCTTGAAGAATATAGGGAATACGAGAAGAATATTCAAGGTAAGTGAAATGATTGTTAAGAGGTATAGATACCTAGTACGTCTTCTTTTTGGATTAGTTGGAAGAATAACTAGTGCTTTGAATAACGATGATTGTGATTACACATAGCTATTTTTGTTTTCATCTTCTTATGTTATTTTTTAGGTTTATCGGTTTTAAATTCTAAAAATATTTGGAGGATGATGATTATTGCAGTATTTTAATGGTTTGTGATATTGCAATATTTTTATGGGATATGTATTGTTTGCGTCCGTGAACTTGAAGGTCCCATATTACGGTCAATTGGTTCCTGTTCACCTTGATTTTATATCTAAAGACGGAACAAAACCTAGGGTTTATCTGAGGGAGACAGATTTATCCTTTTATAGAATTTTCTGTGTGAGACAGATCTGTTTATTATCAAGTCTGTGATTTTGGTTTGCATCAACTCTTGGTTGTGGGTGAGATCAGCTAAGGGAATCAAGTGCGCAGTATCCTGCTGGGATTAGAGGCGTAAGAGTACAACTGTACCTTGGATCGGTGGGAGACTGATTGGGGTTCAATTATAGTCCAGTCTGAAGTTAGCTTGGAGTGGGCTGGTGTCTGTAGCAGCTTAATACAGTGTGTATTCAATCTGGACTAGGTCCCGGGATTTTTCTGCATTTGCGGTTTCCTCGTTAACAAAATTTCTGGTGTTTGGGTTATTTTATTTTCCGCATTATATTTTATATAATTGAAATAATACAGGTTGTGCGTTCGTGATCATCAATTGGAAATCCAACCTTTGGTTGTTGATTGATATCGATTGATCCTTGGACATTGGTCTTTGGTACCGTCCAAGTATTCCTTGTATTTGATAAAGACTCGCTATTGTTTTATCTTGAGTAAAAATCAAATCAAGAGAGAGATATTAACTCCTTGAGATACTTTTATCTAGATTGAGTCTGACTGTCTAGTTGATTCTCTAGCAAAGTATTTCGGAGTTAGTCCATACAGATTGCTAAGCGAAATATTGGGTGGTGTTGTTAGACCCCCGCTTTTTCAAATAGATCTTCTTCCGTCGGTGTTGAAAACATCATCTAGCCGGTGCCAGTACCCTTCATATAAAACCATCAAGCCATGGCTAGCCACTGCACATAAGTACATCCAACCTGAACCCTTGTAAGCTCATTCACAATACATCTATTTCAGTTGCATTTCATATCAAGATACAACCCAAAAAATCCCCAAACTCGCATCACTTGTAGCCTTGTTCTTTTCAGCGTCTTCCATTCCTTGCTAATCTTCTAACTCGAGTCACAGGCCTTTGTCAAACCTGCAAACATATCCATCGAACCACGTCTACAGAGGAGAGATACTGCAGTCGAGCAGATGCAACTGATAATGGTCTTGCTTGCCGAAACTTGACCTGAACTTCATCAATTCCACCTGATCCTACTCTCCATTCACATCTCGAGCCACTGACTTGCACCAAATACCACCAGGACATATGGCAAACCAAAACAGACTTGAAGCAGTGGAACATCCCCTACTGGTTACAGTCTTGCTCGCCATAATTGCACCAAATCCTCACAATTTCACATCTACATCTCCTTCTATGTCTCAACTGCCAATAACATTCTTATCTGCCAACTCTTGATCCATAATACCTACAGCAACAACATATTCATTCCATTGTTTTTAGCTAAATGGAACTCAAGCATCATACTCAACAAAACACATTGTAAACGTCCATCAGCTCCATGACCTAGACTGGCTTGTACCAACCTCCATTTTATCTCAATTGCGACCACAAAATCCATGCTAGGAGTAACATAATTTCTTCACTGTTTCCTTGCAAATTTCTTCAGCCAACACCATTGTCTCTGCTCGCCTTAACAGCACCAGTACACTCTCACCATGTTGGCTTCTTAATCATGTCCACCACCCGACCTTCACAGCCAGTAAAACCCATTTCAGTTCCATTCCACTGTTGAGAACAACCTCCATATCACAGCAGCGACAACACTCGAGAAGTTGATGGTTCAAGCATTTTCGCGAACACTAGATGAACAGAAATTGACAGTGGCTCTGTGCATCAACAAATCTTCTTCTCTAGCTCTCCAACTCCTGCAAGTTCAATTCAGCACAAACCCATAACTCCATTTCTTCCAAGAACTGAAAATTTTCATCAATCTGCGCCATTTATTGTCACAAACCGGCAAAAACAGCATCAGTTCTTCAGCAGCGTAGTTGTTCGTCTCATCAAGCTCATTTCCTGGCTGTTAACTCATACCACCAGCTTCATCTTCTTCTAATCATTTCGAACTCATTTCAGCCTGCAATTTGAGCTACAACCGCCACACAAACTCGAAACCCATGTTGTTGTGTATACAAATCCAGTTCAAGACATGCATCTCCTCAAAATCGAACCAATTCAGACCCAAAATTAAGTTAACAGGCTGACCATTTCTCATGCCTTCATACTATGTGTTTCTTGTTGTATTCAAGTTCAAGAACCCTTGCTTAATTCTCCGAAAATCATCTCACCAGAAACCATCATTACAACAACACAAAACCCCTTTTTATTCAACTGATTTCAGTCTTGAAATTCCACCAAATACAGCCATCACCCTGAGATCAATTTCCTTCTCTTGGTTGATTCTAACTTCGGCAAGTAGCGAGAAGAAAAGTAGCCTCTCATGGCTTGAACTGATGCAGGACTCGATCCCCTTGCTCTACTTGGGACTTTTGTCTCAAGAGAAACCTAATTCCATCTCCTATACTCTTTCTCCACCAACACATGTGTGCTGAGCTTGTGTGACATGCACTCAAAGTTCTGAGGGGTTTTTTTTTTTTTACCGCCACACAAGTTCCCCCGGCAGCGGCGCCAATTTTGATGAGGTTGTCAACCTATCAATAATAATTCTCTTATGCTATACAAATCTATAAAGAAGTAGTGAGGCAAGTCGAGTTCAATTCCACAGGGAGGTGTGAGTTTTAAGTTATTATGTAAGACAATTTGATGTTGTTGAAAGACACAAACTTTTAAGATTGTAAAGATTGTAATTCAATTTATAAGATGAAATTGACTAGAGATTCATTCGCCACTACCAAAAAAGATATTATTAATCGTACAAGTTCTACTTCCAAATAATTTCGATTGTTAACAACTTAAGACAAGTTATAAGCTCAACTAATCTTTAGATTCCTTAAATCATCGCATAGAATAAGTTCTCTAGCGGAATCTAATCAAATGAATCACCTAAAATAAGCTATCCAGGTGTAATTCAATCAATTGATAAATTTCTGAATCAAGTTGCTCCTAGCCACATGTTCGTAAGCTCGACATAACCTAGGGTTATCTTTTACACACTATTGCATACAAAATCCCTTTGCGACAAATAGTGCACCGCTACTTATGTAAAGATTACTCTAACAATTACGGATTAAAGTTCTCGAATCTAGCATTAGAGTTACATACGAGTTACCTAATTGCACACTTAGATACCTAGCAAACACCTCATGGTCATAAGAACGGTAAAAGATAAACAACGAAAGATCTTTATCGAAAGAATAACTTGCAAGAACTGATTAATAAAACATGTTCGGAGTTTTGAAATCCTCCCCAATCAATAAAGTTATTAGATGATCATATTCTTAATAGTAAAACACATGGCTTAAAAGAGGTTCAGAAAAGCAAACAGTTGAGATGAAAATCCTGGCAGCAAACCAAGCTGTTGTTGATAATGTTCAGATTCAAAGTGCTGTGCCGTCCTCCGGTGGTAAAAAAAGATAGATCTATTGTGTTTCTGCGCCTCCCTTATAACTTTCCTTCCCTGTAATGTCGCAACCTAAACCGCCTCCAACAGTCCTTGTTCGATACAAACACTAAACACCACCCATTTGCAGCCATTCATCACACAAAACTGACGGCAGTAAACCCTTTTCTTAGCTGACTTCTCGGCAGGAAACTCCTTCCAAAACTGAAACAAATAGATCTTCTCCCGTCGGTGTTGAAAACATCATCTAGCCGGTGCCAGTACCCTTCATACACAACCATCAATCCATGGCTAGCCATTTCACATAAGTACATCCAACCCGAACCCTTGTAAGCTCATTCACAACACACCTATTTCAGCTGCATTTCATCTCAAGATACTACCCAAACAATCCCCAAACTTGCATCACCTGTACCCAAACAATCCCCAAACTTGCATCATCTCGAGTCACAGGCCTCTGCCGAACCTGCAAACACATCCATCGAACCACGGCTACAGATGAGAGATACTGCAGTCGAGCAGCTGCAATTGATAATGGTTTTGCTTACCAAAACTTGACCTGAACTTCATCAATTCCACCTGATCCTACTCACCATTCACATCTCGAGCCACTGACTTGCACCAAATACCACCAGGACCCATGGCAAACCAACACATACTTGATGCAGCAGAACAACCCCTACTGGTTACAGTCTTGGTCGCCATAATTGCACCAAATCCTCACAATTTCACATCTACAGCTCCTTCTATGTCTCAACTGCCAATAACATTCTTATCTGCCAAGCCTTGATCCATAATACCTACAGCAGCAACATATTCATTCCACTGTTTTTAGCTCAATGGAACACAACAGCATCAGTTCTTCAGCAACGCAGTTGTTCGTCTCATCAAGCTCATTCCCTGGCTGTTAACTCATACCACCAGCTCCATCTTCTTCTCATCATTTCGAACTCATTTAAGCCTGCAATTTGAGCTACAACCGCCACACAAACTCGAAACCCATGTTGTTGTGTATACAAATCCAGTTCAAGACATGCATCTCCTCAAAATCGAACCAATTCAGACCCAAAATTAAGTTAACAGGCTGAGCGTTTCTCATGATTCAATACTATGTGTTTCTTGTTGTATTCAAGTTCAAGAACCCTTGCTTAATTCTCCGAAAATCATCTCACCAGAAACCATCATTACAACAACACAAAACTCCTTTTTATTCAACTGATTTCAGTCTTGAAATTCCACCAAATACAACCATCACCCTGAGCTCCATTTCCTTCTCTTGGTTGATTCGAACTCCGGCAAGTAGCGAGAAGAAAGGTAGCCTCTCATGGCTTGAACTGATGCAGGACTCGATCCCTTGCTCTGCTTGGGACTTTGGTCTCAAGAGAAACCTAATTCCATCTCCTATACTCTTTATCCACCAACACATGTGTGCTGAGCTTGTGTGACATGCACTCAAAGTTTTGAGTTGTTTTTTTTTTTTTCTTTTTTTTAAAATATGAAAAGCACTCCATAAAATGGCCACATGACCGCCACACAAGTTCCATTTTGGCGTAACCAAATTGAAATTATGATGGGTACATGTCTTGGAAATTTTCCTCATATAAAACATTTAAGATAAAGATATTAGTGCCGCTTTTCCTTCCTTTTCGCAACTTCAAGCCATTCTACCTAAAAACAAAGAAAAGACGCGTAATATACAAAATTTCAAGAGAACTAAAAAGAAAAGTGTAAGAAATTGTTTTCAAAATTGGGTGTTTTAGACATCTATCATTAGCCAATTGCTTTGGGTTGATTCCAACTGGGCCATTAGTCCATTTTCATCTTAGTCGAAGCACTATGAGCTGTAATAGCTGTATTGTGGCCCTAGCCATGACTAGCTAAGGTATTATGGGTTATGCAGCATATGCTATGGGCTTGGCTATGCCTAGCCAATGTGCCGCAATACTTATGATGTGATCATCATATAACTATAATCCATGGTTTAAGTTTATGGCAATGTGCCAGACCTATATTTAAAGTGCAATGTTATTCTAGTACAATTTGTATATGATAGTGCCACTATAGTATGTTCAAGGAACTCGGACATGTACTAAATATAATACTCTCAGTAGCATGTTTATTCAAGAATGGCTTCAAATCCTATTCTGTATATGAATAATGTCATCTACATAGCATAGAAGATGTATATATTGGCACACATGAAATAACGAGGTTTATGCATGGGAAAGCCCTGAAATTTGGCATACATATACACATTTAGAATAGTTATAGGATTACTGAGTTAAGTGAATATGCTTTATTAATTATCTTGCGGAATACAAATTGTTCAGTATATATTTCCCAATCCTGATGCCCGGTCAGAGTTTTTCATTACCTTTCTTACAGTTAGGAAAATCATAATTTACTACAAATGCCCTTGTCAAAAACTCACCATCAACACTTGGTTATTTTCAAAATCTTGAAATCAACTTTCAATTGACTTTTCTTTAACAAATTTTGACAAATCTACGAATTGAACTTTTCATATCACTATCACATTGCGTGGAAGATTTGGTTGATATCCTATCCACTACTTCATTTACTCCTTCAATTGCAAGCACGACTTACTCACATTTCTCATCATGGATGTACTTCTACATCGCACGTTGTTGTAGGCCGCTAGATCAAAAACCCAGTGAATATCCCCATGTGACATGACTGATGTCTCATGTGAAGTCTGCAAGGCAGACGTGTGTTTAGTCGGTCAATTGTTTACTTGGATAAATCGTGAGTCTTAACTTTGATGAGTCGAGCATAATTTTCAATGACGAATGTGACAGGCTCTGTGACTCATCATGATATATTGAACATAAGGTGTCTGCTGAGACAAAAATAATGTTTACAAGTCGAGTCTGATGAATTTTGACATATCATTGTGCCATCTGAGGAAGCAATGATCCTCGGATGTTTGGATTGGTGAACGTCGGTCTAATAATATTGTTGGGTCGATCATGAACCATATATTCTGATATGTCAAGTATTTGGCAGAAAATCAGATATTGCCGAGTTATTATAGAATTCTTATCATCGATCCACTATGTCACGAGTCATCGAATGGTAAAATAGAAATTAGAATATTGGTAAATATTGGATGATCGACCAAGCGGATGGTCGTCCAATGAAATATTGGGTGATGGACCAAGTTGATGGTCGAACAATGACATGTTACTTCTTGGACAGTAGAGCAACAAAAATGTTGGTAGAAAGACCGAACATTTGAATATTAATTAAAATATTGATAGTTGGATCAATATGAAAATTAGTGATACTCAGACTCGATCGAAATTATTACCAAGTTTGAAACCCTAATTTTAGGAAGCCTTGGATCTAAGAGATGGAGGACTGTCCAATATGGGCAGAGAGACCAGGCAACCAATAGGTATGAGGACTGGCCATTGGTGGTGGAGATACCGGCTAGGCTATGTACATAGGATTGTCCAACTTGTGAACTAATCAAAATAGGATTAGGCGAATATAGGATTAGGCGAATATAGGATTAATCAAAATATGGGTTAACGAATGGTGCGATCGGCCGACCATGGTGTCCAAGTGGACCGTCCAAGTTCGGCTATGGTGGTGTACGGACAACCATATCGACGACCGTCCATTCCTAAGAATTTTGTTATTTTTCGTTGGACATTTTAGCATTATTTTGTATTTTCAGAAGAATTTGATCTTGACTGAAACTCTCAATTTTTGCTTGAATGAACAAGTAGGATTTTTGCTTAAACGTTTAGTATTTGGGAAATATAGTTATATTTTAATATATTATGGGGCGTAAAGACCCAATTGTCGTGGGACCATTTGCTTAATCATCCATATGGTGGATTAGCAATATTTTACAAAGATATGAGAAATCAAGAGCATATAGAAAGTGAAAAAAAGGGTGTGTGTGTGGGGGAGCCGTCCAATCATTCTCAATTCTATACAGAAGTGGATACTGCAATTGTGCAATATATAATGATGAAATAAGCGGAATATTGAAAGCTCAGCCAAGAGACTTCAATGATTACGAATTCACTCTCCGAAGATGGTATATGATCAGTCAGAGGTCATCGCAACATGAGCTTTCATGTCCGAACCATAAAATATGAATTTCATATATTCGACTGAAGCTAGGCCAAAAATATACAAAACTATAATTTTAGAATTTTAGCCTTCTGTTGATGGTGGTTTTTTAACAAGGACATAAATTGGAAAATTTCTCTGCCCTGGTTGCAGAAATATAATGAATTCCTGACCCAGCATTATGATTAAGGATTTGTATGTACGACTTGTATTCCACAAGAGAATCAATAATGCATATCAAACCTCTGGTTTAACCGTTGATCGGTGCCTAATAATGTGTATTTCTAAGCCATTTTGTTGTCTTTTGTCACATCTCAAGTACTCTAATGTATTGTTTCAAGTAAAATTATGCATTTTGCGTGTCGGGTATCAATAATTTGTGCTCATTTTATAGGACTGATAAATATGGGGGATTCATAAAGCGAGCCGGGGACTGAAGGTCCGAGTGACAACATTATATATAGTGGAGTTTGCGTGTGGCCTTGAGGATCAAAGCATATCAGAAAGAAGATGGACCAAGTAATGGGCTTAGTCTGTGTTTGGAAAATGAGGAAACAAGTGGAAACTTCATTTATCCATACCTAAGCTAAGGAAAGCATCCAAACATGCCCTAGAGAACTTTACCATCGTCTTTTCCACGGTTAGAAACAAGTTTGCTCAACTTTTATTTCTCTCTTGAACCACACTACCTTCTCTGTCAATCAAAACCAAAAAGAACCCTATATCTATATCAACCCTAATCCAGCTCTATCTCCCTAGCTTTTTCTTCAATTGGTACCATTTCACATCAAGTTACCGTTAGAAGCAAGAGTTGAAGAGGCATGGAGATAAATCAGAACGTTGTGAAATGAGTATTTTGAAGTCTGCATCAATGGTGAGTTCTGAGAACATCAAACCCCTAAATTTTATATTATCTGTTGTATTGTACAAGGGGAAATCTGGTACGAGAATTGTATAAAAAGGGGTTATGTTGTGTAATTGAGGAGAGGCAGAGAGAGATAGAGGAAGTACTCTAATTAGTTTCCTTTTTCTCTTAGGGTTCTAAAAGAGATCAGTTGAAAAACAAATCAATTGTGTTTTTGTTTCTTCAATGAATTTATCTATAATTGAATCTCATTTATATCCTGTTTTCAGTATGTTCTAATTTCTTAAGCTAGGGTTGAGATGAAACCCCTAGACTATCACTAGATACTCATATTTTGATGTTGTTCTTGATGTGCTTTACTGAATTAGGAAATGTTTAATCTTTGAGCTGCAATATATAACTTACACCTAGTATGTCATGCATCCTAGGTTGTTAGAACAATTGTATGTTGCTGTATCAAATCATGTTAAATTGAATACATTAATCTGTGATTGGATGTGCTGTAATAAGACTTCTAATACTAGGGATTAATACCTTAGTTGATGTTAAACCTTCCACATTGAGATCCCTTTGATGAAACGAAAGACTCGTATCTCCATCGCTGATTCAGTATATGGGAAAAGAAAAACTTCGTTGTTGAATATCTAGTATGGTTTGAGTGGTGAAATCAACTACCCTAGTACCACCCATCAACTGTTTTAAAGTCTTTCTTTTGCTGTCAAATTTTACATTTAAATCTTTCTCAAAACAAACTATTTCGTCGTTTCGACAATTATCCGGTTTTAAATTAGTATAGTAGAACTTAGAAATTCAACTTCACACCAACCAAGTCCCTGTGGAAACGATCCGTGCTTACTGTATTATACATTCTAGACACCGTATACTTGCAGTTAGTTTAATTGTAGGCTTTCTAGTCCTACCAAATTTTTGGCGCCGCTGCTGGGGACTCGGTAGCGGTATAGTTTTTTTTTATGTTCCACTTTACTGATTTCAGTTCAAGATCTGTGTATATTTGTTTCAGTTTTAGAGTATAGCTTTTCTTTTCCTAGTTTAACCTAGTTGTATATAATCCACATCTTAATCCCTGCTTTCAATTGTAGTTTGTAATTTGTAGTTACTTCGTTGTCATTCTCATAACTGTATCTGTAGCTTGCTACTGTGGTACAGCTTGGCTAGTTCATCTGTTTACACACCCTGCATCACATATCATTCTTAAAAAAAAAAGTGTAAGAGTCAGTTTCATCCGTAACTATCCACATATGTAGTTGTTATTCTCCCCTTTCTAAAAAAAAAAAACTTCATTTAGATAGCAGCATCTATTTAAGCTTCTTTTAGTTATCAGTCATACTCACTTGCATCATTATTCTGTAGCATACCTTTTATGTTTTCCTGCCATCTTTAGCATACCTCTGTTGTGTATTCCATTTGTTTTTATAATCTGCATCTCAGTGTCATTTATAGATGTAAGTTCTGATGTTCAGTTTCATTTGCATTCTTGCATCTTGTTTCAGTGAGGTACCTGCATCTTTGCATCATCTTTTGAGTCTACTTGCATTCTGTCTTACTGCATTCTCATACCAGCATCATTGTCTTGTAAGATAATCTCACTCCCATATTTCGTTTAGCATATTTAGTCTCCTGTTGTTTTTCAGTTGTAGTTCACTATCTTCTGTAACTTTGTTGTTGTCCTGTAGTTTAGTTAAACCATTTGTTCAGATACTTCTAGTTGTAGCCTATAATTTCAATCACTCTGTATTTGCATCTTTTCATAGTAATATCATGTAGCTTAGTTTGTACATGTTGTTAGATTTCTTAATCTCTTAAAATTACAGTACATCACCATCTGTAGTAGTGTAGCAGAATGCATCTCATCATATTATGCATCTATAACTTTCTAGTTCCACATGAACTTCTTCAGTTTTGAGCATTCTGTAGCTTGACTCTAGTGTTGTAGTCTCTTTCATGTAAACTGAACCTGTAGATCAAGAATCTGTAGAAGTTAGTATATCATCAACTAAGTAATTGCATTTCATTTTCCTGTAATATTCCAAGCATTCTTGCATAATAGTTAAGAGTCCTTTCTGTCTTTTCACTTTCATTTAGGTAACTGCATCTCCGCATATTAGTCAGTAACATAACATTTTATCCCGTAGTAATCATAAACTGTTATCTTTATAAGAAGCATTATTTAGCTGTAGTTTGCATTTAGTTACCATTTACACAATCCTGTAGCTGTATAAAGTAGTTCATTGTCACTGTCACCCTGTATAAATTCCATCCCAGCACTCTGCATAGCATCCCCATTCTGTTTACGTTTACAGCTTGTCCACAATTTTTGTTCCATTCTGTCCTGTTCAAATCTTTCATCTGGGGATAGCTTAGCTTCCAGTTATTGCAGTGATAATTTTGCTATGACAGTCTAGGTTATGCACTGTCAGTGATAAAAAAAATAGCTTTCCTTGTTTCACTGCGCTACTTGCGCAATTCTGGGAACTGAAATTCTTTTTTTTTTGAGTTGCCAGGTACATGCAATACTGAAGTACGAGCCAAGGACAAGGAGAAAAAGGAGCACAACAGTCTGTGGAAATGCCTAAACCTGGTTTAATACCAGCAGTATCGTATTCTCAAACTGGATGTTCCATCTCGAATAGTTACCACGTCCTTCCTCTGAATTACTGCTTGAGCATTGCCAAACCCTACAACATATAAAATCTTTGTGCATAACCGTGTCATACTCTGAGTAAACATATTTGCTAGCTGAAATTGTTGTTCCACTGCGCATCTCAATATCTGCAGAACTGTGTGCTTGTGTGCATTCATCCCTGATCGGATTTTCCTAAGCCCTTGTTTCCCTGACCTGCTGATCACATATTGACTCTGTTTGCATGATTTTGAAAACTAGCTTTTGATTTCTCATAAGTTTTGATTCACTGCATTATGATTTTCTCAGTCGAATGTTGCTGTAATTGATGTGCTATCTAGGCTATGATTGTGTCTTTTAGAGACCAAACTAATCGACTAGTTAGAATTCATCGAGAGGACGTAGTTGAAATCCCTGTTTCTGACGTAGAAGGCCCTGACCAACCAGAGACAATGGGTGAACAGTTGAATCAACCCCGTAGTCTCAAGGATTACATGTACCCCACGAGGACAAGCCAGCCCTCTTGTATTGTTCTACAAGAAACTGCTGGTCATTTTGAGTTAAAAGCGAGCACAATACATATGCTCACTGTGTTTCGAGGGGTTGATGCTGAAAACCCTTACCACCACGTGAGAGATTTTGAGGAGATTTGTGGGACTCTGCGATTCAATCAGTTGACAGAAAAGTCCCTGAAATTACGTTTATTTCCTTTCTCTTTGAAGGAAAAGGCTAAATCCTGGTTGTATGCTTTGCGACCATAGTCCATGAGAACCTGGGATGAACTTACGAAAGAATTTTTCAAAAAGTTCTTCCCAAATCATAAAACAGCCAACATTCGTCAGGATATCAATAGTTGTGTTCAAAAAGATGGTCAGACATTGTCCAAGTATCTAGAGCGATTTAATGATTTGTTACTCCAATGTCCTCACCATGGTTTCGAACAGTGGAGACTATCAAAAATTCTATATGAAGGGTTGGATTTTGCCACTCGATCCATGGGTGAAGCTATGTGCAATCGATCCATGGTTGAAGCTATGTGCAATGGTGAATTCATAGATAAAAGTGCCGACGAGTCGTGGTCCTTTCTACATGAAGTTGCCGAGAAAACTCAGCAATGGGAATCTGTTAGAGAACCTAGAAAGCCGACCAACAGGGGTAGTGTTCATAAGCTAGAGTCTGATTTTGAGGGTAATGCAAAAATTGCATCTCTATCTAGGAGAGTTGAGGCTTTAAAATTGGAGAAAAATATAAATTTGTTGCTTCTACTTCTTGTAACCAAGTTGAGGTTTCTATTTGTGTTGTGTGTAATAGTTCAGACCATCTAGTCGAAAGTTGTCCACAAATGCATGCATTTCAGGAGTCTAGAATGGAAGAGGCCAATGTTTTGTATCAAAAGCAAGAGAATAACCCATATTCTCAGACATATAACCCAGGGTGGAGGAACCACCCTAACTTTTCATGGTCCAAGGGCCCTGTACAAGGGGGTGCATCTGGAAACGCACAAGGATATTCATATCCTAGAAACCCCCAAGTACAATCATACACACAACACCCTTCTGAGAAAAAAATGTCTAGCATTGAAGAAAGTGTCGGTCTGTTGACCTAAAATCTTTTGCAAATTCAGAAAACCACTGACCAACGTTTCACAAGTCTAGAACTTGAGATGGGTCAGATCTGTGATACGCTTAATGAGAGGGAAATGGGTAAGTTCCCAAGTCAGCCTCAGCAGAACCCGAAAGGCGCATTTCAGGCAAGTACTTCTACTTGCAATGAGTCGTCACATGACCAGTTGAATGCTGTTACTACTCTTCGTAGTGGTAAAGTAGTTTATAATAATGTAAGCATGACTGAAAAGAGTGAGTCTGTTTCCAAGTCATCATTGCATAAAACACCACATAACACAACAACTACAAAAAATGAATCTGCACCTGTTTTTAAATCTAAAAGTTCTATTGATGTTTTTATGCCTTCTAATGTGCCTGTAGCTCCTTTTCCCCAAAGGTTGGAGAAACAAAATAAAGGAACATAGTATAACGAGATATTGGAATTTTCCAGGCGAGTCAATATTAACATTCCATTTCTCAAAGCAATCAAGCAGATCCCTGCTTACGCTAAGTTCTTGAAAAATATGTGCACACAAAAGAGAAAGTTTAATATGCACAAGCGTGCCTTTATCGCTGAACATGTAAGTTCCATCATTCAAAATAAGACTCCACCTAAGTTTAGAGACCCAGGTTGTCCAACAATCACATGCATGATAGATGACCATACAGTCAATAAGGCATTACTAGACTTAGGGGCTAGTGTGAACCTACTGCCGTATTCGGTATATGTGCAGTTGGGTATTGGAGAGCTAAAACCAACACCTATAACTATGCAATTGGCGGACAGATCCGTCAAAATTCCTCGTGGTGTGGTAGAAGATGTTTTGATTAAGGTTGATAAGTTCTACTTTCCTGTGGACTTCATTGTATTAGACACTCAGCCTGTACAGAACCTAGACTGTCACATTCCTGTCATTTTAGGACGTCCCTTCTTGGCGACGTCCAATGCAATTATTAATTGTCGTAATGGAGTGTTGAAGTTGTCATTTGGTAACATGACTGTGGAGTTAAATGTTTTTAATGCTAGCTAGCAACATTTATATCTTGATGATGATGATAATTTGCATGAGATTAATATGATTGAAAGTTTGATTCAGGACTCGCTGTCTAGTAACATGTCTGTTGATCCTTTGCATGCTTCTTTGAATAATTTTAACTTGGATCTATTTGATGATGAGTACATAAGTGAAGTGAATTCGTTGCTTGAATCTGCACCTCTCATGGACACGACTAAATGGAAAGCTAGAGTGGAGCCACTTCCACTCTCTGAATCCAAGTCTGTCCCGTCTCTTGTTCAGCCACCAAAGCTTGAACTGAAACCACTGCCTGATACTCTTAAATATGCATTTTTGGGCTCTTCCAATACTTTGCATGTAATCATTTCATCTGCTTTAGATATAGAACATGAGAGTAAGCTTTTAGAAGTACTTAAAGAGCATAAAGAAACCTTAGGATGGACAATCTCAGATATTAAGGTATTATTCCCACAGTCTGTATGCATCACATAAATCTTGAAGATAATGCTAAAACATCTAGGTAAATGCAGAGGAGGCTTAGTCCTAACATGAAAGAGGTTGTTAAGGGTAAGATCCTTAAGCTTCTTGATGCAGGTATCATATATTCAGATAGCAAATGGGTTAGTCCCATTCAGGTTGTGCCGAAAAAGTCAGGTGTTACTGTAGTTCAAAATGATAAAGATGAGTTAGTTCCTGCTCGAATCACCACAGGGTGGCGAGTTTTCATTGACTATAGAAAGTTGAACACAGTTACAAGGAAAGATCACTTCCCTCTCCCTTTCATAGATCAAATGTTAGAAAGGTTATCTGGACATAGTCACTACTGTTTCCTAGATGGCTATTCTGGTTACAACCAGATTCACATAGCACCCGAAGATAAGGAAATAACTACATTGACATGTCCTTGCGACACATTTGCTTGTCGTCGCATGCCTTTCGGGTTGTGTAATGCACCCTCTACATTTCAACGTTGTATGATGAACATTTTTTCTGACATGATAGATAAGTTTCTTGAGATATTCATGGATGACTTTTCAGTCTTTGGGTCTTGTTTTGATGAATTCTTGCATCATCTCACACTTGTTTTGATCATATGTAAAGAAAAGAAACCAATTTTGAACTGGGGAAATGCCATTTCATGGTCCAATCGGGCATTGTTTTAGGGCATATCATCTCTGAAAAAGGCATAAAAGTTGATAGCGCAAATGTCGACCTTATCCAACACCTTCAGAAACCTCGCTATGTGAGGGAGGTTGGATCATTTTTAGGCCATTCTAGTTTCTATCGTAGATTCATTAAAGACTTCAGTAAAATCTCAAGACCACTTTGTAATTTACTTGGTAAAGATGCTGCTTTTGTATTTGATGATGCTTGTGTGCGTGCATGGGAAGAACTCAAAACTCTTTTAACTTCAGTCTGACCACCTGAATGGAAATTGCCATTTGAAATCATGTGTGATGCGTCTGATTTTGCTGTTGGTGCTGTTTTAGGACAGCGCGTCGATAGACTTCCATAGATGATATACTATGCTAGCAAAACTCTTAACAATGCTCAACTTAACTACTCAACTACTGAGATAGAATTGCTTGCTTTTGTTTTTGCATTGGACAAGTTTAGGTCATACCTGATAGGGTCTAAGGTCATCATTTACACTGATCATGCTGCTCTAAAATTCCTTCTTTCCAAGAAGGATGCTAAAGCTCGTCTTATCCGATGGATACTGTTGTTACAGGAATTCGATCTCGAAATTCGAGATAAGAAAGGTTCTGAATATGTGGTTGCTGATCACTTGTCTAGGTTAAATGCTGAGTCTGTGGATGAAACCTTGCTTATTAGAGTCATTTCCTGATGAACAATTAATGCTTGTGTCTGAGCTTCCTTGGTTTGCTGACATTGTTAACTATCTTTCCACAGGAAGAATGCCTTTGCATTGGTCTAGATAATACCGTTTTAAGTTCTTGGTTGAAGTTAAACACTTTTTTTGGGATGACCCGTACCTGTTTAAGTATTTCCCAGACCAAATCATTAGGAGATGTGTCCCCAACAATGAACAAAAAGATGTGATATCTTTTTGTCATGACCAAGCATGTGAAGGCCATTTCAGTGCCAAGAAAACTGCTGCGAAGGTCTTGCAAGGTGGGTTTTATTGGTCATCACTGTTTAAAGATTGTCATGCTTATTGTATTGCTTGTGAACGTTGTCAGAAACTAGGAAGTATTTCGAAGAGAAACATGATGCCATTGCACCCTATTTTGATTGTTGAACTTTTTGATGTGTGGGGAATCAATTTCATGGGTCCGTTTCCTAATTCTGAAGGTAAGCTATACATCCTTGTTGCTGTTGATTATGTTTCTAAGTGGGTAGAAGAAATTGCGACCAAAACAAATGACCACAAAGTGGTACTTTCATTCTTAAAGGAAAATATATTTTCTCGTTTTGGCACACCTAGAGCTATAATCAGTGATGGTGGTTCACACTTTTGCAATAGATCTTTTGAGTCATTAGTACGCAAGTATGGCATAACTCATAAAGTCTCAACCCCATACCATCCACTGACCAGTGGACAAGTAGAGGTTTCTAATAGGGAGATTAAGCATATTCTTGAAAAGACGGTTAACCCGTCTAGAAAAGATTGGTCTTTATGATTGAATGATGATTTATGGGCCTATAGAACAGCATATAAAACTCCTATTGGCATGTCTCCTTACAGACTTGTGTATGGCAAGCCTTGTCATTTACCTGTTGAACTAGAACGTCGAGCATATTGGGCAGTTAAGAAACTTAACTTTTCTCTTGATAAGGCAGGTACTCAAAGGAAACTTCAGCTCAATGAATTGGAAGAGCTGAGAAATGATGCTTATGATAGTGCTAAAATGTACAAAAATAGAATGAAAGTGTTTCATGACAAGCGAATTTTGCGCAAGTCTTTCACACCTGGCCAGAAAGTGTTATTGTACAACTCTCGCTTGCATCTTTTTCCAGGTAAATTGTGTTCTAGATGGACATGCCCATTCTTGGTGCGCGCAGTATTCCTCATAGATCTGTAGAACTCGAAGATGTAGCAATGAAGAACGTCTTCAAGATCAATGGGAAGAGTCTAAAGCCATTCCTTGGAACCAGTTCCGCCCGACATTGAAACAAATGATCTGGAAGACCCCGTCTATCTGGATTGAATCAGTTGTCCCTTGTACATATCAGGTTTAGAATTCCTTTTTCTTTCTCTTGCTTTCAGTTTGATAGATTAGTTTTTTATTTGTTGTATATAAGTTTTGTTTTTGTGATATCTACCTGGTTGTGTGATTCAAAGCACTCAACCGTCTAGTTTGACAACACTTGGTGGATCCGGTACTCTCTAACCTCTTCTTTCTCTTCATGAACTTCATGGCATGTTATAACTTTGCGAATCCTTAGAAACATTGAGGACATTGTTTAACATAGGTTTGGGGTGCGAGTAAATATCACATGAAATTTTTAGTGATTTGGTATGCTTGAATCTTGTGACTAGATATCATTTAAAAAAAAAAATTGAAAAAGTGAGCTCATTTACCTTGATTTCTGATTCATGTGCATGTATCATATTTTAGGGTTCTTGATCTGATGATAAGGTACTCCTGATTTCTAGAACCATAACATATGAAGTTCGATTTATTTTATCTTTTTTTTTGAAACCTTTTGAACATCTGATCTGAAAATCGACTTGTACAATCTATCAAGCTTGCATAGCGTTGTTTGCATAGTCTAGTAGACTACCCACCATCCAGAATATTGATGAGACTTGCTAAAGATTCAAACTCCTAGATTTCAAAAAAATATAAGTGCGGGAAATAATGTGTGCTACTTTAAACTTTTGTCTTTGAAAGATAAATTGACATATCCAACTGTTGAGAATAGAACTTGAGATACAGGTGTCACATTTTTATGGAATTTGAGCTTATATTTTATCCTAGAACTTTGTGGGTATGTTCTAAGCAAACCCTCACGAGACTTCAACTCGTCCACTAAGTACACTTAGTGGTTTAAAAGGCTTATTGCATTCGCTAAATGCAATCGAGAAACCATCTACAGTGGTATAGGTAGGATTTTCTTAGTTTTATGTTACTCGTGGACGAGCAAAATTCAGGTTTGGGGGTGTGATCGGTGCCTAATAATGCGTATTTGTAGGCCATTTTGTTGTCTTTTGTCACATCTCAAGTACTTTAATGTATTATTTCAAGTCAAATTATGCATTTTGCATGCCGGGTATCAATAATCCTTTTGTTGTAAATATTGATATTTTGTGCTAATTTTATAGGACCGATAAATATGGGGGATTCATAAAGCGAGCCGAGGACTGAAGGTTAGAGTGGCAACATTATAGAGAGTGGAGTTTGCGTGTGGCCTTGAGGATCAACGCATATCATAAAGAAGATGGACCAAGTAATGGGCTTAGTCTGTGTTTGGAAAATGAGGAAACAAGTGGAAACTTCACTTATCCATGCCTAAGCTAAGGAAAGCATCCAAACATGCCCTAGAGAACTTTACCATCGTCTTTTCCACGGTCAGAAACAAGTTTGCTCAACTTTTATTTCACTCTTGAACCACCGACACTACCTTTTCTGTCAATCAAAACCAAAAAGAACCCTATATCTCTATCAACCCTAATCTAGCCCTATTTCCCTAGCTTTCTCTTCAATTGGTACCATTTCACATCAAGATACCATTAGAAGCAAGAGTTGAAGAGGCATGGAGATAAATCAGAATGTTGTGAAATGAGTATTTTGAAGTCTGAATCAATGGTGAGTTCTGAGAACATCAAACCCCTAAATTTTATATTATCTGTTGTATTGTACAAGGGGAAATTGGGTACGAGAATTGTATAAAAAGGGGTTATGCTGTGTAATTGAGGAGAGGCACAGAGAGATAGAAGAAGTACTCTAATTAGTTTCCTTTTGCTCTTAGGGTTCTGAAAGAGATCAGTTGAAAAACAAATCAATTGTGTTTTTGTTGCTTCAATGAATTTATCTATAATTGAATCTCATTTGTCTCATGTTTTCATTATGTTCTAATTTCTTAATCTAGGGTTGAGATGAAACCCTTAGACTATCACTAGATACTCATATTTTCATGTTGTTCTTGATGTACTTTACTGAATTAGGAAATGTTTAATCTTTGAGCTGCAATATATAACTTACACCTAGTATGTCATGCATCCTAGGTTGTTAGAACAATTATATGTTGTTGTATCAACTCATGTTAAATTGAATACATTAATCTGTGATTGGATGTGTTGTAATAAGATATCTAATACTAGGGGTTAATACCTTAGTTAATGTTAAACCTTCCACATTGAGATACCTTTGATGAAGCGAAAGACTCGTATCTCCATTGCTGATTCAGTATATGGGAAAAGAACAACGTCATTGTTGAATATCTAGTATAGTTTGAGTGGTGAAATCAACTACCCTAGTACCACCCATCACCTGTTTTAAAGTATTTCTTTTGTTGTCACATTTTACATTTAAATCTTTCTTAAAACAAACTATTTTGTCGTTTCGACAATCATTCAGTTTTAAATTAGTATAGTAGAACTTAGAAATTCAACTTCACACCAACCAAGTCCCTGTGGGAACGATCCGTGCTTACTGTATTCTACATTGTAGACACCGTATACTTGCGGTTAGTTTAATTGTAGGATATCTAGTCCTACCAACCGTCGCATAATATATATATATAAGTGGAGTATTTCATTACTAGTAGACTATCATATTAATTGGACAGTTCCTAGACGATTGACCGTTAGTATAGAGCAATATTATCCTCGGGTAACTACTGATGCTGGTGACGACTACCCTTCACATGGTCTCTCCATGTACAAAATATATATTCTACTGAAAATACTGTATTTAATACATAGTAATATCGAGTATCGTCTCAAGTCACAAACTCCCACGGCCGAGTTCTGTGAATATACTATAGTGGCAGTATCTATTCAGATCGTACTGGAATATCATTAAACTTCAAATCTAGGCTTGGCATGTCGCCATAGACTCAAAATCTAGATCATGGCCATATGATGATCAAATCATGATTGATGGCCTAAAAATTACGACACATTGGCTAAGCGTCGCCAAGCCCATAGGATATATTGTATACCCCACAATATCTTGGTTAGCTATAGCCAAGATCACAATACAGCTTTTGTTGCTCATGGCGCTTCAGCCAAGATAAGAATGGATGACAGGCCTAATTGGAATCATCCCAAAGAAGTCGGCCAAATCCATAGCATAGCCAATCACAACTTGGCAAAATATCATCAGAACTGTGGCATAGCCACTACCACGACAAAGAGCTATAGCACATAGCACGCAACATCATTGCGCCTTAGAAGCCATAGCCAAGGCCATGGCATATTCAGCGCGACATTGTAACGCCTTGGAATCCATGGCACATGCCATATCATATGTTGCACGATATCAACGCGCCTTGTAAGCCACAGCCAAGGCCGCAACATGTCCCGCGCGACATTAACACGCCAACCTGTGCTACACGATATTAGCGCGCCTTGGCAGCCACGACCAAGGCTGCAACATGTCCCGTGCAACATTAACGCGCCTTGGCAGCCACGGCCAAGGATGCAACATGTCCTGCACGACATTAACGCGCCTTGGAAGCCACGACCAAGGCTGCAACATATACTGCGCTCTATTATTACACTTTGGTTGGCCATGTCCAAGGCCGTGGCATATGGTGCGCGACATTTTAGGATCTTGGCTTGCTATGTACAAGTCCTAACATAGCCATTATAACTCGCGGCCTAAAAAGAGTCTAATCTTAGCTCATACTCCACCCGCGATTAGCCTAATTCCATTCTGTTAGAGCATTGCTCGGCCGAACTCCCAAGCGTTGTTATCTCAAGTTTGTTTGTCAAGTTTAGTTGTCAAAGCTATAAGTCATGATTTATAGTCTACTTATATCTATGTCTCGGATTAGGATAAATGTGTAGTTGAGCTTTAGACTTCACGGCGTTCATCGATTGAAGACCAAGAACAACTAAGGGGAGCTTGTAGAACTTCATCAACAAAAGGTATATGGAGACTTGAAATCAAATAGTACTCAGAAGTATATTCTATTCTATCTCCTATTGATACAAAGTCGTATAGCTATATAGACTTCATATTATACACATTTGATATTTCGAGCTGAGTTTAACTCGCTTATGTTTTTCTCGAAATATGTATTGGAAAGCTTTTTGCTTTAACCACGTTCATCATTATTCTTGACGAAAGTCAAAATATGATCATATGAAAATCACCTGGTAACTTCTTACATGATTTGTGTGAGACAGTCATTTAATGTAGGCTCAGAATGTTTCGTATTGATCATTCGATCACTTGAAACTTGCTTATAAGCTAATAGTTTGTGTGAGACAACTATTGTCATCTTATAAGAATGTTTCAATGATTGAAATGGGAGTTAAGAACTAAAACCCATGTCTGGATACATTACGGTTTGTGTACTCAGTGTATGAACTGTTTTGATGGAATTCAAGACCGGAAGTTTGCATACCCGTTCGCAAACTTTTTCAACTGTTTAAGTCAGGGTACTTAAGTTTACATACCTGTTCGCAAACTGATTTAACTGTTGAAGTCCTGGAACCAAGTTTGCGTACCCGTTCGCAAATGCTTTCAACTGAGTTCGGCCCGGAGCTAAAGTTTACGTACCCGTTTGCAAACTGTCGGCTTGTGACCAATGTCCGGAACTTAAGTTCACGTACTCGTTTGCAAACTTAAGTGGTTCAAGTTCTTAAATCGATTAAGTATGATTTCATACTGATGAACACCTACATTTATAAATTAAGGAATGCAATCTTTGCAAATGTGGCTAAAATGTTCATGAACTGATTCTTTTGAATCAATCCGATTTTGCTTCAATTGTGTCTTGTATAGTTCTATGAGAATATAAACAATTGAACAACTCTATGAGTAATACAATTAGATTCATTTGATTATAAATTGATCTAGAAGTGTTAAGATGAACAAGGTTAAGAGAAAAGTGTTCATATGGCTAACTTCGGTTAACTGTTATTGAGCCAACTCAATATACACGTTTAGGTACGGTTACCCATATCTAAATGAAGGTATATTTCATTTGTGTGTAACAAGCTAAAGACCATCCAACGGTGGAAAGATATTATCTTGAATCTTGAATCAGGTTTCATCTAACGGTAAATATTGATTGCTTTGTTCCAATGTTATCAAACCTTAATTTGAAGACTATATAAGGGAGAACTTTAGCAACTGGGAAACCTAATCCCCACACCTCCTGGGTGATACTACTTACGAATAGAGTCGATTCTCCTTTAACCTAGGATTTTCCTAAAACCAGTATAGGTTAGCGACTTAAAGACTTAATTGGGATTCTGAATCCAGACCCAACTATTTTCTCAGTAGTTGCGTGTTCTGATCTTACTTTGTTTTATCGTGAGTACAATCTTCTCAAAGATTTTCTTGAGATTTATCTCTGATAGGTAAGATATAAAAAGTAATCACAAAGCTCTTCGTCTCATTCATTGTGATTCCACAATAACTTGTTCTTTCTAGACTGTTCTTCGGGAATATAAGGTCGGATTATCAATTGGTTCATGTTCACCTTGATTTATCAAAAGACAGAACAAAACTTCGTATGTATTTCTGTGGGAGACAAATTTATTTATTCAAGTAGACTTTTATGTGTGAGACAGATTTATTTATCAAGTCTTCGACTTTGGGTCGTAGCAACTCTCACTTGTGGGTGAGATCTGTTAGAGCACTGCTCGGTCGAACTCGCAAGCGTTGCTATCTCAAGCTTGTTTGTCAAGTTTAGTTGCCAAAACTATAAGTGTTGATTTCTAGTCTACTTATAGCTATGTCTCGGCGAGCTTTAGACTTCACGGCGTTCACCGATTGAAGACGAAGAACTACTAAGCAGAGCTTGTAGAATTTCATCAACAAAAGGTATGTGGAGACTTGAACTCATCTATCACCCATAAGTCTATTCTATTCTATCTCCTATTGAGACAAAAGTCCTATAGCTATATAGACTTTACATTATACACATTTGATATTTCGAGCTGAGTTTAACTCGCTTATATCTTTCCCGAAATACGTGTTAGTAAGATTTTTGCTTTAACCACGTTCATCATTATTCTTGACGAAAGTCAAAAGATGATCATGTGATCACCTGGTAACATCTTACATAATTTGTGTGAGACAGTCATTTGATGTAGGCTCAGAATGTTTCGTATTGATCATTCGATCACTTGAAAATTTCTTATAAGCTAATAGTTTGTGTGACACAACTATTGTCATCTTCTAAGAATGTTTCAATTATTGAAATGAGAATTAAGAACTAAAAACCATGTCTTGATACATTATGATTTGTGTACTTAGTGCACGAACTGTTTTAATGGAATTCAGGACCTGAAGTTTGCATACCTGTTTGCAAACTTTTTCAACTGTTTAAGTCAGGGTACTTAAGTTTGCATACCCGTTCGCACACTGATTTAACTGTTGAAGTCTTGGAACCAAGTTTGCATACCCGTTCACAAACGGTTTCAATTGAGTTCGGTCCAGAACTAAAGTTTGCGTACCCGTTTACAAATTGTCGGCTTGTGACAAATGTCCGGAAATTAAGTTCGCTTACCCGTTTGCAAACTTAAGTGGTTCAAGTTCTTAAATCGGTTAAGTATGATTTCATACTCATGAACATATACATTTATAAATTAAGGAATGCAATCTTTACAAACCGTGGCTAAAATGTTCATGAACTGATTCTTTGAATCAATCCGAATTTTTTTCAATTGTTTGTATACTTCTATGATAATATAAACAATTGAAAAACTCTATGCGTAACACAATTAGATTCATTTGATTATCAATTGATCTAGAAGTGTTAAGATGAACAAGGTTAAGAGAAAAGTTTTCTTATGCCTAACTTCCGTTAACTGTTATTGAGCCAACTCAATATACACGTTTAGGTATGGTTACCCATATCTAAATGAAGGTATATTCATTTGTGTGTAACAAGCTAAAGACCATCTAACGGGGGAAAGATATTAGCTTGAATCTTAAATCAGGTTTCATCTGACGGTGAATATTAAATGCTTTGTTACCAAGATAACATTGATTGCAAACCCTGATTTGAGTACTATATAAGGGAAAACTCTAGCAACTGGGAAACCTAATCCCCACACCTCCTGTGTGATACTAGTTGCGACTAGAGTCGATTCTCCTTTAACCTTGGTTTTTCCTAAAACCATTATATGTTAACGACTTAAAGACTTCATTGGGATTTTGAAGCTAGACCCAACTATTTTCTATGTAGTTGCATGTATCTTACTTTGTTTTATCGTATTGAGTACTATCTTCTCTAAGATTTGCTCGAGATATATCTACGATAGGTAAGCTATGAAAAATAATCACAAATCTCGTCGTCTCATTCTTTGTGATTCCATAATAACTTGTTCTACTATCATATAGTTAAGTTATCGTGAGGTGATTGATATTACTAGGTTTTTCTTCGGGAATATAAGACCGGTGTTTCAATTGGTTCCTGTTCACCTTAATTTATCAAAAGATGGGACAAAAACTTCGTAGGTATTTCTGTGGGAGACAGATTTATCTATTCAATAGACTTCTCTGTGTGAGACAAATTTGTTTATCAATTCTTAGACTTAGGGTCATAGCAACTCTTAGTTGTGCGTGAGATCAGCTAAGGGAATCAAGTGCGTAGAGTCCTACTGGGATTCAGAGACGTAAGGAACGCGACTGTACCTTAATCAGTTTGAGATTGGTTAGGGCTCAACTACGTTCCAGTCTGAAGTTAACTTGTAGTGGGCTAGAGTCTGTAGCGTCTTAATACAGTGTGGTGTTCAAATATGGACTAGGTCCCGGGGTTTTCTGCATTTGCGGTTTCCTCGTTAACAAACCTTCTGGTGTCTGTGTTATTTGTTTTTTGCATTATATTTTCTATATAATTGAAATATCACAGGTTGTATGTAGTTCAATCAATTGGTAAATCCAACCTTTGGTTGTTGATTGAAATTAATTGACACTTGAACATTGGTCTTTGGTACTGTTCAAGTTGTTTCTCATAATAATCAGGCTCGCGGATTTCTATCTATTTGATTTTTTGATTATATTGAGAAACAAAGATATAACTCTTGGATATATTTTCCTTGATTGAGTCTGACTGTCTAGTTGATTCTCTTGGAATTATATTGGAGTTAGTCCATACAAATTTCTTAAACGAAATATTGGGTGTGGTTGTTAGACCCCCGCTTTTTCAATTGGTATCAGAGCAGGCTAACACGTTTAAGACCTTATAAGTCTGCGTTTGTAGCAATATGACTCTATAGACAGAAACGCTATCTCAAACAATGCAACATCAGTTCAGAAACGTTCTAACTTGGTTCAAAACAATGTTTCTCCGGATAAGTCTATCACATCTTCTACATGGTCTGAGACTGTGTATAACTGGGAAGCACGCCTAAATGAACAGTTGAATGATTTTCAGATAAAAGTGATTCAGACGATGAATACGATGTTGATGAGGAAGTCTCACAATACATCAAGATTTTTGACCATCTCATAAAGAAAAAGAAGTCAACATCTTGCTTGGCTGAGTTTCTGACTCCTCTCTGTCTAGAAAACAAGAAAATGAGAAAGCTCTTTAAAGGTAACGATTGTGGATATAATCTCTTAAAATCCCTTCTTTAAGATTGAGAAGAAGATGTACGTTCAAAGAATTCTGAATGTGAAAATCTTCGTCGAAATCTCTTTTTGTTGAAAGAAGAACTTGCTGAATCTGAAGCTAAATATAGCTCTCAACAATATTCTTTTAAAGATAGAGAGAACATTTTTCTCTCACGAGAGAAACAAATGGAGGATGAGCTTTCTGCTGCTCAGAATAAGGTAATTATGCTGGAGGAAAACTTGAAAAAGTTTAATCTTAGTTCAACAAAATTATCCACTATGCTGGGAGCTTGTAAGAATTATCGTGATACGCAAGGTTTGGGCTACGAAGGAATAGACGCTCCAAGCAGTAGCAAGATTAATTTTGTTTGTACTGATAGAAATTTCCTGCAGAAAACTTGCTCTAATGGCAAAAATGAAAAATTACCTTCTACGGCAGAAGCTTCAATAAACAAAGGAAGTCAACCTCCTACTCATAACAGAAAGATTAATAACATTCCCCTAAGATGTTATTATATCGGAAACAAAGGTCATCTTGAGAAAAGATGTGGTTTTCGCTTGTGGAATGAAAAACTTCATAACATTCTTATCTGGATGTCTAAGGAAGTAATCAAACTGGTTTCTCATGTTACTGGTCTTAAACGTACAACTCTCAGACAAGAAAAGTGTTATGATGAGCCAAGTCTTGCACGTAATGATAACACGGAGGCTTTCTATAATTGTAAAAAAAATTATGGTATATAGGAACAAATGACTGCCTTGTTGATCCAATGAGTAAGGAAGACTCTTCAAACCCTTCTTCCGTAACTAAAGGAAGGGTTGGATCAAAATTGTCAATCGTTTCTGAATATATTCACATCAATAATCGTGTTTCGGAACTGAATACCAGTATAAATAGACTCAAGCACAACATTAAGAGGGAAAGGAAGGCAATAACTTCGGGTATTTCTTGTCCTCCTCTTGTTAATTCTCTTGAGACTAACTCTATTGACTTTTCTGATAATATTCTAGAAGGAAAATGGGAAAATGTCAATACTTTTGATGAGCTATATGCTCGTAAAATTACAACTTGACTACTTACAAATGTGCATCCTCTTTGAGACCGTGTGAGGATGCGCATAATTCTCAAGAAGTTCTTCTTCTTGACAAAGTGGTCTTTGTTGAATCTGCTTTTCGTTTTAAAAAATAAATTGATCATCTTACTGCCGAGCCTTGCTCCGGTTAATTATTACATGATGCAATATATTTGATCAATATCTCTTGAGAAATTTTTCTTTGTTGTTCACTTTGAAAATCTTCGTTTTTCCTTATTGACAGTTGATTTATTGACTATCAACATTTACCTTGTGCTCTATTTCTGAGCTAAGAGGTTCTGTCTTTAGAATTTGTTTTTATGAAAACATACTTCCAAAAATAAGCTCTATTGGTTCCTTGGTTTTGAACATGGTTCATAACCACGAACGTACGTGCACCCGACCCCTGCCAAACAAAGACGAGTAACCGTAGGGTGTCCCTATGAAAATCTCGTATAAATATATATCATGGGTTCCTTCTTCTGATATATACTCGTTCCGTAACATCAATATTTCTTGCGGTATTATGGTGTTCACAATGGAAGGATGCAAAAAGGAAGACAAAGTTGAAGAGGGAAAAGTCATTGAGTTTCACGAGAACCATGTTTTCATAATCTGCTACCATGCAGTCGATCATGAAAACGATCTTCCAGTTCAGATGTCATCTCAATTGGTTGGTTATCTTCTTCGAGAATTTGAGATTGTTCGTGATCAACTTGAAATTGTGACAAAGAATCTTGAATTTCTGAAGGTTAAACTGAAGAAAGCAACTGATGAACTCGTTTTTGTTCGATCCGTGGTTGTTGATTATGTCTAAAGTTTGATTTTGTCTAGGAAACTTCTTATGAGAATTTATTCTTGTGTTTTAAGAAGGATAACTAGGGTTTGGAGCAACATATATTGTGATTACACATAGCTATTGCCAACGATTTTCATCTTACAATGTTTTTAGATTTATTTATCTAAATTCGAAGTTATTTGGAAGATGATTTTGCAGTATTAATCTTCATTGGTTTTATATATTGCAAATAATGTTATGGGATATGTGTGTTTACGTCCGTGAACTATGATTGTCCCATATATGTCAAAAGTTAAGTCTACCACGTCACTATGCAAATATTGATGGAAAATAGAATGAACTTTTGAATTATATGTCAAAGATTGAGTCTATGGTATCATTATGCAAATATTGATGAAAAATAGGATGAATCTTTGAATATTCCGCAGTATTGATCTTTACCTGATCCACTTCTATGTGAAAGTACTGTACGGCTCCGTAAGTTTTCTTATGTTAAGCATTTCTGATTAAATTAATCATTAAAGTTCCTTTGTGGTCAATTTAATTAAGTATTCTGGATACAAATTCATGTTTCATGTGATTTGTTAATATCCAAAGAAATCCTTCTTTTCTTGCAAAAGTAAGATCGCTTTTGTTGTTCTTTCGGGAATGACATTATATGGGGGAGAGTTCTTAATTGAACTTGTACTTAACCGCCAAATCTTTGTGGGGAGTGCGGTTGTGGAATATTGTAGGAGTTTTTCTTGCATCTTTATAAACTCCTTGATGAATACACTAAGTTTCGACTATGTGAAATCGTCAAAACAAAGTTGATATGTTCTCTTTTAGTCATGAAGTATTTCTTTGAGAATTTCATTATGATCCCGCTAGTTTTAGTACCTTTTCCAATTTATATTGACAAAAAGGGGGAAAATTATTTTGTAGTTCACACTACATATACATGAAAAAGCGGGGGTCTAACAACCTCACCCAATATTTCTCTTAGCAATCTGTATGGACTAACTACAATATACTTTCAAGAGAATCAACTAGACGAAAAGACTCAATCTTAATAAAAAATATATCAAAGAGTTATATCCCAATCTCTCAATTCAATCCGAAATCAAACAAATACAATTTGCGAGCCTGATTGAATATAAGAGAAATAACTTGAATGGTACCAAAGACCAATGTTCAAGGATCAATCAATTTCAATCAACAACCAAAGGTTGGATTTATCAATTGATAGACTCAACACACAACCTATGATATTTCAATTATATAAAAAAATATAATGCGGAAAAGTAATAACACAGACACCAGAGGTTTTGTTAACGAGGAAACCACAAATGCAGAAAAACCCCGGGACCTAGTCCAGATTCGAACACCACATTGTATTAAGCCGCTACAGACACTAGCCTACTACAAAACTAACTTCGGTATGGACTGTAGTTGAACCCTAATCAATATCACACTGATTCAAGGTACAGTTGCATTCCTTACGTCTCTGATCCAAGCAGGATACTACGCACTTGATTCCCTTAGCTGATCTCACCTACAACTAAGAGTTGCTACGACCCAAAGTCGAAGACTTGATAAACAAATCTGTCTCACACGGAAAAGTCTATTGAGTAGATAAATCTATCTCCCACAGATATACCTACGAGTTTTTGTTCCGTCTTTTGATGAATCAAGGTGAATATGAACCAATTGATAACCCAGACTTATATTCCCGAAGAACAGCCTAGTATTATCAATCACCTCACAATAATCTTAATCGATTAACAAAATAAAATATTGTAGAATCACAAACAATGAGAAGAAGGTGTTTGTGACTACTTTTCTATCTTGCCTATCAGAGAAATAAATCTCAAGCCGATCTTACGATTGCACTCAATCACGATAGAAAACAGCAAGATCAGATCACGCAACTACAGAGAAAATAGTTGGGCCTGGCTTCACAATCCCGATGAAGTCTTTAAGTCGCTAACCTACAGGGTTTCGTGAAAAACCTAAGGTTAAAGGAGAATCGACTCTATCTTATACAACTAGTATCACACAGGAGATGTGGGGATTAGGTTTTCCCAGTTGCTAGAGTTCTCCTTTATATAGATTTCAAATCAGGATTTGCAATATAAGTTACCTTGGTAACAAAGCATTCAATATTCACCGTTAGATGAAAACCTGATTAGATTCAAGCTAATATCTTTCAACCGTTAGCTCGAACTTAGCTTGTTACACACAAATAAAATGCATCTTCGTTTAGGTTTGAGTAACCGTACCTAAACGTGTACACTTAGTTGGTTCAACAATAGTTGACCAATGGTTAGCCATATGAGCACTTTCATATCAACCTTATTCATCTTCACCATAACTAGTTCAAATGACTCAAATGAACTAGTTAAAGAGTTGTTCAATTGCTTAGATTTCATAGAAGTATACAAGATACAATTGAAGCAAACTCGATTTTGATTCACTCGAGTCAATTCATGAACATTATAGCCACAGTTTGCAAAGATTGCATTCCTTATTATATAAATGTTTTAGTTCATGAACAAACCGATTTTATAAAGTGACTTACTTAAGTATGCAAACGGGTACGCGTACGGGTGCGCATACCTATTCATTCTTCCAAAATCCATCAGAAATTCACGAACGTGAAACTTCCGCCAGTATGCGTACGAGTACGCACACTTGCCCGGTTTCCCAACAACCGCCAGTACGCGTATGGGTACACATACTTTAGGTTCTCGGTTTTGGACTTTTACGCAAATGTGAGAATACACTATGTTTATATCCAAACATGGTTACTTGTTCTAAACTCTCATTTCAATCATTGAAACTTTCTTAGAGGATGTTAAAATAGTCGTTATCCACAAACTATTTTCATCAAAGCGATTTTCAAGTTATTGAAATAATCAACATGACTTTCGTCAAGAGTAAAGATGAACTTGGCCAAAGCGAAAGCTTACCAACACATATTTCGAGAAATAGATAAGCGAGATAAACTCAGCTCGAAATAACAAATGTATAATCGAAGTATATATAACAATACAACTTTTATCTCAAAATAGGAGATAAAGTAGATAGACTTTTGAGTGGTAGATAATTTCAAGTCTCCACATACCTTTTGTCGATGAAGTTCCACAAGTTCCCTCGAGTATTTCTTCGTCTTCATTTGATGAACGGCGTGGAGTCTAGAGCTCAACTACACTTACTATGCTAATCCGAGACTTAGCTATAAGTAGACTAGAAATCAAGACTTATAGTTTTGGCAACTAAACTTTACAAACAAGCTTGAGATAGCAACGCTTGCGAGTTCGACCGATCAATGCTCTAACAATCTCCCTCTTTGTCAATTTTGGTGACAAAACTATTAATACATATGGAATACAAAATAAATAAACTTTGTAGCTTCTAATCCAAATGCTTGATCTCCTTGGTTCTTCAACATTACTCGAAATCTTCGTCACTTCCAAGTACTCCAATGATTCTAAAGATGTTCAGTTCAGCATCATCGTTGTTGAAGATTCGTAGCTATAACAATGAGAAAATAATAGCTCTCAATCATTGTTATACAGTGTCATAGTATTATTACACAACATCAAAGTTCAATTGTATCACAATTTCGACAACAATACTATGATGATATGTATCACTCCCCCTTAGTCAATACTTCATCTCACATGAAAACCAGTCCCCTTTACATAATGATCCGAAAACCATATGTATTTGTAGTGTGATACGTATCACTCTATACATTAATTCTCCCCCTTTTTGTTAATAAAATTGGCAAAGGTACGAAAATTAGTGGCATCCTAATGAAATTTCCATAGAGATACTTCATAACCAAAAGAAAAGCACATATCAACTTTTTTAGATGCAATCATATAGCCGAAACTAAATGCATTCATCAAGAAGTTTATAAAGATATAAGATAACCCCTATAATATTCCACAACCGCACTCCCCAAAAAGATTTGGCAATTAAGTACAAGTTCAATTAAGAACTTCCCCCATAAAACGTCATTCCCGAAAGAACAACAAGAGCGACCTTACTTTCACAAGAAAAGAAGGATTTCTTTGGACATTTACAAATCACATGAAACATGAACTTGTATCCAAAAATCTCAATTAAATTAACCACAATAGAACCCATGATTAATTTAATCGGAAATGGTCACATAAGAGAACTTACGGAGCCGCACAGTATTTACATAAAGATATGGATCAGGGAAGACCATTACTGCGGAATATACAAAGATTCATTCTATTTTCATCACTATTTGCGCAATGACATATAATAGACTTAATCTTTGTAAACAAAAGTTCATCCTTTCTTCTATCAATATTAGCATAATGACATAAAAAGGCTTAACTTTTGTTTGTTAAAAGTTCATTCTATCTTTTATCAATACTTTCATACTGACATATGATAGAGCTAACTTTTGAACACGTATGGGAAATCATAGTTCACAGACGCAAAACACACATATCCCATAACAAGTTGCAATATATGAAACCATAAAGATTAATACGGCAAAATCATCTTCCAAATAAACTCTAGAATTTAAATAAATAAATCTAAGAACATTGCAAGACGAAAATCGTTGGAAATAGCTATGTGTACGCACAATAATTGCTATTCCAAACCCTAGTTATCCTTCTTAAACATAAGAATAAATTCTCATAAGAAGTTTCCTAGACAAAAAGAACAACTTTTGGAGAACATAATTCGAAAAACATCAGACATGGCCATCAACTATAGATCGAACATAGACGAGTTCATCAGTTGCTTTCTTCAGTTCGTTTTTCAGAAATTCAAGATTCTTTGTTGCAATTCCAAGTTGATCACGTATGACATCAAGATCTCTAAGAAGATTTCCTACCAGTTGTTATGACATCTGAACTGGTAGTTTGTTTTCATGATCAACAACATGATAGCAGGTTATGAAAACAGGGTTCTCATGAAACTCGATAGTCTTGCCCTTCTCAACTTTGTCTTCCTTGTTGCATCCATCCATTGTGCACACACAAAAAGAATCCAGGATAACCTTTTTGACATTTCAGAACGTGTATGTATCAAAAAGAGTATGATACATATATATATATGAGTGCTTCATAGGAAAATCCTAGGGTTACTCGTATATGTTCCGTACGAGTCCGGTGTATATGTGCAAATGGTTACAAACTTGGTACATGACTGTTGATGGTGGATTTTATTTCAGGGCTAAAATTGTGAAACCAAATTTATGCGTTGACATCCTGCAAAGGATAAATCCACTGATAAAATGATGAATACTTCTTCACTTCTCTAATTTACCTAGAATGGAGCATGTAGCAACAAATCCCATATACCCTATGAATTTATAGCATTATTAATGCATGCTTAGACTTGTATTTCCTGTGTTATTCCCGCAGAACTCTCATTATTAGTGCGGCATGACGACTGAATGTTGCTCTCAGTAGAGTAACACGAATCTCCAAGTGTTAATAATGAAGCATACACGAAATACTCGTACATGCTACATCTCTCGGTGTATTATACTAGCCCGATTGAGCATATTTGAATCTGGACTGTCCATATCAGTCTCAGAAACAATCACGATCACGCAAGTTGGCCGCACGATTTAACAAGCCTAGACGAACCCTAGCAGGAGCAGGCGACCACTGTGATGACCACTAGCGGGACCATTTGCGCCCTAGCTGGTCGAACACCACGCTTCTCTTCCTAACAAGCTAAAACGCCATCCCCAAAGGGGATAGCCGCATTGCTTTGGAAGGTTTCGGTCGAGCAAGACAGTCCATGGAAGTCTCAAAGTAATCACGGTCGTCCAACTTCACCGACATGATTGGACTGCACGGATCAAGCCATATCCGGTCGGACAAGCATTGTCATGCACACTGGCGGGCCCCCTTTCTACCTGCATAGCCGACCATCTCACGACCTAGCTAGGGAGGATCAAACGCTCGCCCAAAGTTCGGCCGGCGTGATGCTTTAAGGGTCGAAGGAAAGTCCACTAAAAACCTAAAATTGATCACGACCATCCAACTTCACCAACACGGTTGGATGGCTTAGATTAACCCTGAGGTGGTCGGACACATACACCACCGGCTTAATAAGTGCCCCTTACAATCGGCCTCTCCAGATGAGGTGTATTGCATGTATTTTCGGTTAACCGAACTAGCTAACACGCGGCCGTAAAAAACCCTAATTAGGGTTTATGTCCCAAATCGATCACGAGCGTCCATTTTCTCCTGCTCGGATGAAGGGTCCAGGAATAGACTAAGCAGGTCCAGTAAGCATCAACATGATCACCGTGGGCCCACCTATCTCCACGCCCGATCGGCCAAGGCAAACCATGGCTGGATGCCTTGGTTCGCACGCCCTAAAGATGGCATGATGCGACTCTTTAAAAATTCTTTGCGGCACGAGATTTCTGTCGCGAATCGATCTCAACCACTCCTCTTCATCGGTCGAATTGAGTGGCCTAGATCGCACTTTCACAGGACAGTGAGGTATGGACATGTACACCGGCGTGCCGTCCACACGCATTCCCGGTCGGTCCTGCCAAAAAAATATCCCCAAGCTTGGTTTCGACCAAGCTTAAGATGCTTGCGCACCTCTTCAAAACCCTAATTCCACTAACGGTCGCAGATGAATGTCACAAGATCATCTCGTTAGTTCAACTTCACATGCTTGGTTATATATCCCTGGTCAGGAGTTAACTGGTCAATGAGGTGTCGTGGTGATTATCCGCCACTCTACCACACCATGTGGTCGGCCAAGGGAGGACTTTCCTGAGCATCCTCCAAACCATCACATGAAGATGGCTAGACATGCATCTATTTTAAGACGCTTAAATCGCGACTCACTCCGTTAAGCCTTAAAAAACAACGATGCTTTCTCCATATTGAATATATTCAATGCATTACATGCATAGAATTCACACGACATTTCATAAATATCGACTGCCTAAATAACTTAGTTATTTAACCTAGCATCACATGCTTTCTGTGGGAATCACGATCCACACACTTGAGACATTAATCATGTCACAAACTCGGGGATACATACTGGGGTATTGGTCTGGCGGTTTACAGCGTGCAACGCACAACGCGCCATCACAAGAACGTGTCAGGAAGACATGAACGGTTAGTGATGATGGGAGAAGTGGGCAAGACTGATCGTGTGACACTAACACACGCATCTCCACTACTCCATCACTCCACTTTTTCCACTTCCCACGAGAGACGTGGGTAAGGCTCAATGACTTGTATAAATAGGTTCTCCTCCCTATTTCCAAAACAAGACAGGAACCAAGTGTTGATACAATGGTATCCAAACACCAGAACTGATAGCTTACATTCTGCAAGCCATTTTAGCTTTCTGATACAAGTCATACACATCGAACACCTTCACAATCTCAACACCTTCTTTGCTTCCCTCCCTAAAATCAACCCCATCTCCTTCACTTTGTGACCGAAGCAAGTCTGGCACGGCCATTTCTTGGTTTAGGCCAGAGTTGTACATATTGATTTCTCGAATCAAAAGCACTCCCTTGCATTGCATTTGTTTAGGGTTTAGATTCGTTTCTCATCCACACACTCACATTTACCAAAAACCGCAGAAACAGTTTTCACCCATAAACAATTGGCGACACAGTGGGAGGTTAATCTCTCGGTCGTAAAGTCAATTTTTTCAAAATCCGATTCAACTTTATCAATTTCGAAAAGGGTAGATCTTAGGACCAATTCAATCATCAATCCATTTCAAGATGGTAGAACTCAGGTCTGGATCAGCAATCAATTCTGATGGAGCTAGTGTGGATAACACTCTCGGTATTGATGTACCTGTCAGTGGAGCTACTGTGATCAATACATCTCTTGAAGCCGTCACTTCTACCACCAACGCCAGCGGAGCAGGAGATGTTCCAGTAAGTGTAAATCCTCCCATCAACATAGCCAGAGCAGCCGCGAATCCCGACATCTCCTCAAGTGTAACACCTCAGGTGGTCACCAGAGCAACAGATTCCAATCCTTCGTCAGGATGAGGAGCCGTAGGGACGAGAGGAGGACCATCTCCCATTGCCATCGCAGACTTGATGGAGAGGCAGGAAGTTCTTGCTAAGACTCAGACGGATATGGCTACAACTCAGAAAGAGGTACTCACTTTTCTTAAAACATGAACTAATCGATTGCCACAAGAGCCGTGACAGCCCCTGAAGCCAACAAGGAACGCATTCAACGCACCCGGAGAAGGTACTTCAGCGGAGCGGGCCTACATGGACCTGATCAAAGAAGCAACATCAGATATGAGCGGTCCTGTCATGGAGACTCCTATACCGGGTACTGATCCTCACAACGATCCTCCTCAAGTCAATAGTTTCACTATGAACCAGAGGCCGGATCAGGAAGCATTTTATCCAGGAAAGTTTATGCGAACTTTTACACCTCTTGAAGAATCAGCGGGCAGAGACGTTTTGCTGCAATCAACCATAGGAAGGTCACAACCGTGATCTACATGTCACCGCACACATCAAGGATTCAGAGTTCAAGAGGGACCTTATCGACACCGGAGCGTCTTTGAATGCGATTACTCTCAAGACTCTCAGGACATCCAAGGTTCGCCAAGGAAAGGTCGTACGGAAGCCTACTACAACAACCACAAGAAGAAGTGCTAGATGCTCCACAACAACTGCAAGATGGCACCAACTCCACAACTGACGAGATTGAAATCGTTGAGGAATATCCTAGGCCTATCTCCATCAGTTCGACCTTGTCTGCGGAGGAACACACGATACTTGTGCAACTTCTTAAGGAATACCAGGACATATTTTCCTGGACGTATGAAGAAATGCCAGATTTAGATTGGTCACCCATCATCTACATGTCATACCCGGATCCAAGTCGGTTGCAGTTCAGACACGAGGAAAATAGACAGATCAGGTGCTGCATGGATTTCAGAGACTTGAACAGATGCCGCCCCAAAAAAGATTCTCCTCTACCTAACATCGACATGTTAGCAGATGCAACCAGCGGACACAGCATTTTCTCCTCCATGGATGGATGTAGCGTCTACAACCAGATAAGGATATACGAGCATGCCGAAAGTAAGATAGCTTTTCGAACTCCTCTCGGAAATTTTTATTATACTGTACTGCCATTGGGTTTAAAGAATGCCGGTGCAACGTATCAACGCTCTATGACGGAAATCTTCCACTGGAGACGATACCTCAAGAGAGCCGCCTCAAGAAGATAACGATGTCCACGCGTCATGTCGAGCAAAATCCGGGCGAGTCACTCTATCAGACGATGGTGCATGTCTATCATGATATGTTGGAGAATCTGCGCTTTTGGTCATCCTCTGGACTTCGTGAAGCTGTTGAATGCTCATCTACAACAACATCTGCCATGTTAGAAAGAACCAGTTTCGCTGAAGCAGCAAGAGGAAAGCCACCGAGATACAACATCCTGCGCGTCCAAAATTGCCAACTTCAACTCTAGTACCACATGCACGACTGCCGTAATAATGAAACAACGTCCAAGATATTCCATATCTGGATCGACGGTAACTACATCAATGAGAGACGCTTTCAAAATTTGTCTCCCGTGGAAAAAGTAGTTCTGTTACCAAAGGAGATTGCACCTGGGACTTAAGAGGGTGCCAAGTTCGTACAAGTTGCCACCACGCCTCTCCCTGCCAGTATCTTCTGATCACAGTTGCTGCCAAGAAATGTTGTTGCTTGTCGATTGATACCATCCAGAGATTCACCATATCAACGACCATTACGTACAAAAGACCCATCGGGCATACAAGATAGAACCATGTAAACCACGCTTGGGGACTGAGGCTCAGCACGAAGGGCCCAGCGGAGCATGACAAACCTTGAAGTCGATAAGAGAAGGGTTATCTTGTGAAACAGATATTTTCATATAGTTTAAAGGGCGCGGTGAACAACTCATCATCTATGTTCGGCATATCTTTGAAGCTGTCAACACTCCCTGACTTGGCATCAGCATTATCCCCAGAAGACATCTTATTAGGACCCCTTTTGTTCATCCTCCAATAAAATAAAAGCGGGGGAGTCAGTACTTGTATGAAAACGCATGGGATGTGTAGTTACGCACGACAGGACATACATTCACGTTAAAATACACCAGGCAGGGCAAAGCAAACAAAGCTGGTATTGGGCCACGTCAGCAAACGAGGACGGTGTTAGTCAAGTCCCCAAATCCGGTGTTGGTCGAGATCGCAAGGCTAATATCCCTTCACGCAAGCAAGACTGATATCACGTCACGCAAGTAGGACGATATTGGGTCACGTCAGGCCGGTATTGGTCAAGGCTGATCAAGGTCACAAGGCTAGTACTGGTCCACGTCGGCAAACAAGGCTGGTATTGAGCCACGTTAGCAAACAAAGCGGTGTTGGTCAAGTCCACGAATACGGTGTTGATCAAGGTCACAAGGCCGAACGAAACAAGACAGCAAGGCCGGTGTCGATCGAAGCCAGCAAGGTCGGGTTCGTCAAATCAGCAAGGCCGGTGTTGGTCAAGGGGCAAGTCTGGTGTTGGGGTGAGGCAAAAGGTATGGTGTTTGGTCGAAGCAGGCACAACCGGCCCCAAGCAGGCATACGGCGGGTCCCATTTGATCAGGCACAACCAACCCCAGATTGGTCGAAGCAGACACAGCCGTCCCCTAGCCTAGTCGGTCATGTGACCATCTGACTTTTTGGCTCTTTCATGGTTTGAGCAGTATTTGAGAAAATATGAAGAAACCATGATTTTTGTTCAAACGGAGGATTTTCATGAAATTAGGGAAATAATAATTATGAAAACAAGGGATTGCAAGGTGTGGGACCGGCCACGGCTAGGGCATGGTCGGCCGGCTAGGTAGCCCGGTCCCGCAACACCTTTCCCTATTTTATTATTTTTCATGAAACCGTGAAAATATGGAGAAACCGTGAGTTTTGCTCAAACAATGAAAGTTGTTTGAATGAAGGAGTTTTCATGAGTTCATGAAAATAAATAAAATAAGAAAAATAAAGGAAGAAGCGTGAGGGATCGGCCACGGCGGTATGGCCGGCCGACAGGTGGGTCCGGTCCCTAGGCATTTCTTTTCTTTTTTTCATTATTATTTTCTCTCTCCTGTTTTGTGTAGGATTCCTCGTTTGTCCATATTTTTGAATGCTCGTTTGTGCATTTGGGTGCTCGTTCGTGCATCATTGTTGAGTACACTTGCACCATTTTATTGGGGCTTACTCGGTGATAGTCCAGATGCCCGATTGTTGAGTAATTATTACTCTTGAAATTCATCGGAGAATGATTCATGAAATGGAGTAATAATTATAAATTCGGCATCTATTACTAATCCATGAAATGTAGTCGGGGAATTCAGGGAACAGAGGAATAAGATAAATTGGTTATCTATTACTAATCCATGGAATCAGCCGGGAATTAGCCATGGAACGGAGTAATGAGATAAAATAGATTATTTTCTAGAATTCAGTGGATGAATGTCACGGTAGAATTAATCTATTGTAAAATCGAGATATGAGATAGTTGAAGCATCATACTCGTTCTGAAAGGTGCATAGTCAGGGAACAACGTGCAGCGTTGTTGACGTCCAGAAGGAATTTAGCCCCCTCAACAAACAATTATGTAGGAGAGCCGCCTGAATATATACACAGTCTCTCTACATAGTCAGGGAACAACGAGTGTCTCCGACGTCCTGAAGGCGTTAAGCCCTCTCAACAAACAATTATGTAGAAGGACCGCCCAATCATTATTCTATGTAGAGAGGGGGTCTCTCTATGTAGTCAGGGAACAACGAGTATCGCCGACGTCCTGAAGGCGTTAAGCCCTCTCAACAAACAATTATTTAGGAGAACCGCCCAATCATGTTATTCTACATAGAGGGCATGATATAATGCATAGAATCGAACGCTCAGCTAGTGGGAGACTTTTCGAGAAACATATTCATCATGGCTCTGAGAGAAACTCGATTAGAGATCGTGAAACGATTCACAGATCGTAAAATATGAATCGTCACATGCGTTCCTGAAGACGGGTCGGAAACATGCAGTATCATGATTTTACGATTTTGACCTTTGTCAAAAATCCACCATCAACATTAAGTCCCCTTCTTAGTGAGGGACAGTCATGTTCCGCAGTAAGCATTAGATGGTGATTTTCCAGTCGACGAGATAAGAAGTTGAACTCGGTCGTACGAAGGTATTTTCAGAATCCTCGATTTTCTCCAATGGTGCCATGTACGAGCAAATGCTCAGGTAAGGATCTTGTTAGTATGATAGAGCGTCATCCCGTAAGCACGAAGAGATGAGGCACTACTGATTTGGACGATCGTGCTTCCTGTTTTGGACGGTTTAATGCGCGCCCGAGCCCAAAAAAGGAAATCCATGTTTTATTAGGTTTTGGAAATAAATTTAATATAAAAGGGAAGAGACCCTAAAAAAAATTTATTTCTTCTTGACCGAGCAAGCACCTTCCTCTCTTCACCACTCTCACGCTGTTTGAGGGTGAAAACGGTTTCTGCTGATCTTAGTAATTTCGAGTGTGTGGGTGAGAAACGAGTTTAAACCCTAAACAATGTACTGCAAGGGAGTACTTTAGATTCGAGAGATCAATCTGCACAAATCCGGCGTAAACCAAGAAATGGCCGTTCCAGACTTGCTTCGGTCACAAAGCGAAGGAGAAGGGTTGGTTTTGGGGAGGGAAGCGAAGAGAGTGTTGAGACCAAAATTTCACGACTTGTATCAGAAAGTTGGAAGCTAACAAATGGAAAGCTAGCAAATGTTTTCTGAGTGTTGTATGCTCCTGACCTGAACTTGTTATTCGGTAGAAATAGGTAATGCCTATTTATACAAGTCGAAGTGAAACGTACTCTGGTCTCATTAAGAAATGGAAAACGGGTGAGTAAATGGGAGGAGGTGGTAACCGGTAACGCCTGGAATTGATTTTCCATAAAAGAAAGCGTTTCACCATTACTCCCTGTATTTACTAACCGCCTCATTCTTATGACACTTTCTTATAACGGGCGTAGTGTATGCCGCACGCTATAAACCGCCAAACCAATACCCAATGAGCATCCCCCAATTTGTGACATGCGTTGATGTCTCAAGTGTTTTCATGGAAAACATGTAGCACGTTGTTGTTGTCTGACAAGTTGATCTTGGGAGACTTGCCGGCTCGGTGGTGACATTCGACGGTCGAGATTTTGCATCTTAAGAGGAAAGGTAGCCGTTGATTATTGCAACCCTTCGTTTGGTATCCAGTGACATGAAATCATGATCAGTATGGCTTTAATATGGCCTAGTTTAGGAGCGACCAAAAGTTAGGGTTTTGACTTTGTTTAGGCGCGACCAAACTAGGGCCAAAGGTTGTCATGCGTTAGCTGATAACCTTGGACGCCTAAGATTTGCACCTTAGATGAAAGAGTGGTCGTTGATTGTTGCAGGCCTTCGTTTTGGTAGCCGCATAGGGAAGGCCTAAATGGTATGGCGCGGCAAGGTGGTTGGCACATGTGGCATGGCATGCCTTGGCGAGGTTTGGCGTGGCCAAAACTAGGGTTTTGGGCCAAAGGTTACCATGCGTTGTTTGGAGACCTTTGACGTCTAGGATTTGCATCTAAGATTGAAGGGTGGTCGTTGATCATCACACGCCTTCGTTTTGGTAGCCGCGTAGGGGAGGTCGGCATGGTATGGCGCGGCAAGGTGGCTGGCATGCCATTGACACATGTGACATGGCCGGTATGCCTTGGCACGGTTTGGGCGTGGCCAAAACTAGGGTTTTGGCTTTGGGACAAAGGTTACCATGCGTTGGTTGGCGACCTTGGACGACTAAGATTTGCATCTAAGATGGAAGGGTAGTCGTCGATCGTCGCACACCTTCGTTTTGGTAGTCGCATAGGGAAGGCCAGCATGGTATGGCGCGACAAGGTGGTTGGCATGCCATTGGCACATGTGGCATGTCATGCCTTGGCGCGGTTTGGCGTGGCCAAAACTAGGGTTTTGGGCCAAAGGTTACCATGCCTTGTTTGACGACCTTGGATGGCTAGGATTTGAATCTAGGATTGAAGGGTGGTCGATGATCGTCGCACGCCTTCGTTTTAGTAGTCGCATAGGGAAGGCTGGCATGGTGGGGCCGAGGAAAATGGCGTGGACGGCTTGGCATAGTGGGGCCAAGGGTTTGGTACAGACGGCTTGGCATGGTGGGGCCAAGGCAAGGTGCGTTTGGCTTGGCATGGTGGGGCCAAGGAAAGGTGCGGTTGGCTTGGCATGGTGGGGCCAAGGGTTTGGCATGCCATTGGCGTATGGTGCGGCTAGCATGGTTGGCGTGCCTTGGCGCGGTAGACGTGGCTGGCATGGTTGGCATGCCTTGGCGCGGAGATGTGGATGGCATGGTTTTCCATTGGCACAGTGGTGCGGCTGGCATGGTCGACATGCCTTGGCGCGGAGATGTGGCTGGCATGGTTTGCCATCGGCACAGTGGTGCGGCTGACATGGTTGGCATGCCTTGGCGCGGAGATGTGGCTGGCATGGTTGGCATGCCTTGGCGCGGAGATGTGGCTGGCACGGTTTTCCATCGGCACAGTGGTGCGGCTGGCATGGTTGGCATGCCTTGGCGCGGTAGCATGAGAATTAGGGTTTGGCATAGATGATGTCAGTCGATGTTAAGGGTTATGCCGGGGAACATGACCCATAAAAAAAGGTACTCTGGTAATTCTTGCGTAGGCATGCTGATTGATTCAATAAATGTGCTAATGGTCATAGTGACGTCATGTCAGATGTACAGTTTTACGATTTTGACCCTGAGCTAAAAATCACCATCAACATTAAATCCCCTGCTTAGCTCGGAACAGGAGCATTGTTGCGAGGTAAGCATAAGATGGTGACAGGCGAGGACAAAATCGAAACCACAAGTCGTGAAAAGATGGTCAGGAAGGTCCGACTAACCTTTTTCGAGAGGTAAGGAGAGTCCATGATCCTCGTGTTTGGCGGCCTTGCGTAGATTCTATTTGTGGTGTAGACCGTGAAGTGGTGAGATGAAGATTGTCGGTTTAGTCTGGCCATACATCACCTTGGCTGGGTTAGGGAACATCATGACACTGGCTTGGCGAGTTGTTGGGGTTGGCGCGGCAAGTCATGGCGCGACACGGTGGTGCAAGGCATGACGCGGTTTGATGAAGCAAAGCGTGCGCGGACGGCTTGGCGTGGTGGGGCCAAGGCATGGCGCGGTTCTGGCGAGGCAAGGCATGTGCGGACGGCTTGGCATGGTGGTGATTTGTCTTTGCGGGCCCGATTGCCTCTTTTCCTTACTTGACTCAAATAGGAAGTCATTTCCTCATTCAAATGCCAAAGTATCACGCCTCCTGTCTCGTTTGGCTTTCATTAGGGTTTTGATGAGGGGTTTCGTTTGAGGCTGATTTCTCGGTCGTGATGCAATCACGTTCCGTTTATTCAGTCTGTGTTTCTCTTTCTTCCTTTAGGGTTTCCACAGTATTTATGCCGGTGAAGTTGCATCGTCTTCTCCGTTTTACAACAAAGATTTCCTCTTGTTGAGTCCGTCTCTCTTCATCATGTCGATCAGAAGTGAATCATCCTCGAGCTAGCTAGATTCTCCAGTCAAACGTGTGAGGCCTGACTCTTGCAACAATTCCCCCATCTGGGTCATTCGGGTCAAGAAGATCATACCGGTATGTTTTTATTGATCAACAGGTGTTTCATTGTTTGCCGATGAATGACAAAAGTTTTCTTCTGTGTAGAGATATCCTGTCGGAGCGTGCGTCACCATCATTGATGAGGATGATTTGGTTACCCCTTTTATTTCAAGCCCGATCCCATCAACCGTTGCAGATCTGGAGAACGCCGACTTAGGAATTTCTTTTCATGAGTATCCCAATACAGGTTTGTCGTTCGGAACCCGCATGAGGTGGCTTTTCTCTCACTACCGGAACGCTGGTGGGTTTCTGGTGTTGAAATAATTCGTGACTCTTTACACAAAGATATGGAGGACATATGGTCACATAGCCACCAGGAGTGTGGTATAATATTGTTCGTCTGCTTTAGTTTCTATAGTGAATTGTCTCTTGCCGATGGTCGCCGAAATGGAGAGTATGTCTATCCGTGCTATCGCGGAATCAACTATTCAGAAGTGGGAGAACATGGTGTGTACCTGTGAATCTCTGAAGTTCAACGTTAGTTGGTTGAGACATCGTCTTGATATTTTGAAAGTCGACAGAACCGGTATTCTTGCTGGCGTGGTCCCTGCTACGAAAGCTATTTTGGAAGAGGAGAAATCTCTGGCCATGGAGTCACAGAAGGTGGAAGAGTCAATCCGGAACTTGAAGAGTAGGACTGAAAGGTATCAAAGCCGGTTAAAGATGATGCTTTCGATGGATTACAATCTGTTGGATGGGCTTTTCTGAGTTATGTAGTTGCGAGATGTTTGGTTTCTTTCTGGGTTTTAAGCATGTTTTGCTCTCTTTTTTTTTGTATTTTTTTTTTGAAAGAATAAGAAAATTTTATTGATTTGCTTCAATCAAACAAAGGAAAAGAAACTTGATATTTGAGATGTGGAAGAAAAGTGGAAAGATGCCTGGCTATCCGTGTTTGTGATATGGCGGGGCGCGAGGTGGCGGTCAGGCGTAGTATGCCTTAAGCCACTTTCCGTTGATGACTGCTTCCAGTTTTCCTCCGTCTTCTTTAATGACCTTGTAGTACCCACTGTTGTACGCTTTCGTGACTATATAAGGCCCTTCCCACTTTGCGGAGAATTTTGGTGCAGACGCGTCTTGTTGAATGTGTTTGGCAGTCTTCAGTACCAAATTTCCCACTTGAAAAACCCGAGGCTTCACGGTTTTGTTATATGCTCTGGAAACCCTATTTCTGTTTGCCCGTGGGTGTTCTTCCACCCTGTATCTTCTGGAATCTATAGTGTCCAATTCTGCGACTCTGGCGCTCAATGCTTCAGCTTCATTCCATCGAACTCTGCTTGTTTCGGCAATCCTAGCCGATGGGATTTTAACTTCTGCTGGGAGGATGGCGTCTGCGCCGTAGACGAGGGAGTAGGGAGAGGCGCCAGTGGAACTCCTTGGTGATGTCCGGTATGCCAAGAGTGTCATTGGAAATTGCTCATGCCATGTCCGAGGATTATCATGCACTGTCCAACTGATGATTCAGATCAGAGTTTTGTTGATGCTTTCAGCCTGTTCGTTCCCTTGGGGGTAGTACACGGTGGAGAATACTTGCTTAATTTCGTATTCTTCGAGTAGCTCCCGTACTTGCTTTTTTGCGAAAGGAGTGCCGTTATCGGTGATGATGTGTTTAGGCACGCCAAATCGGCAGATAATGTACTCCTTAATGAATGTTGCGATTGTGGTTTCATTCGTCCTCGTAAAGGTATGGCTTTGACCCATTTGGTGAAATATTTGGTTGTTGTTATTATGTACTCGTGATGCTTTGAGGATGGTGGATTGATCTTCCCAATGATGTCGAGTCCCCAGCTGTGAAAGGGCCACAGACTGCTTATCGAATGCAGGGGAGTCGACGGTACATGGATAAGGTTTCCGTGAATTTGGCATTTTTTGCATCTCTGGACGAAAACAGCCGCATCATCCTCCATGGTTGGACAGTAGTATTTCTCGTGTATCTGAAGAAATAATTTTTGTTTCCCTTGATGTTCGCCTTCGTGCATCTCTTTCAGCATGATTGGGATTTCTTCTTCGTTCAAACATCGTAGAAAACTTCCTCCAAAGCTTTTACGATATATAATTCCTTCGTGGAATACGAATCTCTCGCACCTTTGTTTTATCTTTGTTGCATCCCTCTTATTGGTGGGTAGTATGCCATCGCGAAGGTAACTGATGTATGGCTCCTGCCAGTCCCCAGTGTGACCAATATTGAAAAATTCTAATTGATGCGGAGGCGCTTGACAGTTGGAACAAGTTTTTTGAAGTAACCGAGATTGAGCCTCCATTTCTGGCCAGTAATAGCCAAGGCGTTGCAAACGGCGATATAGTGTTACCACTAATGTTTGCCGGCAGATTTCATCATGGACGCGGTTGAGTTGTTGTTGTGCTTCTCCCTCTCCAAGACATCTTGACAAGGAACCGTCTGGATTTCGATGATATAGCACCCCTCGGAGCATGAAGAAATTTTGTAAGGTTTGAGACTGACCTTTCCCTGGAAAAGCGAGTTGTTAAGCTCTTGGATAATTGGTGTTCTACAGTCGCCAGATTCATCTTATTCGGGTTTTGAAAGCCATGTTGAAGTCACGGTTCGTCTTTTCACTGTCAGGGTTTCCTCAAAACCTTCAAATTGCAGTTTTGATGGTAGTGTGGCTAGGCAATCAGCTTGTTGGTTGCCGCTGCGCCCAATATGCGTTATGGTCGGGTCGGCGAAGTAGTTTAGCAGTTTTTGTGCCTCGGCTCTGTATGGGGCCAAGGTTACTTCCTTCAGTGCGTATACTCCGTTCACCTGGTTGACAAGTAATTTAGAATCCCCTCTTATTTCCAGACGTGTGGCTCCAGCTCATTTATCCAAGGACAGTCCGATGAGAAAGGCTTCATATTCTGCTGAATTGTTGGTGCGGGGGAAGTGTAGCTTGAAGGAGTGCGAGAATACTTCACCGGCTGGGGATACTAGAACCACACCTTCTCCTCCAGTACCTTTGTTAGGAGTAGCAGAGCCGTCGAAGAATAGTAGCCATGTTTCTTCTTGGATGAAAGAGATTTCCGGAAAGTCTCCAGGGAGGTCCTCGTGTAGTTTCATGGTATTCTCTCCCGGAAAAGCCGCAAGCAAATCCGCAACTGCTTGCTCTTTGATGGCTCTCGGGGAAGCGCATGTTATGTCGAACTCTGACATTTGGAGGAGCCATTTGGTCGGTCTTCCTATCATGGCCGGTTTTGAGAGGAGAAACTTCACAGGATCGGACTTAGATATCAACACCACTTTACTGGAAAGTAGGTAATCCTGAATTTCTGGATGGAGTGGATCAAAGATAAGCATGCCTTTTCGGCTTTGGGATATCTGAGTCCGGCATCTCTTAAAGTTCGAGTGAAGTAGTAGATGGGATGTGCAATCCCTTCGTCATCTTCTTGGGCGAGGAGAGATCCGATAGCAGTGTCACTAAAAGCAGTGTTGAGGTGTAGAGGTCTTCCTTGTATGGGAGATTTCATGACGGCTGGGGAAGATAATGTTTGCTGAATCTTCCAGAACGCTTCCTGTTGTAGTGTGTTCCAGACGAAGCTTGCTCCTTTCTTAAGTAAGGGGGTAAACGAAGCAACAAGTTGAGCCAATCCTGGTATGAAGCGGCGAATGTAGTTTATTTTACCCATGAAACTCTGGAGTTCTTTCACGGTCCACGGTGGTGGCATCGTGAGGATGGCTTGTGTTTTGACTGGGTCAACTTTAATTCCCTCGGAAGTCACCTGGAAACCTAGGAACTTGCCCGAAGAGACACCAAAAGCACACTTTAATGGATTCATATTCAGTTTGTACTCGCGACATCTTTCAAACACCTGCCGCAGAATTCCTTCATGGGTTGCCCGAGTTTTTGACTTGACCACTATGTCATCTACATAATCTTCGACTTGCTTGTGCATCATATCGTGAAAAATGGTGGTCATGGCGCGTTGGTATGTGGCTCCAGCGTTTTTCAAACCGAAGGGCATCATGGTGTAGTAAAAGTTTCTAAGAGGAGTTCGAAAAGCCGTCTTACTTACGTCGTGTTCGTACATATTTATTTGGTTGTAGCCGTTGTATCCATCCATGAAAGAGAACATACCATGTCTACTGGTGGCGTCTACTATCATGTCAATGTTGGGGAGCGGAAAGTCATCTTTAGGGCAACATTTGTTCAAATCTCTAAAATGGACACAACACCTGACCTGGCCATTCTTCTTTTTTACCGGAACTACGTTGGCCAACCAAGTAGGGTGGTGAATAGGTTTGATGAAACCAGCCGCTAGTAGCTTTTGAATCTCTACCTTAATATGTTTTTCCACATCATGCCGGAATTGTCTCGGGGTTTGCTTAACCGGTTTGGATCCGGGTATCACGTGTAAATGATGAGTGACCAGTTCTTGTTCAAGCCAGGCATTTCCCTGTATATCCATGCGAATACGTCTTGATATTCCTTGAAAAGGTCTACCATCTTTATGCGTTCGTCCGCGCACAGAGTCGAGCTGATCGAGATAGGTCGCGGAGATTCTTCACTCCCGACATTAACAACCTCAAGCTCGTCCATGGTAGAGTTGGTCCCGTCTTGTAGTTGTCGTGGTGCATCAGGTACTTTCTCCTGCGGCTCGTTACTACGTTTGTGTTCCATTGGGCGGAGAGACTGTGTGGTAGTCTCTCCTATTAATTTCTAACAGCGGCGCTGATATACGGTTTTCCCTTTTTCATCATGACCCATGATAAAAGCCCGTCCTCGCTTGGTATGGGTGCAAGCCGAACTCCGGTTTGGCGGGGGGAGGCTGGCGTGTCTTTCTTTTGAAGGGGTGATGTGAGACCGGGTTTCTCCGTAAAGCGGTGCAAGACCATTACTTTCTTCAATGGACGTCCACTTTTGGCAGTGGAGTGTGGTGAGCCTTGTTGGTTATGGCCCGTGGGCCCTTTCTTGGCTCAAAAATCTCCATGCCACAGATTGGCGCATAGGGAGATAATGATGCAGCGATGCGAACGACTTCTCCGTTTAACATGGTTTTCAAGCATTGGTGATACGTCGAAGGAATGATTCTGTTGTCGTGGAGCCATGGTCTTCCCAGTATCATGTGGTAATCTGGATCCTTTTCGATTACCTCGAACCTTACTTTTGACTGGACGGGTCCTACTGATAGATTCAGGTTGACGTACCCATACATGCTGGTTTGGTTGCCTTCGAAATCGGTCATTGTAGTGTACTGTCGCACGACTTCGTTCGGCTGTACCCTGGCCGTTCTGAGCGTCCTAAGGGTAACAACGTTGGAGGATGCTCCCGTGTCGATGAGAGCCCTTTTGAATTCCACGTCCTTGATACGGGTCGTGACGTGTAGGGCCCGGTTATGCCCTTCCTCCGCCATCATATCGTCGTCAGTAAACGTGATATTGTTGATGGACATCTCTGGCGTTCTTGATGTTTCCAAGCGTGAAGGAATCAAGGACGTGTTTGGCGTTATTCGATTGATGGCGGTGAACGTCTCCATCCGTTGATCTTTTGAAAGATGTAAGAGTTCACATAAATTTTCCACCAGTGAGGCCGCTTCTTGGCCTACTTGTTTCTGATTAGTAGTGAAGCTGTTGATTTGGGAGTGATCGTTTGGGATGTTAGTCCCCAGTCCTGGAGCTTCCGGGGTAAGTGAATCGTTCAACTCTGTCGTTAAGTTGATGAGGAAGTCCAGTATGATGGTAATCACATCTTTCATCAGACCCATGTTCTTGGTGTGGATCTCCTGAATCTGCGCCAAGTCAATCAGCCTTGGTATTCCTTCGTCGATTGCGTTGTTGGGCGTTGCGTTGGGGAGGAAACATTGCCATTCGCCTGAGTGGAACTTGAGGACACGGATTCAGCCCTAAAACCGACCATCTTCCTGAGTTATAGAAACGTATTCTGAAATTGGTATTGGAACCGAGAGATTGATCTCCCACTGTGGTCGCTAATTATTTGAGGGTGAAAACGGTTTCTGCTGATCTTGGTAATTTCGAGTGTGTGGGTGAGAAACGAGTTTAAACCCTAAACAATGTACTGCAAGGAAGTACTTTAGGTTCGAGAGATCAATCTGTACAAATCCATCCTAAACCAAGAAATGGTCGTTCCAGACTTGCTTCGGTCACAAAGCGAAGGAGAAGGGTTGGTTTTGGGGAGGGAAGCGGAGAGAGTGTTGAGACCAGAATGGTTGATTCTGGAAGAGTAATTGTTTCACGACTTGTATCAGAAAGTGGGAAGCTAACCGATGGAAAGCTAACAAATTTTTTCTGAGTGTTGTATGCTCCTGACCTGGACTTGTTATTCGGTAGAAATAGGTAATGCCTATTTATACAAGTCAAAGTGAAACGTACTCTGGTCTCATTAAGAAATGGAAAACGGGTGAGTAAATGGGAGGAGGTGGTAACCGGTAACGCCTGGAATTGATGTTCCATAAAAGAAAGTGTTTCACCATTACTCCCTGTATTTACTAACCGCCTCATTATTATGACACTTTCTTATAACGGGCGTAGTGTACGCCGCACGCTGTAAAACGCCAAACCAATACCCAATGAGCATCCCCCAGTTTGTGACATGCGTTGATGTCTCGAGTGTTTTCAAGGAAAACATGTAGCACGTTGTTGTTGTCTGGCAAGTTGAGCTTGGGAGACTTGTCGGCTCGGTGGTGACCTTCGACGGTCGAGAGTTTACATCTTAAGAGGAAAGGTAGTCGTTGATTATTGCAACCCTTCGTTTGGTAGCCAGTGACATGAAAGCATGATCAGTATGGCTTTAATATGGCCTAGTTTAGGCGCGGCCAAAAGTTAGGGTTTTGGCTTTGTTTAGGCGCGACCAAACTAGGGCCAAAGGTTGTCATGTGTTAGCTGGTAACCTTGGACGACTAAGATATGCACCTTAGATGAAAGAGTGGTCGTTGATTGTTGCAGGCCTTCGTTTTGATAGGCGTATAGGGAAGGTCGGAGTGGTATGGCGCGGCAAGGTGGTTGGAATGCCATTGGCACATGTGGCATGACATGTCTTGGCGCGGTTTGGCGTGGCCAAAACTAGGGTTTTGGGCCAAAGGTTACCATGTGTTGTTTGATGACCTTGGACGGCTAGGATTTGCATCTAGGATTGAAGGGTGGTCGTTGATCGTCGCACGCCTTCGTTTTGGTAGCCGCATAGGGGAGGCCGACATGGTATGGCGCGGCAAGGTGGCTGGCATGCCTTGGTGCGGTTTGGGCGTGGCCAAAATTAGGGTTTTGGCGTTGGGCCAAAGGTTACCATGCGTTGGTTGGCGACCTTGGACGGCTAAGATTTGCATCTAAGATGGAAGGGTGGCCGTTGATCGTCGCACGGCTTCATCTTGGTAGCCGCATAGGGAAGGCCAACATGGTATGGCGCGGCAAGGTGGTTGGCATGCCATTGGCACATGTGGCATGGCATGCCTTGGCGCGGTTTGGCGTGGCCAAAACTAGGGTTTTGGGCCAAAGGTTACCATGCGTTGTTTGACGACCTTGGCCGTCTAGGATTTGCATCTGGGATTGAAGGGTGGTCGTTGATCGTCGCACGCCTTCGTTTTTGTAGCCGCATAGGGAAGGCCGGCATGGTGGGTCCAAGGCAAATGGCGCGGACGTCTTGGCATAGTGGGGCCAAGGGTTTGGCACGGACGGCTTGGCATGATGGGGCCAAGGCAAGGTGCGGTTGGCTTGGCATGGTGGAGCCAAGGGTTTGGCATGCCATTGGCGCATGGTGCGACTAGCATGGTTGGGGCCAAGGCAAGGTGAGGTTGACTTGGAATGGTGGGGCCAAGGCAAGGTGCGGTTGGCTTGGCATGGTGGGGCCAAGGGTTTGGCATGCCATTGGAGTATGGTGCGGCCAGCGTGGTTGGCATGCCTTGGCGCGGAGATGTGGATGGCATGGTTTGCCATAGGCACAGTGGTGCGGATGGCATGGTCGGCATGCCTTGGCACGGAGATGTGGCTGGCATGGTTTGCTATCGGCACAGTGGTGCGGCTGGCATGGTTGGCATGCCTTGGCGCGGAGATGTGTCTGGCATGGTTTTCCATCGGCACAGTGGTGCGGCTGGCATGGTTGGCATGCCTTGGCGCATAGATGTGGCTGGCACGGTTTGCCATCGGCACAGTGGTGCGGCTGACATGGTTGGCATGCCTTGGCGCGGTAGCATGAGAATTAGGGTTTGGCATAGATGATGTCAGTCGATGTTAAGGGTTCTGCCGTGGAACATGACCCATAAAAAAAAAAGGTACCCCGGTAATTCTTGCATAGGCATGCTGATTGATTCAATAAATGTGCTAATGGTCATAGTGACGTCATGTCAGATGTACAGTTTTACGATTTTGACCGTAAGCTAAAAACCACCATCAACATACGCGAGCAGCAAGAGGAGCAAAGGATTTCCGCCGGACATCAGTCGCCGCCGACCATCACCAGCCACCGTCCGGCCAAATTCCGGTCGGCGCCGACCAGGTAAGTCCGAGATTTTTTTTGTTGTTGTTGTGTATGTTTTGCTTGTCCATAAGTTGTTCAAAACAAAATTCTATAGGTATACATGCATGCATAGGTTTTATGAGAATCTGTTTTTAAAAAAATATGCCCGTTTGTTCGTTAGTTTAAGAAACGAGCAATAATCCCTAATATGAAAGAGATACGTGAATTTTTGAATAGACATGATTCAGTTACAATAGATAAAATTTTGTTTATGAGGTTTCATAAAAATTAAAATTTTACTTTCAAAGCATGAACTTTCACACAAATACTAAGATATTTTTGAAATAGACTTGCACTTCATGATAAAGTTTTGTTTGTGAACTTTCAAAATTTTATTTGGAATATGTGGACCTTTACAAAAATATAAAAGACCCTCGTTTCATACGCTAATGCTCGTTTGAGCAAAACAAAAATTATTTTTTTTTTTTAAATAACTCACGTAATTTATTTATTTTTGTGGTGAGTTTAAAAAGAATTTTGTTAAAGAAGTCAAATTTTGATTTTTGAGTCATTGTTGAAAGCAAACAATGTTTCCATGAATTCGTGATTTTATAGAAAATCAGTGAATGTTCACATGAAGAGGTTATGTGAATTGCTCACACGATGAAGATTATGAGACTATTCAAAGTTTCGTGAAAAGCCAAGTGTTGACTTTAAATAACGGATATTGCTCGTCCTTGCAGGTTTGAAGGAGTGGGCAAGATTTTCGAAGTTTTACGTTATTATCACTACAGCTAGTGAAACCGTAAATAGGTAAGAGTTGAGAATTACCATTTTGTTGCAAATTTGATATTGGTACATCCATGACTTTATGTTTCTGGATCCAGATAATGTGACTCCCAGCAGTAGTGACCATTATTCTAGTTCTTCTAAGGAGGATTCTAAGATCCTTAGGCCAGAGATGAAGATTTATGTAGCGGAAGCACGTGCCAAAATGAATCGATCACTGAATGATGCTAAGGAGATAATAAATATCATGCCTCTGGATCATCTGAAAGTTATTCGTGATGGACTTCTGAAGAGAGAAGTCGGGGATGAGAAGTTAGCCACTTATCAGCAAAAGAGGCGTCGACTTCAGCAAAAGAGGCTAGCAGCTGAGGATGAAACTCGATCTCGTGCCGATGGTGTAGCCTCGGATTCATATGCCGAGGAAAACGAATCTTCTTGGGAGCCTATCGGACGCAAAGTTAAGCCACACCCGCCTAGTATAAGGGTTGAGCGGTTGGTTAGAGCTGATTTCAAAGCTAAATGTGAAGAAGATGACTACTTGGATGCGATGTACAACGACCCTGAAGATGATGAACAAGTTCTTAATTCCGAAAATAGCTCTGAAGAGGATTCCGATGAGGACTCTACAGAATATGACGATTGCAGAGACAACGACGAGGTCTGACACATCTGAATCTGATGATTAAGCTTGCTTGCAAATCTTTCTGAGACCATTTATTTATTTTTAAAGTAGATTTTACTCTGATTATTTGAGTAATTTGACTGTGGAGACGTTGGATTAGAAATTATTTTCGCATAATAATCTCTTATTTTCTCTTCTTGCCCAATCCTTCTCACACTTTAAATGGACCCATGCCAACGCGCGTGAAAATTAACCGCAGTCTTCTGAAGTATGACTGCACGAGCAAACTAAGGAATCACGATTTGCACAGATCATCAATTTCCGTCAAAATATTGACTGCGCTTGGTTGAACCATCAGTCCCCAGTATTGTCGCTCTTCTTCCACATTACCAACGCAATATAGTTTGAGATCTAGAGTCTCAAAAGAAATCTCAACTGATTTGACCATTCGTAGAAGATAAGTATCCACCGTCTTATGTTTTGAATTTCAAAACTTAGGGTTTTCTATTTATACGACACATCTTCTTTTTCTCATGTATATTACTTCAGAAAAGATTTTGATCACGATCATACCCCTCATTATCACCATGCCTGGTACCAGTGCTTCTTCTCAAAACAGATCTCTGGAAAACCATGAGGTTGGGACGTCCATCTCGGTAGGTTACACGCTTTATTTTATTTTCATGTAGTCATAATGGCTGACCGAAGAAAATGATTTATTACAGGGAAATCAGGGGAATCGACTTCCTTTTTCCTCTTATAGTTTAAGGCCTAAGCAGACTGTTAAAGCTCCTGCTCGCTATAGGTCTGCTCGTGTTGCTGCTGGAACATCCGAGAGTCTCTGACTGAAGATTTCCTTCGATCAAGCGTTTTTCCAATTTTACTGAAATTGAACATCTCTGTAGGTTGATGTTCATATCATCGTCGATGCTAGGAAGAGAAAGAATGAAAAGTCTGTGGTTGCGGCCGATGATGATGCTGACAACCGTGCTGACGAAAACTCAACCAACTCTGTAGATTCTGATTACAGGGTTCCTGTTCGTGAGTACCCAGCGGCCGGGCTTCCATTCGATACTCCCATGGTCAACGTCTGCCCAGACAATCAACTAGTCGGTGGTTTCATCGTTCCCAAGTGTTATGCATCCCGTTACACCAACATCTGGAGGAGATACATGCACATTTCTACTACTGAAGTATGGAGAGGTTTTCTGCCAACCTTGTTGACTACCGTCGCCGGTTTGTTGCCTATTATTGATGAGATGAACCGGACAAATCTGCGAGATGTCAAAAACCAAGAATTGCATAGATGGGATGATATGAGCTTAAACTGTGAGACCTTGAGGTTCAACATAGGCTGGCTCCATCGTCGTCTCGAGGTCATTGAGATTCATAGAGCGGCAGCTGCTGCTAATGTGATTTCTGCTGCAACCGCTGTCATGGAAGAGGAGAAAGCTCTCACGCTGGAATCAGCAAGAGTTGAGAAAGTTGTTCAGGACTTGAAAGTGAAGATTGAAAATTTTCAAAAAAGGCTTGAAATGTTTTTCAGTAAAAATTATTTGTTGTTGGGTGATTTGCTCCGAGTGAGCGTTTGAGAGAGATTTTTTTTTTGTAAGATTGAGACTTGTTTTTGAATAAAATAGATGATTGGAAGAATTTTGTGAGATTCATGATTTTTTTTGAATTTCGAACGAATGAGCATATTGCATACTCTTTAAAGGAATATAAATTACATTTTGAAATTTAACATATAATTGTTTATTGATCGTTCAAGCATAATATGCCTTGAGCCACTTGCCATTGATGATATTTCTTTCCACTCCTCCGTTAACAGCTAAGATTTTGTAATATCCGTTGGATACTGCCTTGATGATTACATAAGGACCTTTCCATTTCGTAGAGAACTTGGGAGCAGACATGTCTTGTTGAATATGCTTTGTTGTTTTCAAAACCAAATCTCCTACTTGAAATGTTCGAGGTCTTACCATTTTGTTGTATGCCTTGGAAATCTTTTATTTGTAGGTTTCCACATATTTTTCTACCTTGGCCCTTCTCGAATCGAGCATGTCCAATTCAGCAATTCTTGAATTAGACACTTCAGCTTCATCCCACTGCACTCCACTGGCCGCTGCGATTCTTGCAGAGGGAATCTTGATCTCAGTTGGGAGAATAGCATCAGCGCCATAGATGAGAGAATACGATGAAGTCCCAATTGAGCTTCTTGGTGTTGTACGGTAGGCCCATAAAGCCATGGGAAATTCTTCATGCCACGTTCGTGGATTTTCATGAACTGTTCGACTAAGAATCCGGACAAGGTTTTGTTGGTGCTCTCCGCTTGTACGTTTCCTTGGGGATAATTTGGTGTGGAGAAAATCTGTTTGATTCCATATTCCTCGAGAAATTCTGCAACATGTTTGTTGGCAAAAGGAGTTCCATTATCCGTGATGATATGTTTAGGAACACCGAATATACATATGATGTATTCTTTGATGAAAGCTGCAATTGTGACTCCAGTGGTGCTTCGAAGAGGAATAGCTTCGACCCATTTGGTGAAATACTCCATTGTTGTGATGATATATTCATGCCTCTTTGAAGATGTTGGATTGATTTTTCCGATGATATCCAATCCCCAGCTATAGAAGGGCCATGGAATGCTCATGGAGTGTAATGGAAGACAAGGAGTGTGAATGAGGTTACCATGAATTTGGCATTGATAACATCTCCGAACATAGACAATTGCATCGTCTTTTATGGTCGGCCAATAATATTTCTCATGGATTTGGAGAAATAATTTCTTCTTTCCTTGGTTTCACCATCGTGCTTCTCTTTCAAGATTGTAGGAATTTCATGCCCGGCCAAGCATCTCAGAAGGTTCCCACCAAAGCTTTTGCGATACAAAATCCCTTCCAGGTAGACCAAACGTTTGGCCCTCTGGGTGAGTTTGATCGCTCCTTTCTTCTCCGAAGGCATATCATTGTCACGAAGATATTTTATGTAAGGTTCTCTCCAGTACCCAGTGTGGTGAATTGTTAGAACCTCCAAATGATGAGGTGGTGTCTGACAATTGGGACAGGACCCTTGTAACATTCTCGACTGAGCCTCCATGGAGGGCCAATAGTACCCGAGTCTTTGAAGCTTTCTGTAAAGTGTGACTACCAGGGTTTGTCCGCATATTTCCTCATGTATGCGTTTGAGTTGCTCGCTCGCTTCCTCGTCTCCAAGGCATCGTGACAAGGATCCATCAGGATTACGATAATATAATGCTCAATGCAGCAGAAAAAAGTTTTTCAACTCCTTGAGGCTGATTTTCCTTTCTGTAAGAGAATTGCTCAATCCATGAATGATGGGTGCTCGTCAGTCGCTCGATTGAGCATCTTCAACTTGAGTAAGCCAGATCGATGATACAGAACGTCTTTGCACAGTGATGGATTTCTGTGACCCTTCAAACTGCAGCTAGGACACAAGAGTCGCTAGACAGTCAGTGTGTCTGTTGTTGGTGCGGCCAGTATTCAGAATTGTTACATCAGAAAAATGCCTTCATCGCTTTTCGAAATAAATTTCCCTTTCTGTTCACGATCCTTTAGAATGTAGCACTTACTGCCAAACACTCTGAGATAGTGTAAGTTGGGTTTCTTACCGTACCACAACTCATAGGGGGTGTTTAAGGTCTTTGACCGCAAATAAACACGATTGATCAAATAGCAAGCCGTAAAAACAGCCTCACCCCAAAACCTTAACGATAAGTTTTTGTTATGGAGCATTACCCTTGCCATTTCCTGATATTTATATTCTTCTTTTCTGCAATTCCATTTGCTTGTGGAGTGATAAGTGGAGAATATTGCTTCGCTCGATGATCCAATATCGTAGTCACATTACAAAGAATTAGTCCAAAAACAAGTGTATATTCCTTAAATTAGTGGGAGAAAAACCACTATCAGTTAGACGTTGAATCGTGAGAGATTTAATAAGTGGTGTGGCCTTATTGGTAACAAAAGTGGGATTTAACTCAAGTGCTTTAAAGTGAATATATGTTACGTTTCAGAGGGGATGATATATTTTTCATCCAAATATATCTCTAGTGCATTAGAAAATTTATGTCTCTTGGAAATGATGTACTTTTAATTCCATAAGTGCAGACAATGTATAAAGTTCAATTGAATAAGATAGTCAATTGGCTAAGCATAGTTCTTCTTGCCAATAAATTTGATGTTTAAAGTATGACCTCCCTGTGGAAATCGGTTGTTACTATGGTACCCCCATTGTATTGCTTGTACGAATACCAGTAGAAATATTCATTCCCAACTCTTTCCTTTTGATGTGAGCTAGAATGACATCTTATCTTGATCCAATGCTCGGTTGATACCTGTACTTTGGTGTTATTACTACCTGGGACAATAATACATATTTCTCTCATATATGTATAAGTTTGTTTTCACATGCTTCACATGAGTCAGTATGCCTAACCCTCATTACTTTGGGGTTTTTCATTTTCAATGTTGCTACGATTAGCTTAGTTTGAGAAATTTCTTTATCTCAACAGGACAAAAGAATCTCACTTCGCATGTCAACCACTTACTTTATGTTGAATATATTACTGAAGATAGTGAATCTCTTGTTGGCATACTTCAAGATAAACTGGTTTGTTAGTACCATGAATGAAGTAGAAAAATGGAAAAAAAACAATTTTCGACTCATATCGCCCTTTGTAAGTGCTTCCACAAAAATTGGAATGCATGTGCTTAGAAACATAAGGTATATTTAGCTCCACCTAGACGGTGCTTTGTCATTGGCAGAAGGTTTTATGAAGGAATATATTCATTTCTCACAAAGAAATGATTTCCACATCAAAAAAACATAATAATGGTTCTCAAGTACTTTTGGATCCAAAATGTTATTTTTGAGTCGAGTTGGGACCAACCGTAAAGTGCCATAATAAAGGACATTAAAATAAATAATTCCAGTATAATAATTCCCAAACCAAATTTCTTTATGGTCAAAATGGATTTTTAGAGACCAAATTTCTTGATGGTTCTAAAGGTCAATCGGTTAAGTCAGAACTCCAGCCAATAATCATAATTCAGTTAACAGTCAAAGTTGATAGTCAATAACCAACCAGTGATAATAACCCCGTTAATGATTGACAATACTTAGTCAATTGCCAACAATAACGTCATAACATTATAATAGTACATACATTACAAAAAAAACAATGTGAAAAATAACACGAAACATGGAATGGTGCATAAGTTACAATTTATTTATTGATTTAATACAAACAAAATGAATGAAAAAATAATAAAAATGGACGTTATAATTTATTAAACAAATAATAAAAGCAGGCGTTACAACTAATTAAACAAATAATAAAAACAAACATTGCAACTAATTAAACAAATAATAAAAGTAGACGTTACAACTAATTAAACAAATAATTAAAACAGACGTTACAACTAATTAAAAACGTTGCGACTAATTAAACAAATAATAAAAGCAGACGTTACAACTAATTAAACAAATAATTAAAACAGACATTACATTCACAGAGCACTTAAAAAATATTAATTATTTTATTATTAAATTTCAAATCAATCAAGATAATCACACACATACAGTACACATGCAGTACAGACAATCATGATCAGAAACTTTTCAAAAATTAAAATAAATCACTGGTTGAAAAAGTACATACAACTCTTCGACATAAATAATAATAAAAAAATCTTATAAAATAAAACATGTGAAGATCACCAAACAAAAAGAATAAACAAAAAAACGAAACAGTCCAAAATTTTCTATTTGATGATGGCATATGAAAACATTTAGTAACATATGATGATATAACAATATATGAAAATATTAAATTTACACAACACCAGGCATATTAAATCAAATTTTATCACATAGAGATCATTAACATGATTTTAGTATGAATAAATAAAATGACATCAAACATGTATCACTCATATCTATTAGATAGACAAACAGATTTAGACATGTTATACAATTGATTGAACAACAAACAATACAATATTATATTATAATAATCATAATAATCTCGAGAAACGAATAGGAACAAACAGATTGTGTACAACAAACAAACATCTCACAACAAACATTAGAATAACATATATATATATATATATATATGTAGATCATAGATTAGTACATGGAGGGATCATTAGAATAATATATATATACGCAATCATAAATTAAAAAAATTCATTCAATCAATCAGAACATGATCGACGCATGTGATACAAATATACATGTGAAGAAAGAAAAAAAATTACATACATACAACATGAGAACATGGAAGATAAGATCACATGTTAATTGATAAAAAGTTTAGGTATACCTCAATGTATTGCTTGATTGAGAAAAAAAATCAGAAATACGGATCCAACTAAAAGTAGCGCTTCCTTCAGTGATTTGATAATAACCCAAAAAGAAGAAAAAAAAAATAGTGGTTGAGCTCGTGCATGATAACGTTTTGCAGTGGAACAGTAAGAGATAGAGAAGGAGAAGAACTTGGTATTGATAAAGAGGCATATACGGCACGGGCATTATAATTTCATGATAATTGATTTTCCGAAATGACATTACGATATAAGCTCTTCCATTGTAGGATTTGACTTTCACTCACCCTTCTGTTAGAGAGCACTACATTTTCTATTTCTTTGTGGGGAGGAATCGTATGCTTTCCTTATAAATTTATTAAGAAAGTGATACCGAGTGTACTTCAAACAAAGTTTGCAATAATTAAAGGAACAATGATGCTAGGCTCAGTAAAAATTTCTTACCATCACCATTAGGATACATATACATGCGTACTTTGTTGCAGCATGTAGGTACAAATAAAATAAGACATATAACCAAAGGAACTTAACAATTGTTATAAGAGTCACTTTACTGCTGATTTAAGAACTGAAAATAAATTTTTCATGGACAAATGATCAACTCTATAGATCTAGGAGTTGTGCGGTTGAATTCATTGACAAACTTAGGTAAACACAACCAAATAATTAGCATTCACCGATGCATCCATTCCCAAGATGAAATTCTTTTTTCATGTTTGTTGCGATGTTCAGCAAACACCTGCAAAACCACCAAAAGTAAATTAAAGATTTGTGTTACTCAAAAACTAAACGACACAGGGCCATAAAGACGTTACCCCATCCAAGAGTTTCAGAAACCACCATTATATGTTAATGGATTACCTGAGTTTTATGATATTTGGAACAGTTTCAAACACGTCGGATCAGTGCCATCTTCTGCTTGGACCTCAACTTATTTCATTTAACATTGCCAAGTTGGGTTGACAGCTTAAGTGTTTTCACCAACGATGTAAAGATTCTCAATCATTCCAAAGATACCTTCGACCTTTGCTAGTTAAACACGCACTATACTTGCAAATCTTTGGTAACATATTGCCATCCTTGATGACTCATTGCTGAATCAAATTCTCTTCATTGCCACTTCTTGAATACAAACCTACTAAGTGTAAAAAACTAAGATGATGACTAACAAAATATCATATACTTGATGTCATTTTGTCCTTTTCTGAATTATTCATAAAATTTGAATACAACTATTCTTTATAGTAATGTTGCAGCCCTAACGTAGTATGTCAGTGATCTATTATGTATCTTAGTGAAAGAAAGAGACTAATAGACAAAAGATCTTAAAACGGTGGTGATATTTTAACAGGTCAAAACCTAAGAGAACAAATAAGTATATCATGTAAAACTGAAACATGCAGATCTGTGGATGTACGTGCAGCAGACAACTGGTGTAAATAACAAAGCAAAGTAATATACAGTTGGTATGGTTTCAAAAGAACTGTAGTTGATTAATAGATTATGTCATCCTAAAAACCCTATAGCTTTTTTTTTTTTGAATCACTATGGGAAATGTGATGCTATAGTAAGGCAGTAAGGGTAACAATTATCTTATGTACTCAAAGGTCTTGAATTAAATTGAGTGATACATTAACAAATCTAGCTAAAATTAAGAACAGAGATAGTCCGGAGGAAATACCTACTGGAAAATGTAAGCCTAAGTGTAAATCTAGTGAAAGGGACATTGAAAGGCGCCAATCAATTATATGGAGAGGGTGACTATATCAGGCAGAGGATAAAACCCACAATTTTATTTAGCAAATAAGAAAATAACAAAAATAAGCCAACTGAGTTTGGTGTGAAAGAGAATATAAAACTTACATAGTACAGTTACATGACTGAGCGGCGCGATGTAACCTTCGAAGAAGCAACAAAAGGACAAAAACCATGGCTGGCTGACCCTAAGATGAGCTGCAAATCATGAAACAAGAATAAGGACGATGTATCGAATCACAAATGACTACCCGCAGTTTGGTTAACAGTACAATCAAGTGCGATGAATAATGTCATTTCCCCGAAATACAAATAAACATTGTAAGAAGTCTTCCAGACCTTGCACAAAATAGGAAATGCAAATGTAACATCATACAAACAAAATACTAAAGTAACTAAACCATCAAGGTTAATTGTTAGCATGGATGTAAGACGAAAACAATGGATATTTCAGCAAAACTGGTTTAACAAATTCTAATTGTATGGAGAAGGGATAAAGAGCGACTTGCTATATATCGTGGTTTCCGTTCTTTGCACTGAATGAACAACATCGGGTTCAACTGGATACATAAAAAAAACCATACTAACTCCATTAACAACCCTGTAAGTATGTCACATCAAATCGGGAAATGACGGAACATACTGGAAATTACAAAATGAAGCAACTAAATTCCGTGGAAATCATGTATCGAAAAGATGTAAATTGCGCGATCAAAAGTTACAAAGGGGACATGATAGGACTGATGTCCAATGGAGCTAAGAAACTTTGTTACTTCTTGAACTATTCTGAAATGGTTTGGATTGCAACCAAATCAGTAAGAACTAAAAAACATGAGCAATATATTAAAAGAAAATATTTTGAAGAACAACTACCAATACTTGATATTAAAAGACATGCACGATTGAATTCAAGCCATAAAAGAAACGAACCTAAAATGTTGCTACGATCATGAAACCATAAACTGCTTATTAAACTTTAGATAATTGTATGTCTCTTCAAAAATAACATCGATGGTTATCGATTGTTGTGTAAATATGCAATTGAAAATCACCCCATCAATACGAAGTTGGCCCTTAATTAACAATGAACCCCTCAAATTCTTAATGTCAGCAAACAAAAAAGAACTCCGAGAAACCAAAACAAATTTGAATATCCAAACCAGTATGGCTTTTATGATTTTACCCAGTGAATTTTGAGAGATCGATGAAATTCCTTGACAAAATGACGATTGCTGTGAAAGATAAGACCAAAGTCGGTAAGAAGGAAATTGTATAGAAGCAAAAGAGGTTTTGATGATTCCGATCACGGTTCCAAGAAGAACAAAAATAATAAATCCAATACACAAATTTGAATTCTTTAACTAATTATTGTTTTTAAGAAACGCAGGTTCAAAGCTGGAAGTACAAAACAAATATTATTATTATTACCTTCAACAACATTATCAACAAACCTAATCTCTTACGCCACCATTCCCCCATGACTGTTTCACTAAGAGAGGGAGAGAAGCAAGTAAAAATAGTAATTATTGATACAAACAACGAACTAAAATTTGATTCTTCAGGGACTCACAATATCATACCTGTAATCTGATTTTTGTTCCCAAAAATTGTTGATTCATCTTCTCAGGGAACGAAATCAAATTAAAAATCATGGAGAACATCACCAAGATTAACATGATGAGCAAAATAAACCCCAAAACGAAAAATGAAAGGCAAGAAAACTATGTGATTGATCATCGGGTTTTTAGCAGCGGCAATAGATTCTGGAAATGAGAGAGTCGGAGAGAACGATGGTTTTCTTTTAGCAGCGGCGATCTTGGATCTCAGATAGGCAAATAGAACGACAGGGCGTACGATGGGGCGTATTACTGTATTCTCATTCCTAAATCTAGAAGTTATGCTACACGTGCGATTATTAGGGTCTGGTCTGGACAACCATATCCATGGATTTATCTTTGCCAAGGATATATCTGAACCACCACTTACAAGGCAAACTTAGCCAAACTGTGCTTTATACTATTGATGTTCTCTTATATACATGAAAGGGAAGACCTATTCATCTAATGGACCGCACATCCATGGGCCATAGGCCCTATAACAAATTTTGATTTTTCCTGTGTACCATCTACAAAAGTCAAATATATATGATCATGACGATTAACATTCTATTTGTCTTCTTCTTCATTAATCTCTCATTTTCATTAAAAAAACATCGAGTTAAAAACCCTAGATTAGATTTTTATTCAATTATTATAACATATCTATTCATTATTTTGCATTCAATTCCCTTACATCACAAATTTCCTTTCCTTATTAACACAAGTGATAACAGGTGATGCTAATGAAAACTGATAACAACAATATATGAAATAAAAGGAACAAAAATAGGATATCGTCCAACAGAGTAAGTGTTGAACCATAATTTGATTGAAAATGCACATTTTCTTATTCCCTAACACATCACGTAGTCTGTAAGATTGTTTAATATCATATAAGTCGCCATCACTCTCATAGTTTGTTGCATTTGGTTAATCGAAGACTTGTGAATGATTGGATCGATACCGATGTAAAATTTTATTTCCTTGTGGTATAAAATGAAAAATAAAATCTGTCTTTGTACAAATATATAATGTGATTATGAATTATTCATGTGATATTCAAACTTTCAGACTGTGGGTTGGTGCAGAATACTGCGGAAATACTACGTCTAAATGTTCCATGAAACTCGAATTTGATGGACTTGATTCCAGTTGCATAATTTTAATTTGGCATTTACTTGGTCATGAGCTTGCATGGATTCTCAAAAAGCTTCTCATGGATGCCATTGATGGATTTTATTGGAGGGAACCATTTTGTTATGGTTTCCCCTAACTTCACTGTTTTGGGTTTTGATTTTTCTATAACACTTTCTACTTTCTGGAAGCATCTTTTGATACAAAACCTGCAAAAATAAAAGAAAAGGTAATTGAAGGTGGTGGCGGATTGTAGATGTCGGGAAGAAGATGTAGCGGTTGATGGTGAAGATGGAAAATAAGTTATCTGTAAATTGAGTTTTTTTTTTTTTTTTAGTTGTTGGGTGACTTTTGTAAATAACAAGTCAAGAGATGGTATTTAGACACACGAAAACTACATGAATGGTACATACGATTATTGAGGATGGGAATTTATATAGTTGGGAAATAGGAAAAGTAGGGATGAGAGAAATAGGGAAAACCAAAAAAAAACACAATCACTGAATGCAGTGTAATTCTTTTGTGGGTTTTCGTTACACTTTGGTTTAGAATATAAGTTCACGCAAGAAACAAATGAAGGTGGTTGTACAACCACGGAGTTAGAAAGAAAAGAGGTAGGTAAAGTTGAAAGAGAATAATGTTTGTTCCGTAAAATGAAAGAGGTAGTTTAGGGTGTTCGGAAAAAACAAAGCAAGTTTTCACTTTGTTTATTCATTTTTTCTTTCTTTCTAGGTTATTTAGTTGTTGTCATGTTTTTTTAGTTATCTACACTATCAGGTTGTTTTTATCTCCTTTTTGAAGATTTATCTATGCTTTAATGGTGGTTATTGGTTACTAATTTGGGTTTTAAGATCAATATGGATGTTCTCCAACGACGAAACCTTCATATTTGTTGTCTCCGGAACGAAATCTTCATCATTAATTTATCCGGCGACGGAAACTACGCGGTGATTTTTTTGACGACTGAATCTCCATCCCTAATTACAAGAGATTTGAGCAAATCACTCCTATTTTGGGAGCACATCTGTCTATAGTAGAAAATCAAACAAAATGGTTGAATTTTAATTCCTAAAAGAACCATCTTCCTCGGATTTAATCGGATCTTATTCATACTTGTATTTGTCTTACTCCGGTAATCCTTCTCTTTCTCTTGCCGGATTTCTCAATATTGTACTCTTACGGTATGATCTTGTTTCTTTGTATTCTCTTATTTTCGATCTTAAACTCATTGTAACCTCGAATTACCACTAATGAAAAGGTTCCTTGTTTATCAAAAAAAAAAAAAAAATTGGGCGGATCAATGGCTATTCACATTCCATAGTGTAGCATCTAATTTGATTTTTTTTTTAAATCAAGCTCCTTCAATTCGAATGAGTGCTGCCTCTCACACCATATTTTTTTTTTGGTAAATCCAAATTGTATTAATAAAAAGCAAGAGAATTACAACTTAATTTGTAAGAAAAGAGGCACAAATTAAGTTCAACCAAATAATTTGTTCGAATTCTAAAGCAACTATAACGCAGGAAAGTTCAGCCAAGTAATTTTTTAGAATTCCAAAACCAACACTCATAGCGCCCAAAACATTAACATTAGAATCACAAACTACCACTCCAGCACCAGCCCTTCCCGGATTACCTCTTGAAGCACCATCACAACACAACTGCAATTCATTAACCTCAGGATGAATCCGAAAAAATTCCTTTGGATCCTAACACCTTACTCTCCCGTGTTGTCTAAAGTACTCAAGAACACGCAAATCATATTGGCAAATCAAACATATAACCCTTCAAACGTCTCGAATAGTCATGGATTTGATTGAAAACCTTTTTATGGAAGAAGTTCCAATTAACCTTTTGATTCCCGTAAATAAAACCATTCCTTGTCATCCACAACTCTGAGCGAATCACCAAAATAGACAACAACCATAAATCCTTGAACATTCGACTCTTAGCTTTTGCTCTTTATAAGTTGTTATAAGATTTTGATTAGGAAACAGACCAAACACATCGGCAATCCACATCCATCCCTTAACATCAAAGTCGCAAGACCAAAGAATATGATCCAAAGACTTTTCCTCTCTGTTACATAAGAAACATTTGTTAACCACTTGATATTTAAATCTACTTCGTACCTTATCAAGAGTTGCACAAGCTCCACGTTTTTTTTTCAATTTCTTTCAGTAAGAGAAGGATGAATAACAGGACGCCATAGCAAAGTAGCACCATCAAACTTAGGATATCTCTTGGAATTAGGTCTTTAGCCGAGATAACAGAGAACTGGGCCTTGATGTCTGACTTCCAAACTTTGCAATCCACTCCACCCATTGGAACTGGCAAATCATCCAAGACAATTCCAGCAGCTAAGAACGTGTTCAAAGCCTGGTCCGTGAACTCCCATTCACCATTCAAAATCATATCAATGGCTCTAACCTGCCTATCCAAGTCATTCAGACCTAAGATATCAGCAATAGAAGTATCTCCCCACCATGAACCGAAATACAAAAATGTAAACCTTCCATCACCTATCAACACCCTTGTATTTAACTCCACATCAGCATAAAACAAACGAAAACCAGGAAAGATAGAAGACTTCGTGTAACCCACCAAAAGCCCATTTCTAGAAAAGAATTTAGCACTTAAAAATCTAACCCATACCTTTTGAGAAGTACAAATCTTCCAACATAATTTCATAAGCATAACTTTGTTCATGACTCGCATTTGAGTAATACCAAGACCCCCTTCAGAATACAGAGAACAAACCTTGTCATACGCCACCACAAAAGATTTACTCACCTTTGAATCCCCTGACAATAAGAAGTTACAGATAGCCACCTCACATTGATGAATAAACTTAGTAGGCCATTTATAAACAACCATGTTATGAATAAAATAACTTGCAATAACTGACTTGACAAGCATCACCCTGTCTTGAAAAGATAGCATCCTACCCTTCCAACCCGCTAATTGCTCTTTAATCTTCTCTACCACATTGCTAATATGATGGTATTTAACCGCTCATGACATTACCTTAACTCCCAAATACCTATCCGGAAAAGAAGTACTGTTCATGCCCAAAAATTCAGAGATTGTTGCCCTCCTCCTCCTCCTCAAAGAACACCCTCCATAATAGAGCTTGCTCTTCTTTCTACTAACAGTCTGACCCGAAGCCTTTTGATAAGAACTCAAAAGAGCCATCAAATTTCTCAAACTCTTCATGTTACCTTTAAAAAAAATCATAATATTATCCGCAAAAAATAAATGAGTAGGATAAATACCTTTTATAGTGGCCATGGTAGTCATGGAACCCTCACGAAACAATTTCATGATATTTCTACTTAAAACATCCTCAGTCAAAACAACAATCAGAGGAGACAAGGGATCACCCTGACGAAGGCCTCTATCAACACTGAAAAAACCTTCCGGACTACCATTCACAAGGACAGAAATTCTAGATGATTTCAAAATCTGCAGGATCCAATTGCACCAATCATCCGAAAACCCATATCTTCTAAAAACCTCCATAACAAAAGGCCACCTCACAGTATCAAAAGCTTGCGTGATATCTAACTTTAAACCCACATTGTCATCCTTACGCTTAATTTTCATTTCATTAACGATATATGAAGCAAGACTAATATTTTCATGGATATTTATACCCTTCCTGCCACATGCTTTTCAGAAACTAACTTGTCTAAAACACTCCCCAACCTCGTAGCCAAAATCTTAGTAAAGATCTTAAAAAATAAATTACTAAGACCAATAGGTCTGAAGTTTTTAAGAGTATTTGCCCCTCTTTCCTTAGGCAAAAGAAACAACAAGCTAGAATTAACCCCATTAGGAATAAATTTATTAGTCCAACAAAAAAGAACGACACTTACCAAATCATCCTTAATGACCTCCCAGCAATGCCTATAAAAAAACTAGCAAAACCGTCTGGACCAGGAGCACTATCCGCATCTAAACCAAAAACAACTACATGAATTTCTTCAACAGTGGGAAAATGATCCGTTCTATTCCTCTCCTCATCCGAAAGACTATCATGCTCAATGTCAAAAAGAGAATCCACCGGAACTGCATCATCTCCATTGAATTTTGCTTCGTAATAGCCAACCATAAGATCTCTAATCTGATCACAATATGTTACCGTAACCCCATTAGCATCCACCAACTCCGAAATAGTATTACTACTACGACGCATACGGATACTATTGTGAAAGAAATTTGTATTACCAGCACCCTCCACCAACCATTTATTCCTGGACTTTTGCTTAAGCATTGTAACATATTGCATATGGATCTCATTGACCTAAACTTGAGCGTCCTTCATCACATTCATCTTATGCAAATCAGTAGGATCCTCATCAGCAGTTCGTAAAGCCCCTTCAAGTCGAAGTTGAGCCTGTTTTAAACAAACATTTACATTTCCAAAGACATGTTGATTCCACAACTTCATAGCCACTTTGAGACGTTTTAATTTTTGAGGATAAATGTAGGCTGGAGAACCCACCAATGGCTCATTCCAACTGTCACGTACCATCCTCATAAAATCAGTATGGAGGAGCCACATTTTTTGAACACGAAAAGGATCCCTTCGCGGTCTCGTAACCTATAAGAGGAGAATGATCGAAAACTTCCCTAGGAAAAGCTTTACACCGCCAATTCTCAAATTTATTCAACCAAAATTCATTTATAACAGCACAGTCTAATTTACATATAATTCTTCTAGCCCCCGTCTGCCTATTAGACCAAGTAAAATTACAACCTAATGCTTCATCTTCAAAAAGACCATTATCATCCATCCAATCACTAAATTCATTAACCACAGCTGTTCTAGGAACTCCCCCACCCTTCTTCTCATCATTACGAAGAACAAAATTAAAGTCTCCTATAACCAACCAAGGTACCTGCTGATCACCCAAATTAAGCTGCCTCCAAAGGTCTCTTCTTGTAACTTGTACAAAACTAGCATGCACAAAAGAAACCATCACACCATCAACTCCAACCGTAACTTCCTGACGAGAAGTATTTAAAACCACTTACTCTAAGATATTCAAAGACCACATCACCCATAGCTTCCCAATGTAACCATCCATAGAGTTATGTATTGTAGAACTACAAAACCATCCAATTGAAAACGTCTAATATATCTAGATTTTACTGACACTCTTGGCTCAGCAATGCCAATAGTGTCAGGCTTGTACTCCTTAATTAATTCTTTTAGTCTGCATTGTGCTTCATCACGCACAATCCCATTAATATTTCAAAAAAGAACTTTCATTAGGAAACAACTTTGTTGGGGTTATTTACCTTAACTCGATGCGCTGATCTGACATAATCCATCTTGTTCACAACCTCTCCAGATTTATGTTTAGAACCAACTACAGTTTTTGAAATTGTATTATCATTCAAATTTGTATTCTCTGAAGTCCGAGAAACTCCAGGAATTAGCAGACTGTCTTGATAAAATAACTGGCGTTTTATAAGTCCACCTGCCAGAAGTACTATCAAAAGTTGGAGCTGACCCTTCCTGACGGCCTGTTTGCATGGTAGAACCAACTGTCACTGAAGTATCTTCAATCAAACCAAGTTCTGCATTCAAAACGTCAAACTAGTTTGGCGAGACAATACTTTCACGGAGAAGTTAACTACAGTCTTATCAAGTAATGAATTCCTACTCTCACTCGCTTCAGAATTCAAAGTTGACTTAGTACTAGGCATACTCTCTATATCACTAGATACTAAAACTGCATTCACAACTGCCCTTTGTCCAGTTCTTGCCAATTCAACATAGGCAGAGCGAAAGACATCTTCAGTCTTAGCTAACTCATCTTGTAACTGTTTAGCTACAACCGCTTGAACACTCCCTGATACCACCTCACCTTCCTCAAGACCTAACTGAACAGATTCCACGTTAGCATGCTGGCCATGCACAACAAAAATCTGTTTCACATTAGGTATGCTACTGGCAGCTTCATGAACAACCGGAATGCTACTGGCAGCTTCATGAACAACAGGAATGATGGGCGCTGTCTTTCCTTTCCTGCGTCTAGCCTCTTTCCACTCCTTCCCAACACTTGGATCAATACTGCTTCCAGCATCCGTTTTAGCTGCCTGCAAGTTTTGATTCCCTAGAACTGAAGTTTGTAGCTGCTTATTGTTTGAACTATTCTTGTGTTTCCTTCGGCATTTTGAATCAGTACGACGTACAATCTTACACTTTGAACAAAACTTAGACATCTTTGGGATATCTATTTTTTGCCAAAAATCCAATCCTCCCACAGAAACATGTATATAATCTGTGTCATGTTCAGCAAAGTTAATATCAATTAATACCGAAACAAAGTAACCATACTCATGAGCCAAAGTCCTTTTATCAACCACAATTGGAGTCCCCAAAGTTTTTGCCATAGCCAGAAGGGATTTTTCAATCCCCTCAACCAGGAAACTTCACCCATATTTGGTTATAATTTTAGGATAGAGATTGTTTTTTTTTTTTTTTTTTGCCTCTCACACCATAGCCATTCCTATTTGCGGGTGGCGACGGGTCCGTGCTTATAATTGGGGAGCTCATATTTGGTTAAGGGGCAGCCGAATCCGTAGAGATGGAAATTGGGCTTACCTTTTTCTTTTTCCTCCTTTAACAAGAATTGAATATCAATAAAAAGGGGATCCATCGGCCTTTTCTTGCTAATAGCTCTCTCTGAAATATTATCTACTCCAAGAAAAATCGAAAAACCCTAATCTTAACCTAAATTATTTTTCTCATTATCATCACAGTTCAAGAAACTAGAGGATTCTAATTTTAAGTCGAATCACCATGGCCACGATGGTGAGTTCTGCAAGTGGTTTGCTTGCTATGCTCAATGAATCACATCCAGCTTTGAAGCTACATGCTCTCATCAATTTGAACACATGTGTGGATTATTTCTGGCATGAAATTTCAACTAGCGTTCCTATCATGTATGTTTTTATCAAACTTTGTTTCTTGATGTTTGCTTCTTGTTAGGGTTAGGGTTTGGTTCCTTTTTCTTTTTTGTAGATCTGTTATAATCTCTTTTTACTTTGCTTACTTTATTTCACTCTGTTATTAGTGATGTTGAAGTCAGGGTTTTGATGATTGCTGGAAATCGTTAGGGTTTGTTTGTGATCAAAAGTGTTTCACTAAGTTTGCTCTATTTTGTTAGTGTTCTAGGCGAATTAGTGGGAGAATTTTGAACCAGTAGAATTATATGTTTGGATGTTGGTTTTGAGCTAGAGCTAGAGCTAAGGTAAATAAGTAAACGAGAACGCTTTACAGTTATAATTAGGTTATTGGTAGTAGATGAGGTCTTGGCATAAGGTAGTTATAGCACTTAATGAGAAACAATGTGGCATGCTTAGTTTAGTCTAGAGTTTTAGTTTCTAATGCTATTAAAATTGACCACAGAAAAGTGTTTTGTTTTTTCTCTCTTTTTTTTTTTTTTTAAAGTTAGCTCACTTGATCTATTTGCAAATCCCATGATTTTTTCTCTATAATAAGAAACAATGTGGTATGCTTAGTTTAGTCTAGAGTTTTAGTTTCTAATGCTGTTAAAATTGACCACAGAAAAGTGTTTTTTTTTAAAGTTAGCTCACTTGATCTATTTGCATAGCAAATCCCATGATTTTTTCTGGTACTTCAGGCGGTTTTCCTTACACCTTCTTGCCTTTTGCCCCTTCTTATCAGGGTGATATTTTCTCTCTCTTTAATTCCCTTAGCTTGTTATGTTGAAGAAGGGTTTCCTTGTGTAGTATAACAAGTTAATATATTATGGAGATTCCGAGATTCTATCGCTTTGCATTTCACCTGTCCTTGTCTGGAAGCTTGCATGTTTCTGGAACTTAGAACAAGGGTCAAATACTAGTATGGTTACTAATTTTTTTCATATGTAAAAGTTAGGTAATGCGCATTAGGGTAGTACATGTAAAAGATTTTGGGAATGCTTGCTTGTTCAAATACATTGCTTATTTCTATTTTGTATACATAATGTTTATACGTGCTGAACTCATTTGGTTTTGCAGTGAAAGCTTGTCTGAAGACGAAGAATTTGATCAAAGACAACTTGCTGCATTGGTTGCATCAAAGGTTATAACAAGCCTTTTTTTTGTTTCATTTACAGTTAACATTGTTTATCTCAGCCATGATTTTTGAAAGACGTTAGCATTGTTTATCTCAGCCATGATTTTTCGAAGACAACTTGCCATGATTTTTCTTGCTTACTCTCTATCATGATGAGATGTAAATTAATAATTGGTTGGATTCCGAGAATAAAAGTGTTACTGGTTTTGAGTTCTGCTTTCACATTCTTCTTTTCTGTTATATGGTTCCGCAGGTATTCTACCATCTGGGTGAACTAAATGATGCGTTATCTTATGCTCTATCAGCAGGACCACTTTTTGATGTCTCAGAGGACTCTGATTATGTCCATGCTATTCTTGGTATGAATTGTATTTATATGTCTTGTATGATAGATTTGTTATGAGCCACTTGTCGTGGTTGGATACTAACTGAGAAGTTGGTCATTGTATCTCAGCTAAAGCTATAGATGAATATGCTATTTTTAAGACCAAAGCTGCAGAATCGAACCAAGAAGCAGAGAAGGTGGATCCTAGATTGGAGGCTATTGTGGAGAGAATGCTGTGGAAGTATGTTGGATGTTTATTTCATTTATTACTATATCTTTAATTTTACACATTATAACCATTTTGGTTTCATGCAGGTGCATCTTGGACCAAAAATTCCAACAAGCTATCGGGATTGCGATCGAGTGCAGAAGGTTGGACAAACTTGAGGAAGCTATTACAAGGAGTGATAATATTCCTGTAACACTCGATTATTGCATCAATCTTGCTCATTCCTTTGTTACCTTGAAAGAATACCGCAGTGAGGTACAAATATCATTTCAGAAAAATGGTCCTAGAATCTTTTTCTAATCCATGTGGAGTTGTTGTTCAACTGAATTAAAAAAGGGTCCTTTTCAGTTAATTTTGTGTCTGATGGGGCATGCGACCAAGATTTGTATCATTTAGATGCTCAATATCTTAGATTTTTAGGGTTAGTAAGTCAATCAGTCAATGGTGCTACCCACTTTCTAGCTCAGAAGGATTAAGTCTTGATAGAGATTACTTTGTGTATTGATATGTTTTCAGATGTCTTCCCTTTGATTTTTTTAATAATGAAGTCCACATGTGACTATTCTACGTTTATCTGTATCAGTTATAATGGTTAGGCTAACATCCCAATCATCAAGTAACCTATATCTGGAGCCTAAACTCTGAGTTATGCTTAAGTAGGGCTTCATAAATAAAAACATGTTTCTCTTTGATTTACCTTTTTTTTGTAATTAATTTCTACTTTTGTTCCAGGTGCTTCGTGTTATGGTTAAAGTGTCTTCCCTTTGATTTTTTTTAATAATGAAGTCCATATCATATTTCACATGTGCCTACTCTACGTGTATCTGTATCAGTTGTAATGGTTGCGCTAACATCCCAAGCATCAAGTAACCTATATGTGGAGCCTAAATTCTGAGTTATGCTTAAGTAGGGCTTCGTAAATGAAAACATGTTTCTCTTTGATGCCTTTCTAGAGGCCAAATCCAAAAACTGCTTTAGCTGATCTACCTTGATGAATTTTGTAATTAATTTCTACTTTTGTTCCAGGTGCTTCGCGTCATAGTTAAAGTGTTTCAAAGCTTGCCTGATCCCGATTACTTGAGGATTTGCCAACGTCTCATGTCTCTGGATGAATCTGCAGGCGTTGCGATGATACTGGAGAAGCTTTTGCAATCTGAACAGGTTGGTTACTTAATTATTATTGGTGTTTGGTATTTGCTTGTGAAAATTGTGTTCTCTTAATTGAACGATGCTGTGGCTTATAGGATGATGCTCTTATGGCGTTCCAAATTGCTTTTGATCTTGTTGACAATGAGCGTCAAGCTTTTCTATTGAGCGTTAAAGGTCGTTTTCCTGATCCAGTATTGAGGCCTACAGAGAACAGTCAACTCGTTTCTAATGATGAACCGGGTTCAGTTCAAAGTGGAAGCTCTTTGGCAGCTAATGATCAAGTAGCAGCCTCGGAAGACATTCAAATGTCAGATGGAGCTAATGCTCCTCGTGGAATTGTAGTCGAGGCTGATGAAGAGAGATATAATGAGAGGGTAGCAAAACTTAAGGGAATTTTGTCTGGGGAGACGGTCATAAAACTGACTTTACAATTTCTATATAGTAATAACAGGTGTGAGAAACATCTATTGCTTCTTACAGTCGTACCTTGGACATAACGTTTTTGAGGATTCCCCTGTACTAGTGACTAACTTCTTATGCTTTATGTTATAATTTGAACGCAGATCAGATCTTCTAATTCTGAAGACGATAAAGCAGTCGGTTGAGATGAGAAACAGTGTTTGCCACAGTGCAACAATATATGCAAATGCAATCATGCATGCTGGAACAACAGTTGATACTTTCTTGAGGGAGAACTTGGTAATAGATATATTTTATTCCATATATGAGCTATTCTTCCTTTGCATTGTTAAATCTGGTAATGTAAATGCTAACTTATGTGGTTTAACAGGACTGGCTGAGTCGAGCTACGAATTGGGCAAAGTTTAGTGCAACAGCTGGACTTGGTGTTATTCACAAGGGTCACCTGCAACAAGGGAGGTCACTGATGGCACCTTATCTTCCACAAAGTGGAACTGCTGGTGGTGGTAGTCCATATTCAGAGGGTGGTGCCCTTTATGCTCTGGGACTGATACACGCTAACCATGGCGAGGGTATTAAACAATTCCTCCGCGACAGCTTACGGAGTACAAATGTGGAGGTATGGCTTGTTTAGGAATCTATTGCAATTTGTGTGCAAAATCCTCTATGACCTTCCATATTGCTGATATTATGCTGATATGTATCCTTGGTGCACAGGTGATTCAACATGGGGCTTGCTTAGGTCTTGGATTGGCTGCTCTTGGAACAGCTGATGAAGAGATATATGACGATATAAAGAATGTACTTTATACCGATAGTGCTGTGGCTGGTGAGGCTGCGGGCATTGGTATGGGTTTACTAATGGTTGGGACAGCTAGCGAAAAAGCTAGTGAGATGCTTGCATATGCTCATGAGACTCAGCATGAGAAAATTATTAGGTACGTGGAGCACCGGGATCTGTATTGTTGGGCTTCTATTATTAATAGCTACTTCGGGACTTACATATTCTGTTATTTCTATTCTGTTTTAGGGGGCTGGCATTAGGCATTGCCCTTACAGTGTATGGGAGGGAGGAAGAAGCTGACACACTGATTGAGCAGATGACTAGGGATCAAGATCCTATCCTCCGTTATGGTGGTATGTATGCGTTAGCAATGGCCTACAGGGGAACAGCAAACAACAAGGCCATTCGCCAGTTATTGCACTTTGCAGTTTCTGATGTTAGTGATGACGTAAGGAGGACAGCTGTTCTAGCTCTTGGATTTGTTTTGTCCTCTGAACCTGAGCAGGTTGGTACTTCTGTCTGTCTAATACTATTCGTTATTTCTGTAACTTTGCTTCTCTGTTTGTTTCAAGGTTTCTCGAGTTACCGTTTCCCGAAATCGCTGTAGCTTTTATCCGTTGTTCTTGATCCTAGCTAACACGGAATTTATCACGTTGTTGTATTTCCAGACTCCACGAATTGTATCCCTGCTCTCCGAGTCTTACAATCCACATGTTAGATATGGTGCTGCAATGGCAGTGGGCATTTCATGTGCAGGTACAGGTTTGAGTGAGGCCATCTCGTTGCTGGAGCCACTTACATCAGATGTTGTTGATTTTGTTCGTCAAGGGGCACTTATTGCAATGGCCATGGTGATGATTCAAACCAGTGAAACTTGTGATTCTCGTGTTGGGTCTTTCAGGTATTTTTTATTACTTCGCCCTAGTAGACTAGTTTCTTTATGTTTTAGTTTTTATTACTTTCTAATGCCCACCTTTTTTATTACTTTCTAATGCCACCTTTTTATGTTTTAGTTTTTATTACTTTCTAATGCCACCTTTTTTTTCTTTATGTTTTGTTTTCTTCCATGGAACTCATTTGTATCTTGTTTTATCTTAGGCGCCAGCTCGAAAAAATTATTCTTGACAAGCATGAGGATACCATGAGCAAGATGGGAGCAATTTTAGCTTCTGGGATTCTTGATGCTGGGGGTAGAAATGTGACCATCAGGTTGCTTTCTAAAAACAGGCATGACAAAGTCACTGCAGTAGTTGGATTGGCAGTCTTTAGCCAGTTTTGGTATTGGTATCCGCTAATATATTTTATTAGTCTTGCCTTCTCCCCTACCGCATTTATTGGCCTAAATTATGACATTAATGTTCCAAAGTTTGAGCTCCTATCAAACGCCAAACCATCTCTATTTGAGTACCCTAAACCGACTACTCCCCCTGCTGCAACATCGGCTGTAAAACTCCCCACTGCTGTTCTATCTACATCTGCTAAAGCAAAAGCTCGTGCTAAGAAAGATGCAGATCAGAAAGCTAATGCCGAGAAGTTAACTGAGGACTCCATTTCAGCCAGTCAAAAAGGAAAATCTCCCCCCGAGAAGGATGGGGACTCGATGATGCAGGTATTGCTTTGTATATCAAAGAAAAAAACTGAACAAAACAGAAGCTTGCATTATTATCCTTACATGTATGCTGAAGAAATTCCATATTTGGTTGTTACTTTTTAAAGAACTTGAAGATACATTAAGGAATATTTACAGAATAAACACCTGCAACTGTATATTTTTGGAGTACTTTCACTCGATTGTCTTCGTGGTGCTAGACAATAACTGATATGTATGTTGTTGGATTTTCAGGTGGATGGCTCTTCATCTTCAGTGGAGAAGAAGGTAACTCCGGAGCCAGAACCCACTTTCGAAATATTAACCAACCCTGCTAGGGTTGTGCCAGCACAGGAGAAGTATATCAAGTTTCTCGAGGATAGCAGATATTCACCAGTAAGTTTAGCCCCATCAGGATTTGTTTTGTTGAAGGATCTTCAACCAGAAGACGCAGAAGTGCTCTCTCTCCATCTCACTGACACACCCTACTCTATCATGGCACCTGCCTCAACAACAGCTGCTCAGCAAGGACCACCTCCTGCAGCAGCAATGGCTGTCGATGAGGAACCTCAACCCCCTCAACCTTTTGAATATACCCCATGATCTGTTTTTTTTTTTTTGCTTTATCACAAATCTTTAATGTCAAACAAGAATCCAAGATAGTGTGCTATTCTACCCAGTTAGCAGAACTTCGAGAAGTAAGAAAGACTAGAATGGAAAAGGCTGGCCGCAGCTTATTGGATAGGGGAAAGGAGGGTGAGAGTTAAGCCCTTCCTACAGGTCATAGGCGAGTGAATGTTTTGTTAGTGTATCGAGTTGGGTAACACTGTTATTTAACGTTTTTTTCTTCATGAATCCTGAAACCGTTTATGCTTTTAACAATGTCCTGTAATTTGGAATTAATTTTGCTTTATATGTTGACGAGGACCCTGTGTATTTTAAGAAGTTGTAAAACCATTTCATATGTGATAAAAAAACAAAAGAAAACACGTTTTTCTCATGCCACACAAGTAGTAATCGTATGCAGAAATCAACATTGAGTGATGCTAAAAGCAACGGCAGTACCTCCGGAATCTTAGCATCACTAGTTGCAGAGCCTGGGGATCACTATGGGCTGCCAGAATTGCAGTACAACATAATTGGCCACAATTGATTTCTGAGACAGATTCTTTATCCAGCAAACAAAGCTTCAACTGCTTCAGCTTATAAACTCAAATGTATTGTTGTCTTAGTTTGAACCGTGTTTTAGGGCATACAAAAAGATTAAACTAAGGGTTATCCTAGGTGTTGATGGTGGATTTTTGACAAAAACTCGCAAAAATTTGGTTTTGTATATTTCTGACCTAGTTTCAGTTGAATATATTATGGTCTAGACATGAAAGCTCATGTTAAAGTTGTCTCTGACTGATCATGTAGCCTCTCCGTAACACAAATGCCTAATTGGAGTCTCTTAGTTGAGCTTTCACTATTCCGTCTATTAATTGGAGTCTCTTAGTTGAGCTTTCACTATTCCGTCTATTTTATATGCAATTGCAGTATCCACTTTTGTATAGAATCAAAAATGATTGGACGTTTTCTAGATGGATTGATCACTAATATAGAGCAATAACGTCATCAAGATGTTGCAAATGTTCCTTGACTATACAAAATAAATGTTTAGAACGAGTATGACGTTTCTGCCGTCTCATACCTCGATTCTCGAATAAATATAATGTCCTGAGACGCCTGCTAGTATAGAGCCATCAATTAATTTTAATGCAGTATTCATCAAGTGAATTCCTAGAAAATATGCTACACCATAATATTTTATTACTTCAATTCAAGGCTTTTCTCAGTTGAATTCCATGAATTAGTAATAAATATTCACCTTTCGGACATACGGGCTACCACTGAATAAACCCTAAGGAACTGGTGCAGGTGTATTTAGTGATAATGCTCAAACGAGCACCCTAAAGTATGGACAAAAAAGTACTCCCTCCGTCCCACCATTAAGTGACCTATTTGATTTTAGATTTTGTCCCACTAATAAGTGACCTATATCACTAAACAAGGAGATATTTCTAAAATTATCCTTTTACTAAATTATAAAAAATATAAGAAATGTGCATAATTTGATAGGCATGTTTATATTCGTTATGTAGGTGTTTTAAAATGCTTTTCAATGGTATGAAGTTTACGAACATCTGTGGAGTAGTTTGAGAGATAAATAATTTCTAAATTTCACTTGTTATTATTCATAAGGGTATAATTGTAAAAAATGCTTAAAAATTACTTCTTTCCTTGCTTGCCTTAAAAATTGTGCAAACTTGAACTAGGTCACTTAATAGTGGGACGGAGGGAGTATATGGAAAGTTCACCAAAAAAGAAGGGAGAAAAATAATATAAAATAAAAAGAAAAGGAAGTGCGGGACCGGGCCAGCGGCCGACCGGTTATGCCACCGGTGCCCCTCCCTTTTCCACTTTATTATTATTATTTTTCCTTAAATCTTTACTGCTCATTCAATCAAACTCATATCTTTGTCAAATATTGGTTAATCCACTATACGGTTAACTAAGGAAGTGGTCCCACGATCATTAGGCCTTTACACCATATAATATGTTAAAATATTATTATTTTAATATTTTCCAAATACTGGACGTTTAAGCAAAAATCTTACTTGCTCATTCAAGCAAAATTAAGAATTTCAGTCAAGGTCAAACTCTTCTGAAAATACAAAATAATGCTTAAATGTCCAACAAAAAGTACCAAAATTTTCATGATTGGACAAACGTTGATATGGTGACCCGTGCACCACCGGTCAGTCCACTTTCCACCATGGCCGGCCAGTCCCTACCATTCCTTAATCCATATTTTGATTAATCCTCCATATTTTGATTAGTTCCAGTTGGACAATCCTCCATGCACCGCCTAGCTGGTCTCTCCACCACCAATTGTCGGTCCTCATAAAATTAGTTGGTTGGTCTCTCTATCCATATTGGACAATCCTCCATCTCCTGGATCCAGGGTTTCCTAAAAGTAAGGTTTCAAACTTGATGATAATTCTAATCGAGTTTGAGCACCAAAATTTTTCATATTGATCTATCTATTAATATTTTAATTAATATTTAATGTTTGGTCTTGCTACCAACATATTGTTGCTCGATCAAGCAACATTTTATTGGTCGATCATCCACTTGGGCAGTTCTCCAATATTTCATTGGACGACCATCCACATGGTCGATCATCCAATGTTTACCAATATTTTAATCTCCACTTTGTTATTCGACTGCTCATGACATGGTGGATCGAGGATTATAATATAATAACTCAGCAATATCTAATCTCTTGTCAAACATATCAGAATACACGTTGGTCCATGGTCGAACAATCTCATTAGACTGACGTTCATCAACACAACTTTTTCGAGTATCATTGTTGCTTCAAATGACACAATGATATGTCACATTCATCAAACTCGACATCTAAGCATTATTGAGCAGACCTTATGCTCAATCCATCATGATGAGTAACATGTCACATTCGTCATTGACAATTATGCTAAACTCATCAAATCTAAGGTTCACGGTCTAGCCAAGTCAACAATTGACCAACTAAATATACGTCTGCCTTGCAGACTTCACATGAGGCATCAACCATGTCATATGGGGGAAAATTTACTAGGATTTTGGTCTGGCGGCCTAGCACGTGCGGTGTAGCAATACATCCACGATGAGAAAGTGAGTAATTCGTGCTGGCAGTTGAAGGAGTAAGTGAAGTAGTGGATGGAAAATCAAACAAGCATCCCACGCAATGTGGAACCGTTTCAACCACGATTTCCCACTTCCCTATTCTTCCGCTCCTCTTTAACCGTCACCACTTACTAGAGATCAATGTATTAATCACTCTTGCAATAAATAGGTTCATCAACCTATGATTTGAGAACTAAACTCAATCGAAATTAACTGAACAGAACTCAATCAATCTGATCAAAACTTATCGTAACCCAATTTACGACAGTCTATCATTATTCAGCACGTAGAACCCTCCAACACGAAGAATTCGACACATCCACAATCCATCAATTACCATTGATCTCACACTTCTCAGCTTCCCTCCTACAGATCGACCCTCATCCCTCTTTGTGACTGAATTGACTCTGAAACGACCATTTTCTTTAGGCTGGAGTCTTACAGATTGACCTCTCGAAATCAAAGTACTCCCGTGCAGTACCCCTGTTAAAGGTTTAAGCAATTTGCTTAACTGAGATCCGCCTACCGCCCGATAACAAATCGTTTTTACCCATCAATACTAGGATAGGTAAATTACTTAATTATCCTCCATTAATTTATTATTTTACTTAATTATTTTTTAATTTTCTTAATAAAAATATTTTTTTAAAAATTTTTTTCTTCCCTTCTTTCCCCCCTATACCAAACCGAACTGTACAATAGAAAGTATTTCCCACAAACCCATGTCTTACTCTTGTGTTTGATTGATAAATTAGGTTTAAATAAAAAAAAAATAGAATTTCCCTGTAGTTACAGAATTAGGTTCGGCTGATAATTGAAACAAATTATCAGCCCAACTGCTTATTTTTCTTATCATTCTGAAAGTGCTGATGAACAGTTTGACTAATAATTAAACACGAAAACAATAGGCGAACTTCGCTTTATGAAGAACAACACTAAGTATAGTTGTCCTATTTTTCTCTCGAATCAGCCGAACCTAAGTTCGACAGTTACAGAGTGAAGTTCGGCTGAGAACTTGTCAACCGAACCTAGGTTCGTTTTCAAAATACGTAGGTTCGACTAACAAGTTATCATCCAGACTGCTCATTGTTCTTCATGTATGAAGAATACTCGGAAGTTCGGCTAATAACTCGTCAGACGAACCTAGTGTGTTGCAAAATAGAAAACAAAAAGTTTTTTTTTTTTTTACAAACAATTAAAAAAATTGAAAAAAATTAATAAAAACTTTAAAATTGAAAATAAAATAAAATAGATAAGGGTCGTTTTGCCACTAAACCAAAATATATGGATGAGGGGCTTTTAAGATTACTATCTAATAACCCGTTTTTTTCCTTATTTGATAATCCCCAAATTTTTTTCTATGTATGCCCTAATACATGGTTCCTTAATTTCTTCCAAAAGATTGTAACTGATAATTCCTATAGGATGTCTTTTCCCGCCGCGTTATAAGTCTCCACTAAATACTACAATCATCTTTTAGAATAAACAAATAAAAATTTCGAGTTAATTAAGTCGAGAGGTTAAGGAACTAAATTTCAGAATGATTTAGTTAACAACATATCTTCCTTGTTAAGTAAAAGAGACTTTCTTTCTGAAATATGAAAACTAGTTTTGCTTTTAGTTGCTAAACAGACTCTAAGACTGACTTTTATGGAGGAGGGAAGTGGGATGATGGAGACGTAAAACCATCGCTTAAAGTTTGGTTCCCTTTCTCTATGCTCTAAACCAAGGAACTTAGAGGAAACATTAATACATGCGAGGATTCCGGAAAGAATACAAAAACGAGGATACAATCATACCTTATTCTCTTTTATATAGAAAAATCTAAATCTAATAGAATATATTAAAACCAGATTTTGTGCCATCTTTAATATTTATATAAATAAAATATTCGAGGTATTTTTCTCCTTCACCACTCCGCTTAGACATTCCTCCCGCCCTACGTGGCACCACTGTTCAACTCATCTTTCCCTCCTCCATAAGAGTTCGCCTAAGAACTCGACTAGTTTCCTCCCAAGTCCCACCTCGACCAGTTCCTTTGCAAGTCCCACCTAACCATAACCTAACTTGTAAATGGAATATATAAATGAAATATCTATTTTACAAAAATAAATGTGTCTTATTCAATCCAAAAATAAATGGAAACTAGATACTAACCCGTGCTTCACACCTGAAGTATGGTTTGATCGAGGTTCGGCAAATAAGAGTTCATTCATTCCATGAGTCAATGACTTTATGTTGCGATGTCATAACTCACGACCAATTTCTGGATACGAATATTATAAGTGAACTGATGTGTTTGGAGATGCAAAATAAGATTTTAATAATTTATATATTAAACACCTCAAACATGTTTTAATTCATATTTTTGTTTACGGTCCGCGAATTATAACCCCAGAGGTGTCATCATCCTTCCACAAAAAACCCATCAAAACAAAAGTAACACAAAAACCCCATCAAAACAAAATTAACACAAAAAACCCCAAATTTAAATGTTGGTTTCATCAAATTTAATTTTGTTTTCATTAAATTTTATGATGAAACCAACATTTAAATTTGGGGTTTTTGCATCAATTTTTAAAAATTTGGGGTTTTTGTATAAATTTTGTTTACGATGGAGTTTTAATGGATCCCAACATTTGAATGGGGTTTCTGTACCACAAGTTTGGTCACCTTGGATTTTTATGACTAGTTTTGTTTATTATATCTATTTAAACACCTCAAACTTGAATTCACTGTAAGATTTAAAATGAGAGCACTTGTTGCAACGAAGGTGAACACTCTTCAAGGTTCACATGAGCAAAAAATTACATAAATAAGGTAATTTCAATCAGTTTCGTTAACAAAGAAAACATAAGCCAAGTAATAAGAGACTTAACGACAATCTTTTTCCTCAATAATTGAAAGAACTCTTCTGTTGTCATAGATTTCAGTAAAAAATTCTGAACAAGCTCAGAGATTGGAGGTCTCAATGCTTATTGCTCCACCAACAAAGTGAACAACATGACATATTGAAGAAAAAAAACTACTAAAAGTGCAATTGAAAATAAACCGAGTAGTATTACTGAGAAAGAGAAACGACACCTTTGAGCAACCGTACTTTGGCGAATCTTACATCTTTACTAAATTATTACACAATTACTTGTGATTCTCAAATATACATTATAATCATATTGAACCTTTTAACTGATTACATTAGTACACACACCGAAATTTCTGACAGATCAAATAACATGAACTTTGCTTGTCTTTATTGAATTGTTAAGACAGAAAATCATATACATATATACATATATCAAAAAAATATCACCACTTTGTACCCGGACGTCCAACATTTCGAAATTACCCGTTTCATTTAGTTCAAAGATTATCCACTACATCTGCAGTTCATCTGCATGATCTCAAGGTCTTAAAAACTGATACCCGACAAAGTGGACATGTTATCAATAATTCAAAAAAAAAAGTCCTTTGATTTATGAGAATAATTTATTGAAGAAACTGGAAGGCAAAGATTTTCGAAAGATAGTATAGGGACACCATCCCTGTTTAAGAAGTGCGTACAACATATATATATAATGCAAAGTAGATAATTTTATTTAAAAGAAAACACAAAGTACAACCATTACACCATTGTTAAAAAATCAAGGCATTTAGAATTTTCGACACTTGAGCTTCGTTTCATAAATGAGCAAAACTAATAGAAAAAAACCAACATTAACTTTCTTCCTTGAATGATTCATGTTATACTCATAACATGTGTAATTACGCAAGGAAAGACTTTTTTTTTCCCCATAATACTCCCTCCATTACTTTGAATGATTCATGTTATACTCATAACCTTAGGTTTTTTTTCCATTACTTTTTTTGTTGTTTTCTATACATACTAGGAAGCATGTGAATTGTTGCACTACTTTAAAAGTTAATCAAAGTGCTTTGCGAGTTTAGCATCGACGATCCGCTTGTTGTCCTACTATGGTTTAGAGGGAAGTTGTAAGCATAAGCATGTTATACCAAACAGTAATAGTCAAATCTAGATATCTTAATCTTGAGCAAATTAAAGTCTCCCATTAGTATAATAAACCTAAGTACATGAAGCTGTGAAGCAACTGAAAGTAGGTTTACCAATACCAAGAACTTACACTATATCCAGTACAATGAAGACGTGTGTCGGTGATTTTTTTTTAGTTTAGCTAACATAGTATCTTTCCCCACATTTCATAAATGTATAAAAAATAATATTCAATAGTGTATGATAGTGTTCAAAATATGTTGTGTAGCTTTTAAATTGAATCACCATGATAGAGTATTATGATAGTGTTCAAAATATGTTGATGTGGTAGTTATTTGACGAGTACACCGGTTCTAACTTTCACAAACAGTTAGAGTACATCAATCATTATGATGTCAACAATCAAAATCTTCTAAGCAATCAAAAAAATTATCTGAATAATGTACACTACAAAGCAAAAATCCAACTCACCGTACTGAAACTAAATTGAGTTACCTCTCCGGTTTCCCCCTTTGTTTCCCTTCCTATAACTCAATCCATTATTCTGCAAATAATTTTCCAATATAGATTACTAATTAATCAATGGGAAACAGAAAAACAGAAAGCATAAAAGAAAAATGAACCGATAAGAAGCCGATGATGCTAAAGTTGCAGTTGGAGTTCTTTCCTAACAACGGATATTTCAAGTATGTAAGATTCTTAAACAAACCCCAATGCTAAGGCTGGAATTACGATTAAGAAGAAACTGAGACTTACCTATAAACCATTTGAATAACACCAAGTTGTATTAATCAGGCTTTTCTTTTTGCATACCCACATTGGAAAATAATATGCACATGAAAATAATTAACCCTTAGCGGGGCTAGGGAGCCCCTAAAGGGGAGCCAAGTCCAACACGAAATATGGGAATTTGGAGGCTAAAGTCCAAGTTCACTAAGAAGTATCCATAAGATAGAAAGGATAATGAGGGAATTAATAGGAAATAAGAAGGTTGAATTAGAGAAGGATGGCATTAGTAGTAATCAAAGAGATTTAAGACATGTGGCGTGATGTCATAAAAGAAAGGGTTTTTGGAAAGTCTATATTAGGAGGTACATAGTACAATGGAAAGGGAGTTCTCTCTCATACCATTCCTAGAAAGTGTTGTCATTAGGTGTGACTAGGACCGGTAGAACCAATATCATATTCATACTTCAACATTTGGTGACCGCAGTGGGAGGCTCGTTCCTAGCTCACCATGACACACCAAGGAAGCACTAGCTCGGACGCGCTAAACAACCAATCAACCAATCGTCCTGCTAATCTCGACGAAGTAACAATAGAAGAAGAAAATGAAGATAGCGAAGAGGAAATACCAGTACGAGGCGCGATCGCAAAGCCGACGATGCATGAGCCCTAGAATGAAGAGGCGAGAACAACACAAGGAAAGAGCACAGAGCGAGTAACCAAGACACTACACCCCCCGTCTCTAACGCTACAAAACATACAGAAGGAGCTGAAGGGGCGCGTGCAAAGGAAACAAGAGCTGAAGAAATGGATAGAGCAAGCTACCGCGACAGAACAAGGTATCACCGAAGGAACAACAGTGAGCGGAGGATACAAGGATAACAAGCCGACGACAATGTCACAAGAAGTCGTGGCACAATACCTAGAAACAAACTACCGCGTGGTAAAGCAAGACAACTACGACTCCATGAATAGTCCTTACCCAGCAAGTATCAGCGAGTGTCAATACCCAGAAGATTATATATCACCAAAATTCAGAGTATACGATGGACAAGGAAATACGAGGGAGCATCTTAGCCGATTCTTGTCGGCAATGAATGACATGGCCTCTGATGGAAATCTATGCCTGAGAGAATTCCCCAAATCACTCACAGGCACGACGTTCACTTGGTTCGATAACTTAAAGGCGGACAGTGTAGACTCGTGGCAGGCCATGTCCACTCTCTTCCTTAGAAAATTTTACTCAGCCAAGAGAAAGATCACATCAATAGATCTGAGCAGGTGTGGCCAGCAGACAGGAATAGGGAAATACATTTCTTGATTACGACACTTCGCGTTAGACTACCACGAAGACATCAATGAAGGGGCGCTAGTCGAAATTTGCATAGAGGAATGATGCCCGCCTTTAAGAGGAGCCTGATCAACTTCAGGTTTCAAAATTTTGTTGAACTGGAAGAAGCGGCAGAAAGGATTGTCGGCTGCGTCAAAGAGACACATATAGATCACCCCTGGCACTACACAATCAGCACCGTACCAGAAACACCACGCAATGTAAATCCCAACGCCGGTAAAGGAAAGAAATACCTGTTTCATACTACTGAGGGGAACCCAAGAGGAAACAGATGGACGAAACGAGACTTCAACCCTCCGCCTCCTCTGCCATGCATCCGGGAGCAGATAATCGAACTCCTGAAACAGTGGATAGCGAACAAGGAAATTAAGCTACCCCCGACAGTAATGGATATAAACAAGATAGACAAAAGCGCTGCCAGATACCGCCATTATCATCAAAGATTAGGCTATCTGACAGTGGAATGTTTTGTCATTAGGAGCATTTTCGACCGCAAACGCGCAGCTGGGGAGATCGAAATAGCAGGGAAAGCAATCGAACACGACCCCTTCCCCCACAATTGAACCATAATTAGGCAAGGCACACATAAAATAAGCAAACTAACAAGCGGCAGAACCGCGCCCTCCCTTTCGCAAACCCAGTAACAAACAACAATGTCCCACAACCAAAGGCAAGTTGTATCTCCTTTTTATCCCCATGATTGGTAATAATTTATAACAACAAGTAGAGACGTTGCAAAGAAAATGTGTTGGCATTACAATTTACAAAAAGGCTATGGGATGCCAAAGGCACCTGGTCGACCGATGAATGTACAAAAAGGCTACGGGATGCCAAAGGCACATGGTCGGCAATTAATGTACAAAAAATCTACGGGATGCCAAAGGCACCTGGTCGACCGATGAATATACAAAATGCTACAGGATGCCAAAGGCACCTGGTCGGCCGATGAATATAACAAAAGGCTACGAGATGCTAAAGGCACCCGGTCGGCCGATGAATATAAAAAAGGATACGGGACGCTAAAGGCGCTCGGTCGGTCGATGAATACACAAAAAATTACGGGACGCTAAAGGCACCTGAGTGGCTAACGAATTCGAAAATCATGGGATGCCAAAGGCGCTCGCGAAAAAAGAAGGGATAGGCGCGTTTGATATACGCCCTATCCAATCCTACCAAGGCGAAACAAGACGCTGCGTCCCATCTAAAACAAAAAGAATGGGGAAGTAGGCGCGTTAGATATACGCCCTACCCAATCCCACCAAGGCGAAATAAGACGCCGCGTCCCATCTAAAACAAAAAGAATGAGGAAGTAGGCGCGTTTGATATAAGCCCTATCCAATCCCACCGGCGAAACAAGACGCCACGTCTCATCTAAAACAAAAAGAATGAGGAAGTAGGCGCGTTTGATATACGCCCTATCCAAATCCACCAAGGCGAAACAAGACGTCGCGTCCCATCTAAAACAAAAACAAAGGAGTAGTAGGCGCATTTGATATACGTCTTGATAGGATATGGAGATACCTATTTATAATAAACCGCAATCGCACGGCGTCTATAATGTAGACAACGACAAGTACAGGTTGTTTCCACATGGAGCGGTGGAAATACTGTATCCAATATTCCTAATCGACTAACCAATAAAAGATGTTTTTGATATTTTAGGATTATAAAAATAAAGAAAATAAATTAAACTAATAAAATAAACCCAATGGGAAACTTGGTAACCAGGGTTTATAGTATCCACCACAACTTCTTTTCAATTACTGAAATGAAACATAATCTATGAATTATTTATCGTTCGTTCTATCGACAACACCTATTATATGTATTAGAGTCGCAAATATCATTGGGACGCCCTAAGCATGGCACATCAAAAGATTAAATCGAAGCATGCACCATCAAATTGCATTAGCGAGAAAGTTATACGAAACTAAAATATTGATTGACAACTATTATATGACTCTTCTAAGCATAACCTATCAAAGATATTAACCCAAGCATAGAATTATCAAATAATGAGACAAAAATATATTATGAACCTAACAATTACGCACAAAGGTTATTGTAACCGGTGAAGCAACAACTCATATCATCGTTAAATCGATAAATAAAATCATAGAAGTAATTTTTTCAAATCATAATGGTCTTTTGCTCAATTTTATTCAATTCGAAATAGCCTAAAACTCCATGTGGTTTCAACATAAACCCTAGTTACAAAACATCTAGCAAGACATGACTTTCTTAAAAGTCATAAATATATATAAATCAATAGCAAATCGAAACAGAATCGAGGTAATGGAACTTCAAACCGTCTTCTTCTCTATGCTCTGCAGCGGACCATCGTCGCCTCCAAAGTAGTACCCCAACAGAAAACTCCAGCCGACCTCCTTTCTGTTTGTCTCCCCAAAACCGGCCTCCCCTTCAATTTGTTTCTATCCGTTGATATATAGTGCTGCCAAGGGTTCGAATGAGACCGAATGAGAAACAACCCAATAGTCCCAATACAATACCACCAATTTCCTAATCCAGGGCCCATTACCACTTTCCTAAATATCACCGTTCTCTATCAACTCAGGTCACAACACTTTCTCCACATCGGCTACAACTTCATTATTTTCCCAGCTGATGCCGACTAGCCCTTAATCGAGATACGTACTGTTTCACAGTACCAATACCTGAATTCGAGCACCACTAGCTTCAGTGCCTACTTTACATGCTTCTCTATCGGTACTGCACATCAACTCCATCGAAGTTGAGTTTATGTATATTAGGGTAAGTAAAGAGAAGAGAAGAAGAGGATTTAGGAGAATTGTTCTCTATTATTCAATGTATTTTTCACAGTACATATTACAAAGGATCGACCAGGTATTTATATGTACAGACTCTTTAGAATCCTAAAATACGTAAATACTTGTAATACAAGTATTTCCTAAGTTTAACCTTTCCTAGAATACAAGACATTCTAAGTTTAAGAACTTCTAGAATATTACGTAACTAAGGTTGTCCTAACACCCTCCCGCAAGCGCAACGGGTCATCTTGAACCGTCAGCTTGAGTCTTAGAGATGCAAATCTGTCCTTAGCAAGAGGTTTTGTAAATATATCTGCCACTTGATCCTTTGAAAAAATAAATCGAAAATCCAGTTGTTTAGAAGCAACTCGATCACGAACAAAATGATAATCTATTTCGATGTGTTTCAATACGGGCATGAAATATATGATTAAATGTAAGATATGTTGCTCCAAGATTATCACACCATAAAACAGGTGGAGACTTAGTCGATACTTGTAATTCTGAAAGAAGAGATTGAATCCACATGATTTCGGCAGTAGCAATAGCAAGACCACGATATTCAGCTTTAGTGCTGGAACGAGATACTGTTTTCTGTTTATGAGCACTCCAAGAAATAATATTACCTCCCAAAAAGATACGATAACCACTAGTTGAACGACGATCTTCCAAAGAACCAGCCCAATCCGAATCCGTATAAGGAGTGAAAGATAATTGCAAACTGTTGGCAGGTTTAACAAAAATTCTAAACGTAGAAGTATCCTTCAGATAACGTAACATACGTTTAACTAAACTCCAATGATATTCTGTTGGAGCATGCATGAACTGACAAACTTTATTAACTGCATACGCCAAACCAGGACGAGTGAATGTCAAGTATTGCAGTGCACCAACAATACTTTTATATTCTGTAGCGTCAGTCATTAAAATGCTACGATAAGATGACATATCTTCAGTTTTGCTGAGTGGAGTTTGAATTGGTTTGACACCATCCATTTTTGCTCAAATGAGAAGATCTTGAACATACGTCGTCTGTTTAAGAAATAAGCAGGAAGACGTACGCTTTGCTTCGATTCCAAGGAAATAAGATAAAGAACCAAGATCTTTAGTTTTAAACTCAGTTTGTAAAGAAGTACGAATAGATTGCAACCCCGATGAACTTGAACCGGTAAGAATAATATCATCAACATAAACTAGCAAGAAAACAATTCCAGTATTATCACGCCGAATAAAGAGGGAAGAATCACATTTAGAAGTAACAAATCCATTCTGCAACAAGAAAGTACTCAGTCGATGGTACCAGGCACGCGGAGCTTGTTTCAATCCATAAAGAGATCGATGAAGTTTACATACATATGTAGGAAAATTAGGATCAACATATCCCGGTGGTTGTTTCATGTAAACTTCCTCTTCAAGATTGCCATGTAAAAACGCATTTTGAACGACAAACTGATTGATAGACCAATTATGAGAGAGATCCAGTGTAAGAATAACTCTTATAGTACAAGGTTTTACAACTGGACTATAAGTTTCACCATAATCAACACCTTCCTGTTGGTTATATCCTTTAGCCACTAAACGAGCTTTATGACGTTCAATAGTACCATCTGCTTTTCTTTTAATTCGATAAACCCATTTACAACCAATGAGATTCATAGAAGGATGATAGGGTACTAGAGTCCATGTACCGTTTTGAAGTAATGCATTATATTCCGTATCAGAAGCTTCTCGCCAGTCTGGAATTTCCTTAGCTTGTGAATAAAAGGTTGGTTCAAGTTGAGAATCAACAACAAGTGCATATTTAGAAGTATTTGGTTTGAAAATCCCATCTTTAGCTCGAGTAACCATGGGATGGCCAGTAGTTACGAAAGTAGTGGACGTAGATTGTGTAGAGTCCTCTTGGACAGAAGAACAAGCATCAGATGAAGGAGGAAGTACAGACTCCAAGTTTAACCTTTCCGAAGAAGACTGTGTAGTAGTTGGCTGTACAGACCCCGAGTCTAATGTCGCTGATGAAGGCAGTAGACTGTCAGCTGATGCAGTAATGAGTGATGGCTCATCTGGAGACAAGACATCAACTGTTGGTGATGTAAGTGTCGCACCATCATTGGAAGATGGGGGATGCTGCATGATATTATGTGATGAACTCACGAAAACCGGTAGATCATTCATAGAGGCAGAAATTACCTGATCAGTAGCTGGGAGAGATGTCGACGACGCAACAAAGGAAAAAGTAGTCTCATTGAACACAACATCACGACTGATATGAATTCGACCAGTAGGAATGTGGAGACACTTGTAACCTTTATACATGGGACCGTATCCTATGAAAACACAAGGAGAAGATAACGGTTCCATCTTATGAGATCTGTATGGACGAAGATGAGGGTAGCATAGACAACCAAAAACACGTAAATAAGTGTAGTCAGGTAACACACCAAATAGAGTCTCGTAAGGAGATGTTTGTGCATGTGCTGAAGATGGCACACGGTTCATTAGGTAACATTCCGTAAAGAATGCATCATACCAGTAGGATGAAGGGATGGAAGCCATAGATAGTAAAGTAAGACCAGTTTCACGTATGTGACGATGTCTACGCTCAACTAAACCATTATGTTCAGAGGTATGTGGATAAGAAAACCTATGAAAAATACCATTTTGTTGAAGATAAGGGGAGAGTTTACGATATTCAGTAGCATTGTCAGACTGAAAAATTTTGATTTTTCGTTTAAAAAGGTTTTCAACATGTTTCTGAAACACAAGAAAGATGGAATAAACATAGGATTTGTGAGATAAAGGAAACATCCAAGTGAAACGACTATGTGCATCAATAAAAATAATATAGTATCGATAACCTTCATTAGACAAAACATGAGAAGGACGCCAGACATCTGAAACAATCAAGTCTAAAGGATGCAAATATATAGTCATACTAGAAGAAAAAGGTAACTTATGACTTCTATGCTCATGACAAGAAGAGCAAAAAGTTATAGTTTTACAAGAAACTGGAAGAGAAAATTTTGAAATAATATGACGCACAGTTCGCATCATAGATTTCCTAGTCTAGAGTGCCAATTATATAAACTGGCTCTTTCACCAACACAAGCTTTTGGAGAAACCGACGAAACATCTAGTTCATAGAGACCACCCTCCCTACGGCCGCGTAGAAGAACCTTCCCTGTACACCAATCCTTTACAAGACAATAGTCAGGGTGAAATTCAAACAACACATTGTTATCACTTGTAAGTCGAGCGACAGACAACAGATTATGAGAAATATGGGGAGTATAAAATGTGTTGGAGAGATGTAACTTACGATCAGGTGTGACTAAAATTGATGAACCAAGATGAGAGATTGGAATAGAATCACCATTAACCAATTTGATTTGATCAGGGCCGCTATATTCTGAATGAATATGTAGTCTAGAAAAATCATTAGTTATATGGTCGGTAGCTCCACTATATGGAACCCAAGGAGCACTGGAAGGATAACTTGACGCTTGAGCAACATAAGCACGAGGAGGCTGAGCAGTTGAAGCTGGTGACTGGCGAGGTAGTTGCGGTTTAAAATTTCTATCAAAACGCTTCTAACACATGGAAGCCAGATGACCATATTTGTCACACAATTGACAAGGTATTGTTGGACGAGTCCCTCCATTCTGTGGCTATATAGAGCTGGTACGTTGTTGGTAAGCAGCAGTAGACTTTGTAGAAGAAGCAACATTGGCAACGGGCTGAGAATGCAAAGATTTATTCTGTTGTTCAACGCGCAGCTCAAAGGTTAGAAGGTAAGTTATAAAGTCTTCAAGCTTCATAGTTCCCATAGAGGTAGTAAAATATGTTACTATGGCATCATAAGACGAATCTAAACCAGCTAAAATACAATGACGTAGCTCAGTATTAGTAACTGTGGTATCAGCAGCAGCAAGATTGTCGACGATATCACGAGCACGGTCTATGTAGTCTCTCATAGAAAGAGATCCTTTCTTCAAAGCACGTAGTTCACATTGGAGATGATGAATATGTGCATCATATTTAGAAGCAAATGGGGATTCAAGAGACGACCAAACTTCACTTGAAGTTGTCAGACGATGAACCTTCCTTAAAACAGGAGTGAAAGAGGAAAAGATCCACCCATGAAGAATTCGATCTCGTTTTATCCAGGGAGAATATTCAGGATTAGGGTTTTCGGTATTTTCAAAAGTTGCAGAAGGGCAGGGTTTTTCACCACTAACATAACCATCTAGGTCATATCCTTGAAGGTAGGATAGAAACTGGGCACGCCAAAGAGAATAGTTTGTTTCATCTAGTTTGACAGTAATGATGTGATGTGGCTGAGAGAAAACAGAAGAAGCCATCATAGATTGAGAGGAACCAATAAGTGTAGAAACTGTGCTAATTGAAGAAGATGCGGAAGACATGGAGAATCGAACAAGGATGATACCAAGTCGAGTTTATGTATATTAGGGTAAGTAAAGAGAAGAGAAGAAGAGGGTTTAGGAGAATTGTTCTTTGTTATTCAATGTATTTTTCACAGTACATATTACAAAGGATCGACCAGGTATTTATATGTACAGACTCTTTAAAATCCTAAAATATGTAAAGACTTTTAATACAAGTATTTCCTAAGTTTAACCTTTCCTAGAATACATGACATTCTAAGTTTAAGAACTTCTAGAATATTACGTAACTGAGGTTGTCCTAACAATCGACTCCATCTCTGAAATCATGTTGCAGTCGCTCCAAATCACCACTGCTTCTTTCCATGGCCATCTCACCATGACTCCGCAGCTTAACCAATTCTGCCAATACCCATCTTCAGTCCTTTTGCAAATACTCAACCAATCACCATTGTTGTAGAGAGCTCCATAATATAATTCCGCCACTATCACTTCTATTTCCCGAGAACAAAAACACCATACAAAACCAACCAACATACAGAGCTTTGCTGAATTCCCAATTGAACCATCAATTTATATTATTTTAGCCAAAACATATCAGAACTAAATCTCAATTCAGTTTCATTGTTATAGAACTGACAACATATCATGGCTATGGATTGCAACTGCTCCATCCATCGACAACCACCATCATTAGGAATATATGTCAGTTCAAGTCTGTGTCACATGTTATGGGTATAAATACCCTTGTCCTGTATTTGTGTAAGGCATCTGAGACATTATTCATCAATAATAACTTTACCATTATATTAAATAATTTCTCATGGTATCATTCGGGAAAAACAGCCACTAAAATTCTTTTTCGATCCTAATCTTTTTCATATCCACTCTCTAATGGAGAATCAATTTTTTGGTTTCTGCTGCATCATCATCATCATCAAAAGGTTTTCCTAAGAAGAAGAAGAAAAAGAAGAAGAAGACGAAATCAAATTCTAATGTTGAAGAAGATTCTACTTTAACAACTGGTAATGCGTTGAAATTTGGGGTGTTCTTTTCTTAAGTACGATGATGATGATTTTCCATTCAAGAGAGGTAATTTTCGTTACAATTACAAATATTTTCAACTCTTGTTTTTAAATTAGGGTTTTCAACTTTGGGTTATTGAAACTGCTGATTAATGGTTATGATTCTTTACAAAGACCCATTCATCCTTTGAACCCATCTCTGAAGTTGTTTCTTTCTCTAATCCTTCAAAACCCACTACTAGAACATCATCACCATCAACCTTTCACATCAACAAATATTTCACATCAACAAAATCATCTCCTTTATTACTGTAACCAATCTTATTCTTGAATGAGTTTTGTGTCTATTCAATATTTCGCTGCTATTATTGGAGATGATTTGAAAATTTACGTATCTCAATTCTCAACACAAAAGTTTGTGTTTTTTGGTGATTTCTTCTTAGTATCAAGATTAACCTCAAATAGGTTTGTTTTTCATTTGATATTGGATCAAAATCAGTACTTAATAATGGAATACACAAAAAGCAGTTGAATATGATGAATTCTGGCACCAACAGTAGTACACAAGGGGTATCTTCAAGGATGGTATAAGAGAAACTACTTTTTTATGAGTTTTATGTCAATTGAGATATCACTACTTCTTGGAACTACTATTTCCAACAACATCAACATCAACATCAACTTCTTATATACATGATCAACTAATTAATACCAACAACAGCCTCTTCAATATCACTCCAACAGCAGTAGAAACTTCCGGGTAATGTCAACATTGGGTAATAACTTTTTAATAACACTTTTCCCCCAATTGTTCATTGTTACTTCATTTTTGTGTGAGTTTAGCATATGAAGTAATAATTTTCAATACCTAGCTGGTCCTAAAAACATTTTTCAATAACCAGTTATATGACTTGTTACTTCAAAACAAGTCATATCAATACCTTTACAGATCTGGTCTTACAAACACCAGTTTCTAAATATCATTTTTGAGTCTCTTAACCAACAAAGAACACCAAAAACAATTTAAGTCTCTTAACCAACGGAGAACACCTATAACAATTTGAGTCTCTTAACCAACAGAGAACACCAAAAACAAATACTGGAAGCGATTATTACTGTTGCTATTCAACTTGTGTTGATGCTGGTTCTAATGTTTCTAAAAAGGTTCATCAATTACTACTTGTCCTGCAACTATTAGTTCTGCTACTGAAGATGTTTGTACTACAACAAGTTCTGATTGTGTTTCTCTCTTCAAAAACTACTTCTGTCACTGATTCACTACTGGATGCAAAGCTCAACTATAAATACATGTACAAGTTGTCAAATACTTCAACTGAGAGAGTCAATTTTTGATGCAAGAGTGCACTACATATTTCTTCGGCTCCCACTATTATTTGGTTTATCCTACTGCACCAACTATTTTCGCTGCTGCCTGTCTACTACTACATACTCCTATTGCATCTCCTGCTACAGTCTTGCTATTTGGACTTCAGTGAGAATCTATTTGGACTTCTACGTTGCGCTACTATTGGTCTTTAGGCCTGTATGGGTACGGTACATATCTGCAGTTTTATGAAGCCTTATTGTAGTCAATTTTATTCATGCTGGGTTGCATATGAGACTACAAAATATCATTCCAATGCAAGGTATATTTGGTCAGTTCTTTATGTCCGCTTTCCTACACTAGATCCTGCTCTGCCCTTGCATCTATGACTTTTATTCACTGCGATTGTTTCCTACTGCAACACTTACCACTGCTGCTGCACTGCTATTACATGCTGCAGCAACCAGCATGGTTTGTTTAGTATACGTGTGAGTCACTGAAAGTGCAGGATATATAGTTCAACGCAAAATATCAGTCAGGTTATTCTTCTTAAATTTCTGCTCCAAGTACTTCTACTGCCATACTTTTGTAATGTTTGATAAGAAGGTTCACAATTACTACTTGCTTTGTTACAATTGGTTCCACTATGGAAGATGACGAGGTTTGATTCATGCTTCTACTGATCTTCTGCAGCTTAGTTGTTGTGCTTAGCTAGTGTTCTTCTGTAATTTCATTTTGAGGTGTAATATTTTTCAGTCAAGTCTGTGTTGACTTTTGTTTCTCTCTTCAAACTGTTCCAGACTTTTCCAGAATCTGTCTGTAACGTTTGAGGGGGTATATTAGGAATATAGGTAAGTTCAAGTCTGTGTTGACTTGACTAAGTCTGTGTGTCACATGTTATGGGTATAAATACCCTTGTCCTGTATTTGTGTAAGGCATCTGAGACATTATTCATCAAAAATAACTTTACCATTACATTAAATAATTTCTCAACCATTAGCATCACCAACTCCTTGTCTCGCTGCCATCTTCTTCCATTACCTCATCGACTGCATCAGCACTAACGCTTCTCTTTTCCCTTTCCAACCAACACATTCATTATCACATACAACCAACACATTCATTATCACATACAGCTCCATCACTGATTGCAGCACTACTCAATTACCAACTCCAAAATTCATTGTCGTCAGTAACTCTCACAGGAAAACTCATTATCCCCACGGAAGCTGCAACCACATCCATTCCAACTGCAAACAACACAAGGTCTCAAGAACCATCACCGATTCCCTGACCATTTCAGCTCCTTACACAGCCATTCGTCACTGCCAACGTGAACTTTGCAGGTACCTCCAAGAACTGGTGCATTATTCAATCAACAACAAAATTGGGATAATACCCATCACAGTCACCAACACCATCTTATTCGTGTTGAGATTATTAGTCCCATATTATTTGGGCAATGTAAGATCCTGCGGTTTATAAATTTTAGGGCCTCTCTACTCATTGCCAATTGGTTTTGAGTTGAATGCCCGTATTCTAACATGGGATCAGAACAGGTTATTTGCGACGAGTCATTTGACCGCGCCTTTACTCAGCGTCACCCAGCGAGGCTACACGTGAGGGGGCGTGTTGATATTATTAGTCCCACATTGTATGGGCAATGTAAGATCCTGCGGTTTATAAATTTTAGGGCCTCTCCACTCATTGCCAATTGGTATTGAGTTGAATGCCCGTATTCTAACGACTCGAAACCGCTTCTACTGCTTGATTATTGAGACAATTTCTCGACAAGCCAACAGACCCTCCAATTCACACAGACAGTTACCGATCATTTTAATTCCAATCCACCAAGTACCAGCAAAAACACCTTTTAAATCTCATGAAGACAACCACAAAATTCTCACCAGCGAACCCATTTCCAGATTAAAAACCCCATTACCAGCAGCTGCTCCAACTATCGGAATCTAACTCTAGTTTCTGCTGGTCGAACTCCAAAATAATGAGATGAAAAAAGGATTTGGTGTACGCCCAAGAAGTTCGTACTCCCAATGGTCAGAAACACACAGATGTCTCCAGGACTTCAACATCTTGAGTGTACCATTTTTTAACTCTTGGTGGGCTTCCATGCCGTATATTCTCTGGCCTGAAACGGTTAGGTTGTTCCGCAACATTAACTAGGCCGTCTCAATTCTGGTCCCATGAGAGATTTTGATGGATTTTCCGCAAACGCCATTAAGGTCATGTATTTATCCATTTATCTGCGGAATGATCGAATTTATTTGTACTTTCTATCACGTCCCGCCCAATCCTGCCAAGGAAAAATAAAATGCCGCGTCCTATTTAAAATGTAAACCCAACCCAATCTTGACATGGCCAAACGGCGCGCTTCACACGAAATGATAAAAGACTCCAATGCGCAACTCATAAGATCTTTACGCAAAGTGTAATAAACATAAAACTAGCGATGATAAACATGGAGTTAATCAAAGAGGATGAAGAACATAATATCCGAAATTAACGCAAACAAAGTGTCCATAAATAACCAAACACACAACAAGTTTTCCAAGGAGGGGAAGGCGCGCGAAACAAATAACAGTAAAAGGGGGAAGAGAAACGAAAGCATAATGTATCAAGTAGACTGAGATTTTTACCATTCATGTCTCTTCTGATCAAGCTCCACGCGAACCTTCTCCTCCACAGTCTCCGCCTGCTTGGATGCACTAGTCGCCACTCCCACACTGGCGATGAGTTGGTTTAGCGCCGCCTTCTTGTCAGAAGTTACCTTAGAAAGTTGAACCAATTCTTCTTCCAACTGAGCAATCTGACCCGGGAAGTGTACGCGTCGGTCATTACGATCCTTCACCTTCGCCAATAATCGCCCAACCACCCCACTGGAAAGTCGAGGTTAACCGCTGAATGAATAGTAGTTTCCCAACCATGCAACACGCTTGTATCAATGGGACTATTCTTCAACTGCGTGAGTTGATCAGCTACCCCGAGAAGATTTTTGTTCATATAACATAAAGTCTGCATGTCAAGGAGACCCTCCTTCACCATATGACCACCACCACACTCCACAATGTCCCTATAAGTGGCGACCAAGGCAGATGTCACCAAAAATCGTAAACCAGATTATACTCATGAGCCATCTCAGTAATCGCCAAAGGGCGCTCATGCATGGGCTGCTTGAAAGAAAAGTTAATCCCTCGATCACTCAGACGCGTCGGTCCTTTGAAGACGAAACGATCAAAACTAGCAACAATGTCCATGACAGTAGAACCACTCAAAGGAGGGAACCTAGAAGAAGCCCCCTGGTCAAACCCAACTCGCTGAGCCGCACGGTCAGGATTATAGGACATAGCAATGAACTTACCAGCGTAAAAACCAGGAAGATAACCAGGAAACACCGTCATTACCGAATCAAAATCCGACTCTGATAGGAACTGCGCCGAATCCAATTCCGCTCCCTCCAACGGCGAAGTAAAATCATAGTGTATTGGACCCGAACAATCATCATGGTAAGGAAAATCTTTGAAGCTCTTAGCTACATCCATGAATTTAGCTATATCATCCTTGGGAACTTTCCCCTTACCATTCCAAAGATCCATCCGCGGATAACCATAGGTGCCAATGGCCTTACCAACGGTACCATCATCCTGTTTAACGTCCTCCTCACGATGAACCGCTAAAACATGAGAATCGGGAGCATACTCAGGAAGGTGTTCCCAAGACCACGCCTGCATGAAAGAAGCAGGAATAATAGTCTCGACCTTATGAATCGCATTGACTATGCGAACATCTTGGAAAAACAATTCCAAATGGAAGTATAGGACTCCCAAGAACATTGGCGCAAGAGGAAAGGAGACACCCCGAGATAGCAGCACCGCCATCGGTACAAGCTCGCTCTTGATAGTATCCTGGGGACTGTATTCGAACACATCATGACAAAACCAAAACAAAATGTAAGCCGCCAACTCGGAATGCGTATTCTTTTCTTTCCTGCGAGGAGGCATAACCATCTTGTTAACCATCTGTGGTGCCCAATATTTGATCCAAAAAGGGAAGGAAGCGCGTCAATTGAATTTAACGACCAGTTCAAGACTCGTACGCGCTGAGGGATTTGGTGAGCCGTGAATTGCTTCATAAGAGCGGGTAGAACCAGCGAGTAAACGCTCTCCCGTAGGGCGCGACAAAGAGGGCTTATCATCCTCAACCTCCTGGGCATTGCCTTTGGCGGCATGCGATGGTTTCCCCTTCTGACTAGCGCTTGCATCCTTTCCTTTGTTCTCCCATTTGGCCGGCAATCAATCTTTCCTCACTTGCTCGTTACGAGAATCATCCTTACAATATAGCAGATAAGTCCACACTCCTTGTCCTCGTCATTTAAAGCTTCGAAAATAGCTGCCTCATCATACGAGTGACTACCATGAATGGGCAGTCCCGTGAGAGCAACTACGTCCTCTAGGACTATAGTGGCTTCCCCCCCATGCAAAAAACGGTGTATGAACGGGGGACACCCAATGACAGAAAATCCGCGTCATATCACGCCTACATCTCACTACTTCCCGCTTGAGGGATAAGTCTATGGATTCCTCGATACCCGCCGACCGAAGGGCAGAGGATATAAGATGTCCAATATGGGCATATGGCAGGTGTAGCGGATGAGGAATGGATCTCAATAGCAGGGAGATCATAATCGCCGCGTTGAATGGCCATACGCAGGACTTTCTTCAACGAGAAGGTGTCTAGAGTGTCTGTCTCAGGATACATGAGCCATCCAGGGGAAGGAGGATAGGGTAATACAGAAGGATTGAGGAGGTGCTAAACGAGAACATCGTCCATATGAAGGACGTGCTGACCACCACGGAGGCCTCTCAACTTTATCGCGCGCTTCAAATCAGAGTTGCTTGTGATTTCCGGGATCGTTTATGCCTTACCATCTGCCGGTAAAGGTATATGCACTTCTTCCTGATCCGCGTATTCAATTTGTAAGGACCCTCGACTCGTCAACGCTATTAGACTAGTCAAAAGACGACTAAGCCGCTAATGACTCGATTAATTAGAGATGAACCTTAATTAATAGAAATTAACCCAATAACGATCTAGATATGAAACTAGTACCACTAGATAGATTTCGAAAAATTAGGCAAAATTGAATACTCGAACGCCTCAATCAGACATCATACGAAGAAGATATCTCTTATTTTATGTGGAGGGTACAATGGTAATTTCACATTAAAGTGTTATCAAGGCAACCGAGTTTTCTTCTCGGTGCACCTCTGTGGATAATTCAAAACCAAATCGATAAGATCAAGGAATTTCTATTTCTCTTTCATTTTTGTTTTCTTTCTTCTTCTTTCTTCTTTTCTGTTCTTCTTCCTTCTTCTCTGTAGATTTCAGTTCCATGGAATTAAACCTAAATTTTATGTAAACAAGTCACAGTAGGCTGGGTAACTTGATGAATTAAGGGAGAAGGTGATGATGTTGATGTCGATTTGGCTTTGAAGAAGCATAAAAAGGGTAAGATAATTTAGGGTTTTTGTGTTGATTGATTTTGTTGTGTGAATCGGTTTTGATATGATAGATTATAGATGGGTTTGTTTTTAATTGAAGTTTGGTGAAGTATAGGGTTTAATTTTAGTTTCTTTAGGATAATCGAATCTCAGGTTAGGGTTTTTAGGGTTGAGCAGTTGTTGTTTAATCATTGATGAAGAAACAGTGGAGATTCGAGGAAGAAAATGATATTGTTTCAAGCTGGTGTTGGTGATTGAGTTTGAATTGTTGATTTAAGCTTCAACAGAGAGTAAATATGAAATTAGGTATTTGAAGAAGATTTCTGAAATTGGGAAAAGAGCAAAGGAGTTCAATGGATTATCACTGATGTAGTTCAGGTTGCATGTGAAGATCATAATAATAGTTGTTGGTGTTCATGGAGCAGAAATGAAACTGTGGTTTGTAATCTAGGTTTATGTTGGACTGCATGGAGAAAGAAATGGTGGTGGTGTTAGAAATCCTGAGTTTGCATCTCAGATGATAATGATGACTGTTAGTTAAGTTGTAGATCAGATTATCTATCGCAGAGAAGGTCTCTCAAGGAATGTAATTGGTGGTGGTGACTCTATATAATAAATGGAGTTGTAATGGGTATTGCAGGGTGTTGGAGTTATAATTGTAGTGTGAAGTGGCAGTGGAAGTGGTGGAGAAGATGGTGAAGCACAAAATAGTTATGCCAATGGAGATGGAGGTGATAATGGTGTTGAACTAGTACATTTCAGAAAATGGAGAGACCTGAGTTGGGTATATGAGTTTGCAGTGGAGAACGAAATAGAATGAGCTGGTGTTGTTGGATGTTGAAGTGGCGTATCTCAATTGGATTGGTTTGACAGAATAGAGGAAAATGGGTTGAAGAGTTGGATGAATATTAGATATTGCAGAGATGTTTGAATTGAGATTCAATGCGGAGGATTGTTGAATTTAACTGCATTTAATGATATTGAACTGATGTGGTTCATATGAGTGGAGGTAATCTGTGAAATTACAGGTCTTAGGTGATGATGAGGATAGTAGTTCCAATTGAGGTGTAAAATATGAAGAACTAAAATTGATAACAATTGAAGAAGTGGATGTTTGGTTTGTTGGTGTTGTTAAATGAATGGATATTGCAGATATAAAGATTGTAACTCTGAAGTTAGTGTGATTCTTTGTTTGGTAGATGGGTTGCAACTTAGGATTATGACGTATTAGAATGATTGTGTTGTTTGAACTTAAATTGATGCATTATTGTTTGTGTTGTGTTATCTTAGTACATTAAGAAGTTGTGGCCTGTGTAATGGCTCAGGCTTGAGCCTTTGGGCCCGTCTGACTGAACATATTCAGTCTGACTCGGTTTAGTTATTGCCTGAATCAGTCTTCTGACTGAGTTAATTCAGTAACCAGGAATTGACCCGATCTGACTCAGTTGACCTGACCAGGACCTTGACCTGACTAGTTTGACTTGACTTTGACCTGGAACTTAGACGTTGACTGTTAGTTGACCTATTACCGTTAGTGACCGTTAGTTGACTCAGATGGACTGGACCATAGTTAATGGGCTTGTTAGTAGACTTGGGCTTAGAGTTAATTTTCTTAATGAATATGAATAAGACCCTTGTGGTCTGAAATTGAACCTTGGTTACTTCTACAAAGTTGTAGATATTCTTAAGACATATCTAATTAACTTTAGAATCAACCCAATTGGATTAGTAAACCCTTAGAAGTGCTAAAGGTAGAAAAGAAAAAGGTGTAGAACTATAAATGGGTTTAGAACCATTAGATAAACTCGTTTTGAACCTTGTATGAGCCTTTTGGCTAATTTCTTAGAGTGCTTATGTGATTAACAATTACTCTTTATTAACAACAATCGACTGAAATGATGAACCAGTGGATTGTGGATCTCGAGGTAGGCATGGATTGTCATCAAATCAGGTGGGAACTCTGTAACCTTCTTGTAATCATTAAGCATTTTTTCTATTGCGAGCATGATGAGTCTTTATTACTTTTGGCATGTTTGTGTTTTTACTATCTATGTAAATGCTTGTATGTACCTTGATTTGCGTGTAATGTGTGTTGTATGATTTCCTCGCAAGGAGTGTCTGTGATTCCCCACGGCTCTTTGCTAAGTTAAGTATGGCGGCTTCTTCCCTGTTTTAATATTACTTAGTAGGGCGGCTTCTTCCCTGTTTCAATAGTACATAAGTAATATATAGTAGGGAGGCTTCTTCCCCGTTATAATATTACCTAATAGTGCGGCTTCTTCCCCGTTTCGTTATTATATATACTATTTTATTTTGGGGAAATCACTCGTGTGCATATTATACTTGTTTGTTTAACTTTCTGATCTTGATGGTAATATTCTGAATCATGGTTTGTATGAGCTCTGTGTGGACGATGTTATTGTTATTGATTAGGGTTGCTCTCGCGTCGTCTTCTCCAATGAGTTTGGCGAGGTTAGAGTGACACTTGCTTCGTGTTGCATAAATTGCTGAATGATTAGTTACTTCTTGTTTCTTTCAATTTATATTCTTTTAGAACAGTGAAGCATGTTAGTGATTACTTGAGAGTTACATGTTTTCATTGAGCACCCTTTGGGATGATGTGCTCACTCGTTCCCACTTCAGTTTCAGTTTCCAGATAAGACGATGTACGTGAAGACTTCCGTTTTCGTATCTTAGAGCTTTATCGATATAGAGATGATGTGTATCTTTTATTATATGTATCTTTATTCTGTAAAACAACACATTATTGTATTCATATCTATCAGAAGGAATTCATCTATACAATGTCAGAGAGTTTGGGTTTTATTGTTAGAACTTTATGTAATTATGATTCTTATGATCAACAATCTAGATTTGATACTTCAGTTAGGTTGTAATCCTATTAGCTAAGCAGGTTTAGTAATTGGGGCGTCACACAATTTCTTCGGAGGTAGCGCTCATCACTTTCTCAGACTCTTCCTATTCCTCCTCCGCGGATGAGCTACCGCTAGTAGAGCTACTGGACATGGTGCGTGTATGATGTGTTTAGAATGAGGTGAACGAAAATGACTGGATAAAATAAAGGAAAAGGAATAATCTAGCAAGTCTATATATAGGCGATCTCGAGACTCGAACGTGGTTGTTACAAAAGGCGAAAAGAAACTGTAAAGTTTCCTACACGTCGCGGAAGATCAACCGTCACCTAGGGACATGGGGACGACAAGAGAGATTTCTCTTTTCTCCTGAGGGAGAGGTGCGCATGATAAAGAAAATTGATTATTGGGTTATTCTCACAATTAACCCAATAGTCAGGGGACTATGTTGATACATGAAAATAATTACCCCTTAATGGGGCAAGGGATCCCCTAAAGGGGAGCCAAGTCCAACATGAAACATGGGAACTTGGGGACTAAAGCTCAAGTCCACTAAAAAGTATCCGTACAATAGAAAGGATGAGGAGGGAATTAATGGGAAATGATAAAGTTGTATTAGAGAAGGGATAACATTAGTAGTAATTAAGGAGATTTAAGACATGTGGCGTGATGTCATAAAAGGAAGCGCTTTTGGGAAAGTCTATATAAGGAGGTACATAGTAAAATGGAGTGAGAGTTCTCTCTCATCCATTCCTAAAAAGTTTTGTCATTAGGTGTGACTAGGATGGGTAGAACCAATATCATATTTGTCCTTCAACACAGACGTTAAGAACAAAACTTTGAGATAGGAGTCATTCATATGTAAATCCCTGAATTCGCATGACATATATAGCCAGAAAGGTTTATAATTTAAGCAAGATTATCTTATTATACTATAATAAAGAAAAGACCTCTTTTTGGTTGGTCACAAAAAGAAAAAATTACTTGGGGTCATCTTGATATTACTAATACAACCTTCAATATCAACTACCACTTCACTTGTATTCAAGGGTAAAAACATATATTAAATCAATATTTACATATTCGACCTTATATATTTACATATTCACATAAATGCCATTGTTTAAAAAATATATCAAAATTTTAAAAATTTGATATCTTTCAAAATATGCACCAGATTTTTGTAAAATTAATATATTTGGAAATATCTTTGAATTACCTAAGTAATGAGTATAAATAAGAATATTAAATTTTATGTTTCGAAAAAAATATCATTGTTATCAAATTTGGTGTTGTTCAAAGAGTAAAATTCATGCATGTGCGATACACATGTGGTGTGACTAGTTCATTAATAGAAATTATACTTTGAAGATTCTTTTTCTTTCTTATGGTTCTCTGCAAGTTATTGTTCATTAACCGATTTATGAAGGTAACTAAGAAACCCTAATTTTACAAATCAGAACAAAAGTAATATACCTAAGATTTTAAATCCGATAAGAGAACTACGATCAGATCATCATGAAGGTACACTCTAAGCTAGATGACGCATCTTCAATTCTTAATCCCAACCTTGTTGTTATGGATTCAAGTTCTAATAACCAAATCTTTGGTATAACTAATCAAATGAGACAAACCAACATAAGAGATATATGCGCAAGATCATTAGGAAAAACTTTTTGATCTACAAAATCAATTCAAGACACTGCTGAAAAATGGTCTAACAGTTTGATTGAAAAATTATTATTTGTGGATGTTATTGAAACCAGTGATGTGAGGAAAGAAATCAAGATTCTCTAAACAAAGTATAGAAACAAGGAGACTACAGGAATACGCAGAAACTTATACATTTTTAAACTCAATCCAGCTAAGGATATTGAAGAAAATATAAAGAAATCTTCTTCGAGCATAAAGAGATGCCATCTAAATCTCAATAAGTATACTACTAACATAGTTATTCCAGACTGGAAATCCATTCACCAAGAATGGATTTTTACATTCAAAAACCTCTTGTTTGAACACCATTCTAAAGAGACCATAAATGATGCCTTAACTGAGCTTGGAAGAAATATCTCAACCGAGCCAGAAAATTGCAGACCAAGGGGATCAAATATGATCACTGCAAGAGATGAAGTTGAATTAGCAAAACTTTTACTTAGTGGTGGTTGGTGGAACACTGCAGCTGGAAAAGCAATATGGGTTGGATATCATTGGGAGAAGCAACCACACAGCTGGCGTAATCAGTGTTTCATTATGGATCATAACGTTGAAATTTATGAAGTTATGAATGATGATATGCAGATTAGAGCCATGATTAATGAAGACCATATTGATTAGTATAAAGAATAGGTTGCTACATATGGTGTTGATACCAATCAAGGTATTGATCAAATAACACAAAGTACATATGAGATCAGCCAAAAGAGATCTGAAGAGAAAGAGGGACCTGACACTATTGGGTTTCACAAAAGGTCCGGAAATGATGAGTTTTAAACCCCCAATGAACCATATCCTCATCATTTTGTCATCATATGTCATGACTTGCACAAAGGTATCATCGAGAATAATATTATAACATGAACTCTAGGCAACTATGAGGAAAGTATTAAACTAGACTAAATTGGCTTCAAGGTTGGGTAGATCAGCATGGCTTGATGGGTTGACATTAGCTGGTGACCTTGTTCATGCTATTATATTCTCTTGTGGATTTCCTAGTTCAATAAATGGAACTTTTGTTGGGATTTAACATATTGATGAAGGAGCTACTAATACAAAGAATGACTTCCATAAAGATCAAGAAGGTCCTCCAAATTCGGTAAACTCGAATCATTCTAATATTTTGAAACTTTTCGATTACTTTCAATATTTTAGTTTTGATTTACATTCCAGTTATTTATATTCTGTTAAGCTCGTTATTTGTTATTAATTATTGTTTGGAGTTTTCAAGTTTTTCTTGTCAAAGTATTAGGGATCATCTTAAACTCATAAACACTTTACATAACCCACACATTATATTTGTTTCTGAAACCAAATGAAGTGATATTATGATCCAATAGTTCACTAATGCTCTAGGTTTTCCCAAAAATATTTTTGTTCCTTCTGTTGGGCTTGTTGGGGGGCTTGTTCCTTCTTTGGGGAAGATGGTTTCAAACTGGAGGTTATCCATACCTCGGAGAAAATGATTTGCACTCTCGTAACTGATAGGCGTCTAAAACACCTTAATATTTATATATTTTTTATGGTTTCTTTGCTAAGTTTTCTTATAAATGATGTATCTTATGTTTAATTTTGAGTTTTAGGTACTTTGGAGTCATTTGGGACAGAAGAAGAAGAAACGTCGCTTAAAAGGCAAAAAGGTGCAATTGCTGTTGGAGGCGAAATTATTTCTCATTTGCTTTTATTTCTTCATCTCTGTGTGAAAAGCATGTCAGCTTTAGTGATGCAAATTCATTGTCTGAAAAGCTTGTCAGCTTTAGTGATGTATAGAAATTGAAGGGAAGAAGTGGATTTGAGAAGTAAGAAACGGTTGTTGTTGGTGAAAGAATTCAAAGAAGAGCAAAAGCGTCATTGCTGAAGCAAATGCTATTGGGAGCTTGGTCAAGTATAAAGGGGCTACTGTGGAGTCACTAAATGCTGTCATTTGGTGGCCTGTATTTGGATGGGTGCCTATAACACTTTTTATCATTACTCAGCCCTAAAATTCAGAAGGGAATTGATTTCTCAATCATTTTCTTCTAATGGATCAACTTAAGTTTCCTCTCTCCTCTCTAAAATAGTGTTTCTCTTTCTCTTTTGAAAAAAAAAACAGAAAAGTTTCTTCTACTCTTTTGTCATGGAAGAGTAATCTCTAGGCTAACCTGCGGGTGATTAACGAGTCATGAGCTATGAGGAGCGGATCTGAATGTTTTGATTGACATAGTGGTGATGAAATTTTAGGCCTTTTATCTAGTTTTCATAATGTTGCTTTATTTTTTTTAATTGTTGAACATTCGGGAAGAATACTAGTTGTGGTTCCATTTGACATAGGTATTTCCTCGGATTGTTGCTCTTGTTTTCATTTTGATTGAATCTCTTTTCCCCTTCTCTAGGTTGTTGTGGGTATTGTTGTATTAGGTACAACAACAACAGGGGATCTGAGATTTTTCTTTAAAATCTCATTTTTGTAGATTTTGCCTGCTTAGAAGCATCAAGCTTTTCTGTTTCTTCTCCCTCTCTTAGGTTGTTGTCGTTATGGTAGTATTTGATTCAAAACAACGGGGGTTTAGAATTTTGAATCTGCCTCTGGTTTGATAACTTTAAGCTTGTGTTTATATTTTCTTTTCACGTTTGAGCCTGGAATGTTGATCTTTAATTAGTTATTCGTATCCCAATATCGACTGGGTCTGTGGATTTGAGTTTTACAATCCATTTTTCTTCTCTTAAAGCCCAATGTTGATTGGGTCTGGTTTATCTTTGTTGCCTTTATGTTGTTTGGTAAAAGTCCTGAACTATAGCCTTTGTGTAATTGGGTTCTCCTGTATCTTCTCTTGAAGTTTAGCTTTCTAAAGCTTTATGTTTGGTTGAAACACTTAGGCCAATTTTTCCTTTCTATAAACGTTTTTTCAAGATTAATCCTTAAATATTCCTTTGGTGATTGTTGAACACTTGGGTCTTTCGGTTCAGTCTGCACTGATGTTCCAGGAGTGGTTAGTATCCTAAAGTAAGTAATTCATGGAGATTTACGCCTGTTCAGGTGTATGTGCACCTGTTTGTGTCAAAATTTCAAATTTTCTCTGTTAGGGGTGTTTTATGAAACAAGTGTAGGTGCATTTTGTTTTAAAGGAATCATCTTTGAACTCCTAGTCTCAAATCTTATAATTTTGTTTTCTTGTTCCTAGATGAGAAGGGCCTTATTCTTCAGAGGAGGCGGAGTTGCTTTTTGTAGAACTGTTCTTCATTCTGTTCTTGGTGAGAAATTATGAGTTAATGCGGTGTTTTCAAAGCCTTTGCAATGACTTTGATCAACTAAGGAATTGTGTTTGGTTTACATGCATTTACAGTAGTGGTTTTTTAATAGATTAGGAGATCTGTTACGTCTTTTATTTGAAAATTTTAAAAAAGATTGTTGATCGGGTGATTATTAAATTAACATTAACACTTTTGGTGGTCTAAACATCTTCTGGAGATCCAAGGAGTTAATATTGGTAGGTTCAAAGTAGTCAAATTTTAGTAAATAATTTTGTTAGATTAAGTTTTGGGGGGCTTGGTTTGCACACCATGCTCTCTGTTTCGGCTTTAAGGGTATTCCCAAATAGTTTCTCTGAGCTATTTAAATAATTAAGGATTAGGGTATTAGTGATTAGTGTGTACTAGCTAGTGATAAGGTGTTTTAAAATCCAGCCGTGTATTGCTAGTTTTCAGAGGCATGTCTTTGCTTTCTCTTATTTGATTTTCCGTTTGGAGTTAATGGTGTCTGGTTTTATCCCCTATATTTTAATGTTCTGATTTTTGCGAATTTATAAATAAACTTGAATAAAATCATCACATTTTGCCAGTCATAAACATCACATCTAAACCTATGGTCCTCTGACATGATAAAACCCAAAGGTAAGCTAACCTCATTTTTTTGATTTCATCTTTTAAATCCTCTTAGCGACCTCCATGCATTTTTTCTCTGCAACCCAAGAAAATTTCGACAGAATTGTGGTTAGGCAAATCAGGGGCCTATTGCAGTTTGGTTTGGCTACACAGCGGCCTATTCTGACTCTCTTTTCTTTTAAACTTGTTAATTGTTCAACAACTTCCTTTAGTTTCCCTTTCTGTTATATTGTTCCAATGCGTATCATTCAGGTTAACTAGTTTATTTAATTGTAGTATCCAATAAATACTTTAGTTTTGTAGTATTGTATCCTTTTAGTTATAAATCTAGGATAATTTTAAGGTGGTAGGCAGTTAGGATCTTTTTAAGGCTCGGAGTTATTGTATTCTCTAGCATTTTCATTGTAAATATCTTTGCTCAGTTTCTTGGTTATAGGCCATTTCCTAGAAGTTTATTTTTGGGTCATAAATAAGAGGCTTATCCTTTTGCGCATTTTGCAGCAGCATTTCTTTCTTGTTTCGTCTCTTTAATTAGCGATTGCTGATTAGTTTACATGTGTAGTTCTTCTTTTCACGAAAGAATGGCTTTTCCTGTGAAACAACATGATGTTGAAATCAATGTTAGCTATGTTTTGTCTTGGTCCGATTTAATAAATCGTGACACATCTACTTGTGTTTCTTTGGAGATACATTTCTCATTTTATAAGTTCTTGATTGCAGAAAAGGCTAAAAAAGCATTCTCAATCGCCAAGAGGACGAATTTGCTATCATGTACAAGTCATCGTGACACTTCTATTAGTTTTGCTATTGATAGAAGGGCTTAGAACCATACATTTATGTTTTTATCACGAGTGAATACGCTCAGCTTCTACAACTTGCTTGCGGCGACATACACACTGCTAGCATTAGAAGACAGCTCATTGGGTAACGATGGAGAGCCACAAATTTCAAAGAATTTGAAAAATTATAGATGTAATTTTATCATTTTAAATAGATTTAATTTCTCTACAGCTTTATGGATATTTCGCGTTGCACTCTTTTCCTTAGTCAAGGGTTTACCACTATGGATTTTCCTTGGCAAGGTTCTTAATGAGGCAACCAAAACGAGTCCTATTTTTTTCAACATTATTTCATATGTATTTCTTATGAAGCGGGTGACTTGGTCTCATGTTGGATGCAACTCCCTGCCTAGGGAAACCTTTAGTTCTAGTTCAAACCACTTAGCTGAATTTATTAATATAAATCGATTTATTCTCAAAAAAATAATAATAAATCATTTTCTTCTAGTATTCAGAAAAGAGAAATGAGGAGATGGCGGCTCAGAGAAGAAAGGTTGTTGTTGCCAGTAAAACCATATATGATTCTGCTGATGGTGATGAATATTCTGAGGATCCGAGACTGATTCAATGATGGAATTTACAGATGTAGTGAAGAACAGTATGGAGAGATGGTGTTGTTTCTGTTAATTGAATCTGAGAAGGATGTTAGGTTTTGGTAGATTGGAGTTGCTGGTGATGAATTGGAAGATGGATTTGGACTTAAACAAGAAATCATATGGGTTTATTGATGGCTGAGAAGGCAAATAAATTGAAGTTTCGTAACGAATTTCAGAGATGGTGGTTATAATGGTGTTAGGTTACTGAGATTGAGTCAGAGATGAAGATTGTGATGGGATTGAGGTCAAATTCGATATCCTGGTTGTGTTTCAAGGGTTAGGTCATGGATTCAAGATTGGGTTGGAATGGTTGTGTAATAATATTGAGTGTACCTGAGGTGTAATTCTTTTTTACTTTTCTGCTATTTGTTTTTGACAGTTACAGGCTGTTATAACTGTCTTTTAGTTACTGTGCCAGGTTATAAATAGCCTTCCCCTGTATCTGGTTTGTTTAGCGAGCAATAATAAAACTTTAGATTTCTCTCTCATCTCTGATTCTTTCATGGTATCATCCCTTTTTTATTTCTAAACCCTTTTTCGATCTTCTTCCGCTTATTGAGAAATCTACAAACCCTAAAACAATGCCGATCGATGAAATCTTTGATTCTCCTGAGAATCATACACAACATTCACCTAAATCTGTGTCTCCACACTCAAATTCATCAAATTCAACGTCTACATATCAAATCAAACTACATTTACCACATCTCAATAATTTTGTTTCGGTGAAACTTGAAGCTGATGGATCTAATTATCTAATATGGAGAAATCAGTTTGAGTCTATCTTAATCTCTACTGATATCTTTGATTATGTTGATGGATCTACTACAGAACGTGTTCAATGTATCAAGCTTGATGGTGAAAAGACTTTAAATCTGGAATTCTATACTTGGCGCAAATATAATCGGTTTGTAATGTCTTGTCTCAATGCCACTCTATCAGATCGTGTTTCCGTAGTATTGTTGGATGTAAAACTGCTCGTGAAATCTGGTTATACCTTGAGAAATCGATTCTCCGATAATTTTCAGCACGCAAATCACTTCTTCGTAGTCAACTTCATTCAGTTCGCAGAGGTACTCGTTCAATTTCAGATTACATTGATGAGATTCGTATGTTTCTGATTCTTTGGCTGCAATCGACCTTCCTGCGGATGAATCTGATTTTTCCATGTATACGTTTCAAGGTTTAGGCAAGGAGTATAGTCAATTTGTTATTACTGCAAGTTACAGCGAAACTAAGTATTCTTTTAATGAACTGTACTCTAAACTTCTACATCATGAGCAGTACTTAAAGGCTGAGAAGTTAGAATCAAAATCTGTTTTAGATTCTCAAAATTCTGGGTTTTATACAAGTAAATTCAACAAGTCTACACAGCAGTCTTCTGGTTCTGAGGAACGTTCAAACTCTTCTTCATCTTACGATCCTGATGTTGTTGTTTGTCAAATCTATAAGATTCCTGGTCATCTTGATAATCGTTGTATGTCATGTACCTGTGGTAGGATAGAAAGGGTAATTGTGGTAGTTTATTATCATTATAAGGGTAGTCCGGGTACTTGTACCGTGGATCACTTCTACAGCTATATAGGCCGTGTTTGTTGTAAGGAAGGATAGTCAATAATGAAATGAATTAATCTCCCCTAGTTATTCTATCTCTCTGTCTATGTCTTCTCCATCCTCTAGTTCGTCTATTTCTCGTTCTAACCCTCTAATTCCTTCTACCCTTCTTAAATAATCTCTATCCCTATCAAGTGGTATCAGAGCGGTCGATTCTGCGACTGCAAATATGGTAACCCTCACAGAAATTGAAGAACTATCCTTTAAAATTGATAAGTTAGTAATCCTAATTGAAATTGAAGAACTATCGCTTCGAGTTGATACGTTAGTGTTAGCTCTGGATGAGATATCAAAAGAGTTGGGTGATTGCCAAAGTAAACCATCTCCGGAGTTGTTAGCCAGGTGGAAGCGATTTCTAACAACAAAAGAAAAAATACTTCTTCTATTAGAGCATAATATATATATGAGTGAATCTATTGATGAAGACTGGAAATCTAACTCGTTTGACAGCTTTGAATTAGTTGGGTCGGTGAAGAAGAAAGTGCCGATGATTGTGAAAGTAATCGATGAGAAACTTGAAGCAGCTACTGCTGATTCAAGTTCAGCTAGTAATTTCACTCAACAATCTTCAAATCCACCAGTACCAGATGCGTCGGATGGAGTTTTAGGTTCTTTTCCTGCTAAAATCGTTCTCACAAATCGGGTGAATCGCAGATGACCGGGGACGAAATTGTTTTCAAATCGAAATCAATTTCACTTGATTCAGGTGATTTGAGTTGAGTTGAAGGTAATTTTCGATCTACACCACTAATTATTTTATCTAGTATCAATGGATCATGTAGTATCGATGGGTCTGTTGGTATTGACAAGATTCAGAAATACAAGTCGACTACAATGTTTCTAGACTACCAAGAAGGTAAACCATTCCTTCCCATATTAGAATTGTCTAGGGATGTTTTTCTTCAATTTGAGAAGTCTTATTATGTGAGAAGATTTAGTAAAATGTTCTCATTCTCACTTATGAAGATGTGTTATGAAAAGTTCAATGTTCACAAGGCCTTATTCATTGTCGACAACAAGCTGTGTGGTAGAATATGTTTTTGCCGTAGTTCCGATTTGGCTCGAACCTTATTTGATCCAGGGAAGTGGTTTGAGATGTTCAGGATGTATTCTCATTATGACAACAACAGTTTTCATTTCAGTTTTGGTATACTTATTTTTGGTTTGCTTGCTCTGAATGGGTTGATTTTAAAGTGTGGTTTCAGTGCAAATTTTGTTTCTGAGTTTTCTGAACTTGGGTACCATATGTATCTGTTTATTAAGTTTTCATATATACTTGACTTGGTAAAAAAATGGATATAAACGTGTTTTCAGCATGTTTTTTTAGGAGAAGCCACATCGCAATAATGTTCTTTGCACTATCTCGAGATCTTATGTGACAAAGAAATGTGTGTCTGGCAGCACTGGTGACCTAAGTCTTCATACTCATTCCATCAGTAGATGGAGTTTCAAGGGAAATGTGGGATTTCTAAAGTTACAGCTGAGATATTGTTTACTCACAATCCCTGGTTGCATACGAAGAATTCTGAACGGTGCAAGAGGTTTCCATTGTAGCATGTATGTTACTGGAAGGGTATTTGACCGAGGACGTTGGCTAGGATTGATTATAATTAGTTCTGAATTATGCTTGAATATTCTTACTTATGAATTGTTAGGGGAGCATGCAATTGTGCTTGTGTTTGGTAATAATAGTGACAGTCAGGTTGTTTGCAAGTTCCTTGAAGAAATGTTGCAGCAAGGTAATATTTTATGGCTGTTCGAGAACACTCATGAGCTTAAGGACCAAATTTTTGGTAACTGTAAAAAGAGTTTCTGTTGTAACAAATGGTATCTTAAACTGTAACTGGGACATGGTTTACTTGAAATGTATGAGAGTGTAATGGGCAGTTTGAGTAGTGGAAGTTGCATCTTTTTCAGCCAGTATTTCGATGGAAGAGTATTTGATAGAGGAAAGTTGTTGGAGCTGATCATAAGGAGTACTAACTTCTGCCTAGATACTCTTAATCATTGTATTATTGTTCTTAAGGGGTCAAAAATGATAGATGAGTACAGTGGGTATGTGTTTTTGTTGTTACAAAATGGTGGCAGCTTAGAGGATTGCGAGTTGTTTGATGGAGCCCTGCAGCAAGTTCACATTCTCTGTACTATTTTGAGACTTCATATTCAAAGGAAGGGAGATTTACAATGGTTCAAGAAGATGGAAACATATTTACCGGTTGGTGTTATGATTCTAATGTACAAACCAATCATTATAAGGAAATTTAATTGTTTGGTTTTCTCATCTCAGTTGGGTTTCACTGTATTCTCTCTTGGATTATGGAGTATGGGAAATGACAATGACTATGTATTGATTGTCACTGAGTCACAAGATGGAGCATCTTGCTGTACTGGTTTTGGTATCCATGAATGGTGTTTAGGCTGGAGAAAATCCCTTGTAAGAGTGGTGGGAATTATAGAGATGCTTGTTGTATTTAAGAGTGGTGAGAGCATTACACAGGAGTTGTTGGAGGAATTAAGTAAGAAAGCTACTGGTGTTTTCACTCGACAAAAAAATGCACATATGAGGTGTTTCTTCATGGTGATTCAAATAGCCATTTACAAAGGAGCCAGTGGAGTCATTGATGGTACTGTGCTTGGTAAAGTCATGTTTGATAAAGGGCTCAACCAACGGCACAAGGAAGTTGTGGGTCCAATAGTAGGACAACTGAAGCATGGGGTGTTTGGTGGTGCTAAGGAAGTCATATGCAGGAATTCATGGCAATCTTATGACGATGTGGGGATGAACAGGAATGACCGAGCCTTGGAGATGCATTTAAAAGTAATCTTGTCTCTTCCAAGCTCATGGAATGTTGGACATGGGAGTTGGTTGCTGAACAAATACTCGACACTCATTATAGTTTTAACTCCACGTTCAGTTCAACATGATACCACCAGAGATACTCTGCTCAGGTTGGTTGTTGTACAGGTACTTCTTTTCACCACATTACATGGCTCTTTCGTATATAAACTACACACACAAGGGTATATAGCCCTCCTTGGATGTTTTTGGCCAGAGTTGTTCACCAAACTAGCTGCTTCACCTCAACTCATTACAATTCATCACCCTCGAGTAGCTAGTAATAGCGAAGGACCTCTTATTCTCATGGGTGCTTTCATAATTAGTAGCAGTGACATTTTTGAAGTTATTCATAATTGCGATGGGACCTTAGCCAATATTAGCACTACAAGTTATGCTTCTTTTAGTACCTACTGGGCAGTGGCTTATAAAGATGGTGGTTTGTTTAACCTTAAGATAATAAGCACCACTGAGTGTTTTTGAAGAAGAAACCACTAGCACGTATGGTTCCAACAGTAGACAAGAGGAGGCCAGTTGTTATGGGCTTTGTGCTACAATTATAAGTCACAATTCTTGCAGTGCCGGTGTCCGCGAAGAATCAACAACAATGCCTTCCATTATCCGGAATCGACTATGAATCCTTTACTTACAAGCTCATTTCATACCTTCATCCTTGAGGACAAGGATGATTTGGAGAGGTGGGTATTTGTCATGTACCTGTGGTAGGATAGAAAGGGTAATTGTGGTAGTTTATTATTATTATAAGGGTAGTCCGGGTAATTGTACCGTGGATCTCTTCTACAGCTATATAGGTTGTGTTTGTTTTAAGCATGGATAGTCAATAATGAAATGAATTAATCTCCCCTAGTTATTCTATCTCTCTCTCTGTCTATGTCTTCTTCATCATCTAGTTCGTCTATTTCTCGTTCTAACCCTTTAATTCCTTCTACCCTTCTTAAATAATCTCTATCCCTATCAATTTGATCTGCATCTATATATCCAATTGTAGTGATTTCACTACATTGTAGATGGCGCTATACTCCTTCTTCTAAATCTGGTTCTAAGTCTGGTGATAAGACTGCTAATAAGACTGCTTCTACGAGGGATTTTCCTTCTACTTCAACATCTTCCTCAAAAGCCTTTCAACAAGACTTTCATAGTATTAAACTCAACTCTGCATCTGCTTATACTGATCCAAATGTTGCTTCCTGTTGGATTACTGATTCTGGAGCTGCAAATCACATGACTAACTCTCAGTCTTGTCTCTCAAATACCATGTCTTGCACAGGTAATGATCAGGTCATGTTAGGTGATGGTAAATTTTTACCCATTGAACAAACTGGTGATGCAATTTCAGATACAAATTCTGCTCAATTTCATCTCAATGATGTGTTGTATGTTCCAAGTATTAAGGAAAATCTTATTTCTATTGCCAAGTTTACTAAAGAGAACTCTGTCTCTTTTGAATTTTTCCCTTGGGGTTATCAAATCAAGGACTTGGAAACTAAATAAGTACTTGTTGAAGGATGTGTGAAATACAATCTACATCCATTAACAACTCTACAAGCTACTCAAGTTGCTGCTCACACTGTTGTGACTCATACATCTGATCTTTGGCATGGGAGATTAGGTCATACCTCTTCATCAATACTTCATAAGGTGGCTTCTTCAGATGGTTTTTCAATCAACACTACTTCTTCTCAATTATGTACTTCTTGCCAGTTGGGTAAGCATAATAGGCTTCCTTTCTATCATTCAGAGAGAGTTACCACTGAACCTTTACACTTAATTCATTGTGATATCTGGGGGCCTTCCCCTGTTGCTTCATCCTTAGGCTTTAGATATTACGTCTTATTCATAGATGAATTTTTTAGGTTTCATTGGATTTATCCTTTGAAAACAAGAGATGAAAGTGTTGATTGTTTCAAACATTTCAAGAATATGTCTGAAAACTTATTAATCAAAAAAATCAAGTTGTTTCAATGTGATGGTGCATTTGAATTAGTTAAAGGCAAATTTCAAGACTTCTTGGCTGAATGTGGCATTATTTATAGAGTATCTTGTCATCATCTTCATCAACAAAATGGTTTGGCAGAGAGGAAACACAGACATGTCAATGAAGTAGGTAATACCTTGGCATTTCAGGATTTTTTACCTAAGCATTTTTGGTATGATTCCTTTCTCACAGCTGCTTATATTATAAACAGATTACCAACCAAAATTTTAGTTTATAAATCCCCATTTCAGATGTTGTTTAACACACTTCCTGATTATCACTTTCTTAGAACCTTTGGTTGATGTTGTTATCCAAACCTTGAGCCATATAGACTTGATAAACTAAGTCCTAAATCAGCTAAATGTGTTTTTCTTGGCTACAACCCTGTTCACAAAGGCTATAAGTGTTATGACCTTGCTACTCATAATATTTATATTTCAATGCATGTAGTTTTTGATGAACATGTGTTTCCTTTTACTACTCAAAATTCTGCTTCAACTTCAAGTTGCCATGTACCTGCATCTTCAATTGAACTCTCTTTGCCTGCACCTATATTTTCAACTATTACACCCATTGCTCCTGAGTCTGAGTCATTAGTTTCTTCTGACTCTGTCATTCCATCTGACTCTGTCAATTCCACTGACTCCCGTACTTATCCCCTTATTTCAAATGAACCATGTTCATACCCTGTTATTTCAGCTCCAGCTCCTCTTCCCACTTCTACTATCATGACAAGATCTAGAGCTGGTGTTACTAAACCAAAATCATTACCTTCAGACTTTGTATCTCATTACACTACCAAGTATCCTCTTATTTCTTTATTTGCTACTTTTGTTGAACCAAAAACTTATAAGACAGCTTGTAAAGACCCTAAATGGATTCAATCTACGCTTGAAGAATTCACTGCATTGGTTTCTAATGATACTTGGGAACTGGTTCCTTATGATCCTTCTTTTAATATTTTGGGGTGCAAGTGGTTTTACAAGATTAAACTTCTTTCAGATGGGAAAGTGGATAGGTTCAAGACAAAACTTGTGGCTAAAGGTTACAATCAATTAGATGGTATTGATTTCAGTGGGACATTCAGTCCTGTTGTTAAAATGACTTCAGTAAGAATTGTTTTATCTATAGCTCTCACAAGGAAATGGACTATCAAGCAACTTGATGTTTCAAATGCCTTTCTTCATGGCAATTTGAAGGAAGCAGTCTACATGCAGCAGCCTGTTGGTTTTGTAGATCCTACTAAACCAACTCATATTTGTAAATTGAAGAGATCTCTTTATGGACTCAAACAAGCCCCAAGAGGTTGGTTTGAGAGATTTTATTCTTCTCTTCAGGATTTTGGTTTCATCAGGTCTTCTTGTGATCATTCTATGTTTATATACACTCATGAGCAGGATATGATGATACTTCTCCTATATGTGGACGACATTGTGCTTACAGGTTCGTCTACTTCATTACTTGACTCCTTGATTTCTTTTCTTCAAGGTTTATATCCTATGAAGAACTTGGGCACTCTACATTTTTTCTTGGGGATTGAAGCTTATTTTCATCCAACTACATCTAAGCTTCTACTTACTCAGAAGAAATACACCCTAGAGTTGTTGAGTAATTTTGATATGTTGCAGTGCGAACCCTGCAAAACTCCTGTTGCACATGGTTCTAGAATGTCTACATATCAAGGTACTTCTCTCTCAGATGTTACTGCTTATAGGAGTTTAGTTGGTGGCTTACAATACCTTACTTTGACTAGACCAGACATCTCCTTTTCTGTTAACTATGTTGCACAATTTATGCATCAACCTACTGAAGATCATTTATTACTTGTTAAAAGAATACTGAGGTACTTGAAAGGTATTTTAGGCTCTGGCATTACTATTTGTTCAGGAGATTGCATCTCTTTATCAGCCTATTGTGACTCAGATTGGGCTGGTTGCACTGATACCAGAAGATCTACTTCAGGTTTCCGTGTTTTTCTTGAATAGTCACTTATCTCCTGGTCTTCTAAGAAGCAACCTACTATCTCCAGATCTTCAGCTGAGGCTGAATACAAATCCATGGCAGTAGCTTCAGCATAAATAGTTTGGGTCTCTTTTCTCCTTACAGAATTGGGTATATCTCTTATTACACCCTTTATCCTTTATTGTGACAACATGTCTGCTGCTAGCTTGGCCAGCAATCCTATTTTTCATGCTAGAACAAAACATATTGAGATAGACTATCATTTTATCCGGGACTTGGTTGCTTCTTGCTTTCTCAAGATTATGTTTGTTCCTTCTCATTTGCAAGTTGCAGATCTCTTCACCAAAGGTTTGATGCATTCTACTTTTTCTACTTTAGCTAGCAAGCTGATGTACTTATGTCGTGCACAACTTGAGGGGGAGTGTAAGAATATTGAGTGTACCTGAGGTGTAATTATTTTTTATTTTTCTGCTATTTGATGTTGACAGTTACAGGCTGTTGTAATTGTCTTTTAGTTACTGTGTCAGTCTATAAATAGCCTTCCCCTGTATGTGGCCTGTTTATCGAGCAATAATAAAACTTTAGATTTCTCTCTCATCTCTGATTCTTTCAGGTTGTTGTTCTTGAATCTGAAGAACTGAAATTCTGAGATGAAGAGATGGACAGTCATGAGGTTAATACGATGCTTTTAGTGGTGAACTGAGAAGAAAAGAAGGAGATGCAGCTGCAGCTGAATATGAGATTGGAGTTACTGCTATTGATAGGGTTTAAAAGGAAGACACACAGATTGAGCTAATGGGTCCGTGGAATTGGTGGTGGTCTTGATGAAATTGAAAACTGGTTGTGTTGTTGCTGCCATGGAAATGAAATGGGTTTTGTGCTGAACTACAGGTGGAATTGAAGCTAAAATGGAGTTGGTGGTGAGCTTAGGTAAATGTTAGGCCAGGTGACATGACTATGGTGGTGCTGAGATGTTGATAGTGATATTGTGTTGCAAAGAGGGCATGGTGGTATTGAGATGCAACAGATAGAAACATGAAGTTGGTAAATGAAATAGCAGATGGAACTGTTGGTGACTGAATTTGTGGAGTGGGTCTTGAGGAACTGTTGTTTGTGTGCAAAGTGCAGCTGGAAGAATTTTCATTATAATGTATTGCATCAGGTAGTTGTAATGCTGATACAAGTAAAGACATGGTTGCAGCTGAAGGGGTGACACACTGACAGTGCTGTGTGATATCAGTTAGGAGAAATGGATGAACTGGTGGTGGTAATGAGTCTTTAGAAGATGAGAAGGAAGTGCTTGTGATGCCGGTGGATGTTTATTAATAGCTCAAGAAGTTGTTGCAGGTCCAGTTGCAGTTTAAATGGAAGTGCAGGAGTTATGTTGCGGCTGTAGAGAATGGGTGTGGTGCAATATGTAAAGAAGAAGCTGATTATGATGCTGAGAGCTTTGCAGATGTGTTAGTATGGTGCGGTGAGGTTGTTGGTGTGTTGAAGCACAACCAAGAAAGGACGTAGAATAGCTGGAGTTGTTATTGGTGGTAGTGAGATAAACTGAAGTGGTTGCAATGGAAGTAAGCTGAGCAAAGAATTGGCAATGGCTGGAATTGAAGTTGTGCAGCGCCATCTTGGTGCAACACAGCTCTGGCATGTGCAAAATGGCTTAGGCCATGGCAACTCAAACAAGTCAGCTCAGTTAGATCACATGACTAGCTGATTCGATTCTGACTCAACCTGACCCGGTGTTGACTCAGTTGACTTCTCGAGTTGATCCAGTTGACCCTAGTTGGCTCTTTTGACCGGTGGCCGGTTTGACTTTCACGATCACCTGACGCTTATTTCCGGTCAAGTTCCGGCGATGATCCCAGTTTTTCGGCGTTAATTTTTGGCAAAGATTATTACTGAGCTATTCTCACACATGGGCTTGGAGAACTTCTATCTATTGGACCTTTGAAGTATTGGCTTAAGAAGAGATATAAAAGGGAAGATTTCTAAAACTTTTGGATCGATCACGTATTCTACTTGGAGATTTTAGAGAGAGCTGGATAAAATCATAGGGTTTGCTTTGGTTTATTTTCTTCTTCTTTATTTTTATAATATGATGATGAACTCCATAGTTATAAATAACTAGTTTAATATTATTGGTTAAGGATGTAGTTTGATATCTACAATTTGTGCTTGATTAATGCATTAGTTTTTTCTCTTCGTTATCGTTCGAATCTCTACTGTCTTTTATAATCACATGATTGATATATTGTGATAGGATCTAGATGTTTGTTTAGTTAAGTGACCAATTAATTGATCTTGCATCCTTTTCCATAGAAAATTAAGGGTTTATTATCGAGCGACAACCCTAAATACAAGTAGCATGCTCTTGTAATTATATGTAGAGTTTTACTTTTGTACGAATTGTCTGTTCAATGTATGACAACTGCATTGATTAGCCTATTTCTGAAACTTAATGCTCCTAGGAATTGAACTTAATTAGCGCAAGGCGTTAGGTTATTCTTTAGGTAGAATTCATATATGCAACTCTAATGTGTGTGTTGATGAATTTAAGAAATTAATGGATTATCATGCTCACTTGATAGTCTAGGGCATTTGATGATAAATAGATTAAATCGTAATCCTAATCATGTATGCAAGCACTTGTTTGAGATTGAAGATGAACTCCTTAACCAGTATTCTCAACTCTTGATTACTTTCTCCAATTTACTTTGCTTTTGATTTACTTTTATTGCTTTGCATAAAATCAGAAACCCCCTTGCTTTACATAAGAATCCGAAACATATTGACAACCTAATCCTCTCCGTGGAAACGATCCTTTCTTGCCCTTGCTATATTATATATTTTGAGTAGCGAGAAAGTAATCTTATTTTTGACGCGTACGATAGCGATCAGTACCTAATGACCCAGCCAAAGAAGAATGATGCATTTCATGTATGTGCAGTACCCCCTATAAACATGATCAAGCTAGTCAATGATTTCATATTAGTTCAGTCGACATGTTCCGATCCCTTGGGTCATTATTGGTGATCTTAACATCATTGTGAATACTGAAGAGAAGGAAAACAACAATTAGTTATCTTCAACTTCCCCTGAGATACTTAGATTGAGCAAAAACTCAGACCTCGGTGACTTGGATTTTACCGGAAACCCATATTTTGTACTTAGGCTAATAATATTAATGGTATAGGTAGAATTAAATTTTGATTAGACATGGCTATCATTAATAGTGAATGGTCTCATTATTTTTCGGATTCAATCCTTTATCATTTGGAGCAAAATGGGTCTAACCATTTACCAATCCAACTTGAGCACCCATATAAGAACTCCAAAACTAATGGTAAAATACGGCAATTCTATAAGCATTTGCTTAAAAATAATTCTTGTATTAAAAAAATAAAAAATGCTTTGTTTACTAACTCTTTTGGATCAGTTGTTTTTTTTTTATTTAGTAAACTAAAAAATACTAGAAAATCTCTTTGAACTTGGATCAGACTAACTTTTGGACAGGTTCATAAAAAAAATTAGTGATTTGCAGAATGAGCTCACTCAACTTCAAGCAATTGATTCGGGTGGTTCTAATACTTCTAAAGTTATAAGAATAGAGAGTGAAACCGAGCAATAAAATGAGATACAATCCTGAATCAGCAAACAGAAAGCTAATGATCTTTTTTTAGTAACGTGGATAAGAATTCAAAATACTTTCATATAAAGGAAAATCAGAAGGAAAACTAGAAATAAAATTAAGTCTCTTCGCATGCTTCAGATGGTACTTGGTGATAGAGAGTCACTTGAAAATATACTTACCTCACACTTCTTGAGGATCAGCTCTACCAGCAATCCCATCTGATCTTTATCCTTTCCTTCAGTACGATATGATACTTTCCTAAGGAAGGTAATATCAACTTAATTGTCGTACCTGAAGAAGTAGAGATTCATGAAGCCTTATTCTCTATGGAACCTTGGACCTCTCCAGGTTCGGATGGATTCCCACCGAGTTTTTATCAATCTCATTGGCAGTTTGTTAAAGATGATGTATGCAACATAATCAAAGGTTTCTCCCATTCGTGCTATATTTCAATGAACTTAATAAAACCGGGATATATTTCATTCCAAAAAATATAACTTATCGGAAACATGTAGATTATAGGCCCATTTCTCTTTGTAATACTGCTTGCAAAATTATATCGAAAGTTATTGCTCTCATACTGAAGAAATACATTGTCAAGGTCATTTCTCTTATGCAAGAAGCTTACATAACTAGGAGACTGATTTATGATAATGGATCTCCAGTTTAGGTAATTGTTCAAGCCATAAAGAGGAAAAATAATAGAGGTGGTTTTCTTGCTTTTTATGGGCATGTCCAAGGAATTTGATAGGTCATAGTGGAGTTATCTTATAGATGTTCTTCGAAAGTTTCATTTTTGTGAGAAGTTTTTTCGCCTTATCTTGCAATGCATCAACACTACCCAAATGGAAGTTATAATCAATGGGCTCCCCTTCAAAAACATTTATTAGAGCACTGCTCGGTCAAACTCGCAAGTGTTGTTATCTCAAGTTTAGTTGATCAAAACTATATACTTGATTTCTAGTCTACTTATAGCTATGTCTCGGATTACGATAGAAGTGTGTAGTTGAGCTTTAGACTACACGGCGTTCACCAATTGAAGAATAAGATCCACTGAAGAGCTTGGAGGAACTTCATCAACAAAAGGTATGTGAAGACTAAAACTTATATATCACTCAAAAGTCTATTTTATTTTATTTTTAAAGAGACTCGTATAACTATATAGACTTTTATATTATATACATTTGATATTTCGAGCCGAGTTTATCTCGCTTATCTATTTCTCGAAATATGTGTTGGAAGCTTTTAGCTTTAGCTAAGTTCATCTTATACTTGACGAGTTTGGTTGGAGACAATTTATTTGTTGGAAACTAAATATTAAGTCAAAGATAATGATGTGAAAATTACCTTGAACATCTTACATGATTTGTGTGAAACAGTCATTTGATGTTATCTTGGGAAATTTCGTATTGATCGATTAACCACTTGAAAATTGCTTGAAGCTAGTGGTATGTGTAAGATTACCATTGTTGTCTTCGAAGAATGTTTTCAATAATTAAATGAGAGTTTAGAACGACTGCCAATACCTGGATATATCAGAGTATGTATACTTTGTATGTGCACTGTGGAAGTCTAGTTCAGGTCCGGAATTATTGTTTGTGAACCTTGTTTGCGAACTGGTTTACCTGTGAAAACGTCTGTAACTGTTGTTCGTGTACCCTGTTTGCGAACGGCTGGACAAAGGCGAAGTCCGGAACTGTTTTTCCCGTACCCTGTTTGCGAACGGCTGGACAAAGCCAAAGTCCGAAACTGTTGTTTGCGTACTCAGTCCGCGAACACAGTGGTCAAGTTCTAAAATCGGTAAAGTGTGATTTTCATACTCATGAACTCAGGTTCGTTTGCGAACTGAAGTCCCTGGAACTTTAATGATTAAGGTATATGAACTAGTTATACAAACCGTGGAATTATGTTCATGAATTGGTTCTTGTATAAGTACTTTGTACAATTACAAACCAAAAAATTTTTGTTTCAAATGGTTCATATATATTTCTATGAGATGGTGAACATTTGAACAACTCTCTTGAAACACATTTAGATTCATTTGATTATCTATCATGATTGATTGATCATCATATTTGATCTAGAAGTGTTAGATGAATATGGATAATTTATAAGTGTTAATATGGCTAACTTCTGTTAATTATTATTGAGCCAACAAGGTATACATGTTTCGGTACAGTTCATCCATATCTAAATATATGTATATTTCATTTGTGTATATCAAGCTAATACCATTTAACGATGAAGATTGATTGCTTAGTTTCTAAGCAGACCTAGTTTGAATCTTAAATCAGGAGTTCATCTGACGGTGAATATCAATTGCTTTGTTACTAAGCTTTCTTAGCTTTGATTGTAAGCAACCCTGATTTGAAAGACTACGTAAAGAGAACTCTAGTAACTGGAAAATCTAATCCCGACATGCTCGTGTGTCCTAGTTGTAAACTAGAGTCGATTCTCCTTTAACATAGGTTTTTCCGAAAACATTATTAGGTTAACGACTTGAAGACTTCATTTGGGATTCGTGAAGCCATTAGTTGCATATTCTGATCTTACTTGTTCTATCGTATTGTTTTTTATCTTCTCTAAGATTTACTCGAGAATCATCTATGATAGGTAAGATATAAAAAGTAATCACAACAGTTCTTCGTCTCAGACTCTTGTGATTCCGCAATAACTTCTTCTATTAATCAGTTAGCTTATTGTAAGGTGACTAATATTTCTAGGCTACTCTTCGGGAGTATAAGACCAGATTATTAGTTGGTTCCTGTTCACCTTGATCTTTGTGTCAAAACACGAAATAAAAAGAACAAAGGATAGACATATATGTGGGAGACAGATTTGTTTATAAGTCTTCGACTTTGGGTCGTAGCAACTCTTAGTTGTGGGTGAGATCAACTAAGAGAATCAAGTGCGCAGAATCCTGTTGGGATTCAAGAGGCGTAATGTGACGGACCAGAGAATCTGGACTTCCAAGGAACCGGGTTTCGGCCCGCTTGACAAGCTCTGACTCCCTGATACGCGACTCAAGAAACCAGACTTTCAAATTTCTGGAACCAATTCGCATTTGACCGGCAAAATGTTCATTGAATTATCCCAAGGACAACAAACTTGAGATCCTGCTAAACAAAAATTTTATTGGTCTCAAGGTTGGAATTCTATGGGCATATGTCCCATACCATAATACTCATAAAATTCCACGAGAGATCCAATTTCCAAAACAAAAAAAATTAAATATAAGAGTACGCCAATTGCCTAAAATATATTTTGCCAATTCCCAACCCAATAACTTATACAGCCAATTGCCAAAATTAACACGGGCCAGTTGCCCAAAATAACAGACGGCCAGTTGCCAAATTAACACGGGCCAGTTGCCCAAAAATAACAGACGGCCAGTTGCCAAACTAACACGGGCCAGTTACCCAAAAATAACAGACGGCCAGTTGCCAAACTAACACGGGCCAGTTGCCCAAAAATAACAGACGGCCAGTTGCCAAAATAACACGGGCCAGTTGCCCAAAAAAACAGACGGCCAGCTGCCAAAACAAGGTAGTTCGGTTACCAGCCATTATTGGCCAGTTGCCCATGATATGTACTTGCCAAGGTTGCAATCATCTCTGAATTGATGGTATGAACTGCAAGGCAGTAAGCAAGACTTTCAGATGATATGAACAACCTTGTAGATTTGTGCTGAACCGCATAGCGGCTGCCTACGTACCCTCTCTGTTGCTCGAAGAGATCAAACACGACCGTAGTTCGTCAAAATGTTTTGGATAGATAATGTGAACTCAATTGCAGCAATTACCTCTACTGTGGATGGTATGAGTTGCATAGCAACAACCACCCTTTGACCTGCGAACGATCTTAGCGACATTCAATTAATGGCAAAATGTCAAATGTCAAACATCGGCAAAATGTCAAATGTCAAACATTGATACCGACGTCGTTCCTGCGACTTAAAATCACTGGTGTAAGATAATTATACATTTTGTTTGAAAATATAAGATAGTAGTAACACTTATGTGATCATGGTAATTAATCCAATTATTATAGTCCAAATATGTAATAATAGCTATGTCCAAAAGCTGAAAATGTAGAGCTAGGTCCAAGCAGTTGATGATACATAATTTAAGACCTGCCAGTATATGTGGAATTGACAACAAAGGAAGCTCCGCGGTAGAAACTAAAATATGTGTAGTACACTGAACTCTGATGTAAAACTCATAGAACAACGATCGTAGTGAAAAGTGTGTCTATCTAATTAGCACAAACCAAGATATCTCTATTTACCTATATCGGGCATTAAGGCCAAACATGCATCTCTCATACTGGCATGAGTATGACAAGTCAGAGATATGGTTTCCACATCTACAAGGTCAAGAATAAATGGAAAAATTAGCACATTTGCACAAACATTGTCTGGCACCAACAATCACTACTGCCAGTATCCAATTTCAACTCAAATTGAGAAATCTGCTTCACATACAAGTTATATGTCAACTGCATGCACTTGCATAAGACACCTCCACCAGTACTGCACTTGTTTATACGAATAGAAATTTAGTTATAAAATTGCCATTTCCGTTTAAAGAGGTACTCATCTATCTGTATTTGATCACCCAATGATATATCACAAAGAACATAACATCCCCGCTATAAAATGATCAAGTAAGCTAATAACCTCGTCATTGAAATCTATACTTCAGTAATCTAAGAAAAGAATTCAAAAAGCCAAGCACCGTGTTATACATTCAAATCTCAATAACATATAAGGTTTGTGTACATTATGCATATTTAAGCTGCAGTAGAAATTATAAAAATCATTCGCTGCATAACAACATGATTACAACTTAGTTTTAGTTTCATTACTATGTACACCATGACTTTCGGCATTTATGTATCTAAGCAAGCCAGCCAAAGCACAATAACATCTAAGTTCATATAAATGTAGATAAATGTAGGAGTTCATTTATGTTAAACTAAACATGAGGTTTCACCGTTTATGCTCAAAATGAGTCATAGCAAATAGGTATTGTAAAGCATTGTCGCAATATTATGAATCAATTCATTAGATGAGAACCAAGAAAACCATGTTCTCCGAGCATACTTATAGCTCAACATGTATGCAAGGAATGAGTTTGACTGCCTACATTGAAATTGCCATTTCTCCATCAATTGGGATCCATACTAAGTGATGCTTTAACAGAAAAATGAAACCCTCATTTACAACTTTATAGGTTTAAGCTAGACTGAATTTAACACTTGTCAAACCTAAATACGACCCTGAAGTCTCTGTAATATCACCACCACCGCCACCACATTTTCCAGAAATTTCAGCACTAACATGCTAAGTTTGACATGCGATAATTTCTAAAGTAATAAACCAAATTAAACATGCTATACCATTTCGGAAAGCCCTCACAACCCATTACAACTTCTTAGAAGGAACCTAGACCTAATTCAAAGTCTACAAGGTTCAAAATCATTAGATAAAACCCTGTCAAATGCTGCCTTCAGAAAATCAGCAATAACATGCAGGTTTCTCTTGGCTATAACTCAGACTCTACAAATCCAAATATCATGCCCTTCGAACACGCTATAGAGGGCACTAAGACAAACACTTTTCGTGAAGAACCCATCGACCAAATCCTCACCAAAATGCACCATAAATAAGCCCCAAAAAGGCTGTCCGTGTAGCCATACTAATAGCTATTTGAGACATTCTATCGAACATGTTACCTCCTTGGAGAAATCAGAAATTCTAATAAAGAATTTGTTGGATTCTCAACCATCTATGTCAACATAAGAGCAACGCATGCATTTGGAACACAAACCAACACATGCAAACTCATGGATTACATTACTAAAGATTTAATATCAACTATACAAGCTAAATACATGGTTTATACACTTGCATAAATTCAAATACAAATTCAAAGACTAGCAAGTACCAATTCTCATCTTCACTAAAATCCATTTAAGAACCCACCAATTAATCAAGGCTCATTCCATATGAGAATAAAGCATGCATAACATAAATCTAACATAAGTAAATTCATGCAACTAAAAGGATTTACCATACACTTCTTAAATAGCATGAAGAACTACTTTATACCAAAATCCAACAAATATCTTGTTTGGAGAAGTAAATCAAAACATGGATTTTAAAGAGAATAACACTAACCCATATGCTTGAATAGTAAGAAATGAAGATTTAACATTGAATTAGATAAAACCCCCAAATTCCCATCATGAACCCTAATTTGAAGGTTTCACCTAATTCAACCCATAAATCAACAACTCGAGGTAATAATTGGAACCCATTTCTTCATTTAGCAAAAGTAATGATCATATCCTAAAATTTCGTTAAACACTAATTCCACTATAAAATCCCAACCACAATTGCATCTCCATCTTCAAGGGCTCTACAACAATAACATGATGATTCTCAAGCTATAACACCCTTCGATTCTTAATGTTTGACAACAATTTCTAAAGTTTATTAATTTGCTTCCTAAGAGAAACTTATTGATAACAACAAGTGAAAGGGGAAGGTAGAAGGGGAAAATGAAAATGAAAAAAAAAAAAAAGGAAAAAGGAAATGTCCCCTCCCCTTTTCTTTCTTATCTTCCTGGTTTTTGTCTTTGTATGCAAAAAAATCGAAATTACAGAAACGCCCCCGATACCTTCCTATTTGACATGTGTGCAGTGCACATGAGGTGTTTTGGTGCATGTGGTCCTGTCAAGGCACCCATGGTCTGGATTAAATCACCATACAAACAAATGAATGTATCTGCATTCTAAATTTTGGGCACCACCTAACATCCAAAAGTTGATTTCCGCCCAAATGGCTAAAAAATAAATAAAAACATTGGGGTCTTACGGTAAGGAACGCGACTATACCTTAATCGGTGTGAGGCCTGGTTACAGCTCAACTACATTCCAGTCTGAAGTTAACTTGTAGTAGGTTAGAGTCTGTAGCGGGTTAATACAGTGTGATGGTCAAATCTGGACTAGGTCCCGAGGTTTTTCTGCATTTGTGGTTTCCTCGTCAACAAAATTTCCGGTGTCTGTGTTATTTCTTTTCCGCATTATATTCGTTTATATAATTGAAATATCACAGGTTGTGCGTAGTCCAATCAGTTGATAAATCCGACCTTGATTGTTGGATAGAACTTGGTTGACTCGACCATTGGTCTTTGGTATCGTCCGAGTTATTCTCATATCAATCAGTGTCACAAATTTCTATCTATTTGATTTACTGATTGTATTGAGAAAGAGATAAAGCTCTTTGATATCTTTCTTGATTGAGTCTCACTTTTAAGTTGGTGCTCTCAGAATTATATTGGAGTTTAGTCCATACAGATTGCCGAACGAAATATTGGGTATGGTTGTTATACCCCCGCGCTTTCAATTGGTATCAGAGCAGGCAAACACGCTAAGACCTCATAAGTTTGTGTTTGTAGCAATCTGACTCTATGGACAGAAGTGTTATCTCTGACGAATGCATCACCAGGAATAAAAGTTCTCTTCTTATGGAATCTATTAAAGAGAAAGACTTGTCCATCTCGCATATAGATGAACGTCGTGTTCCCATGAAACAGGAAAATATTGATAAGTGTTATCCTTTTTATCTTACTGATGAGTCTGACTCTGAAGTAGAAAGGGAAGCATCCAAAGAAAGTGCAGTAATTCTAAGACAGGCTAGATTCAATCCACTAAAGTTATTAAGCTGAAACACAAGGTCAATATGCTTATTGGTATGGTTAATGATCGTGACTCTCAATTAAAGATTCCCCGTGAGGAAAAAGCCGTAGTAATCTTGTCAAGAAATTTACTCGAGTCCAAACTTGGGGAGAATGCTTTAGAGATTAAACGGCTATTAGGTAAACATTTATTCGATACAAGGTTTGTTCTGAAGAGTCCACTATACCGATTGCTTCTGACAAAATTGAGATTTTAGAAAACGTGACTACTTCTAATTGTGTTTATCTAGCAAAATCAGTTTCAGAAACTAAGTTGTGATCCCTTCCTATTACTAAATATGTTTTCACAACTTCCTCTAATCAAGGAATTATTTCATCTCACGGAAGGAAGATAACTTCTAACCATTATGTTAAACGTATTCACTCTAATCGCTCCGATAATCAGAAAGTGTGTTTCTATTGTGACACAAAGGGACATGTTTGACGGAAGTGAAAATTAAGGTTGAATGATAATTATATTGCTCAACTCCAACAAACCTTAGATTTAATACTCAAAGGTGTAACTGATATTCGTACGTCTAAACCAATTGGCTTTAGGACTCACCCTGTGAAACATTCCAGGAAGATCAGTCCAATTTTCTCTTCTAATGTCCGAACCTGTAACAGTAGCTTTAACATGAATCGGTCAAGGAAGCTTCAAAAGAACCTTTACCAAACTGGGGTTAGGGATGTTTTTCAAGGTGTGAAAAAGATACCAGAAAATGCCAATCATAATGGAGTTGCGGAAGATAATCTAAATATTATAATTGAAGGATATAAAAATCTCATGGACAGACTGTCAAACTCCACCAGACAAACTTTTTCAGGCAAGGGCTCTAACGTAGTCTCATATTTTTATGATAGTAAGTTCTAATGATTATTTTTCACACCAAAGAAGGAATCTTACAAAAAGAAGAGTTAGAAAATGGTTTAAACATGTGCATAATCCATTTGATGAAAATAATGCTTAATCTTGTGTTAATTAATCAAAAGGCTTGGAATCTTACTCATAAAAAATCTTGTTGAGTAAGTTATGCTATGTTACAGGTATGTTCTGATGACACTCAATTATGTCTAAATGTGTTAATCTTATCTCGTTTGATTCTCTACAATCGTATTGAGAATGACTGAGTAGGCGTTTAAATGTCTTGCTTAATTTGGTACAAATATCTCTTGAGTTAGTCTTGTGCTCTAAATTTTTTCTCTTCTCTGAAGAATGTAGATTTATTGAGCTAAGATGTGTGACAATTATTTCATCTCGAAATTAGTGTGAATCTTTTACACCAAAAAATAGGTCATTAAATTTTTGGGTGCTCACTAAATCCATCTATAACCATTTAAAATTCTTATGGGTTAGGTTGATGTTCGTACGGATACCCGGTTGTTACATGTCACGAACCAACTCTAAAAACCCTAAAAATATATTCCCTGTGAAGCTGTTTATACAACTATGCTATTGAGTTGAGATATCTCACTCTAGGTTATTTTTCGTTTATCAAGAAAGTCTTCTCCTTCTCGCACTTGTGACTTTACGAAAGGATTTCTTGATAAGGTATGGGTTACAGATCCAAAGGGAATAAGAAAAAAACACTAGTAGAATATGACATTATCAAATCTCAAAACTCTGAAGACTATCCTGATGTCTCATGTTATTATGCATATACCCATAAAGATGTAAAACATGATGAGATGGTTTCTGCTGAAGTTGTTCACGATTTTCTTAAATACTTTGAGGAAGCAAAACTGCAGCTCGTTGATACTATGAAAGGTCTCAATGTGTTACGAACTGAGTTGAAAAAGGTTACTTCTGATCTTGTTGTCATGAAGACACGTGTTAAAGATCTTCTCAATGAGCATATATTCTCTGAAGAAGCAGTGGATGTTGTCAATCACAAGCTCAGAGGTATTAAAACTCGTGAGGGTTCCGAAAGTGTACTTTGATTTTAGTATGTTTTTGAATTTATTTTTGTCTAGGAAACTTCTTATGAGAATTTATTCTTATGCTTAAGAAGGATAACTAGCGTTTGGTATAGGAAATATTGTGATTACACATAGCTATTTCCAACATATTTCATGTTGCAATGTTTTTATATTTATTTATTTAAATTCTAAGTTATTTGGAAGATGACCTTGCAGTATTTAATCTTATTGGTTTTATATATTGCAAATGTCTTATAAGATATATATGTGCTTGCGTTCGTGAACTGTGCTTATCTCATATATGCTCAAAAGTTAAGTCTATTATGTCTTTATGCAAATATTGATAAAAGATAGAATGAATTTTTTGAGAAAATTCTGCAGTATTGATCTTTCCCTGATCCACATTTATATGAAAGTACTGTATTGACTCTGTAAGTTTTCTTATGTTCAGTGATTTCCGGTTAAATTAATCATAAAGGTTCTCTTGTGATTAGTTTCATCGATGATATTTTGGACATTAACAAGTCGCGTCCAAAGAAATTCTTCTTTTCTCGTAAAAGTAAGGTTACTCATGTTGTCCTCTTGGGAATGACATCAAATGGGCTAGAGTTCTTAAATGAACTTGTTCTTAATTGCCATATCTTTGTGGGGAGAGCGGTTGTGGAATTTTGTAGGTTTTAACTTGTATCTTAATAAAAACCTTGATGAATCACTAAGTTTCGAATATGTGAAATCATCGAAACAAAGTTGATATGTTCTCTTTTAGTCATGAATTATCTTTTGAGAATTTCATTATGATCCCATAGTTTCCGTACCTTTGCCAATTTATATTGACAAAAAGGGGGAGAATTATTTAGTAGTTCACAATACATACATATGGTTTACGGATCATTATGTAAGGGGGAGTCATTTTCATTATAAGATGGAAGTATTGACTAAGGGGGAGGGATACATATAAGCATAGTATTATTTCAATTGCGTGATGCAATTGGACTTTGATTCTATATAGTAATACTATGACACTGAAAAACAATACGAAAACATAAACATTGTTACATATTTTTATTGTTATGGATCTTCAATAACAATGATGCTGAGTTTAACACATTCAGAATCGATGAAGAACTTGAAGTAACGAAGAATTCAAGGAAGTTAAAAAGCCAAGGAAATCAAGCATGGTGGATCAGAAGCTACAAAGTTTATTTATTTTGTAATCCATATGTATTGATAGTTTTATCATTAAATTTTACAAAGGGGGAGATTGTTAGAGCACTACTTGGTCGAACTCGCAAGCGTTGTTATCTCAAGCTTGTTTGTCATGTTGAGTTGATCAAAACTATATACTTGATTTCTAGCCTACTTATAACTACGTCTCAGATTAGGATAGAAGTGTGTAGTTGAGCTTTAGACTTCACGACGTTCACCAATTGAAGAAGAAGATCTATTGAAGAGCTTGGAAGAAATTCATCAACAAAAGGTATGTGAAGACTGAAACTTATCTATCACTCAAAAGTATATTATATTCTACTAAAGAGACTAAGTCGTATAGCTATATAGACTTTTATATTAGACACATTAGATATTTCGAGCCGAGTTTATCTCGCTTACTTATTTCTCAAAATATGTGTTGGAAGCTTTTAGCTTTAGCTAAGTTCATCGTATACTTGACGAGTTTTGTTGGAGACAATTTATTTGTTGGAAACTTAATATTAAGTCAAAGATGATCATGTGAAAATTACCTTGAACATCTTACATGATTTGTGTGAGACAGTCATTTGATGTTAATCACTTGAAAATTGCTTAAAGATAGTGGTATGTGTAAGATTACCATTGTTGTCTTCTAAGAATGTTTCAATGATTAAATGAGAGTTTATAACGACTATCAATACCTGGATATATCACAGTATGTATACTTCGTATGTGCACTGTGGAAGTCTAGTTCAGGTCCGGAACTATTGTTTGTGAACCTTGTTTGCGAACTGGTTTACCTGTGAAAAGGTCTGGAACTATTATTTGCATACCCTGTTTGCGGACGGCTAGACAAAGGCCAAGTCCGGAACTATTGTTCCTGTACCATGTTTGCGAACGGCTGGACAAAGCCAAAGTCCGATACTATTTTTCGCGTACTCAGTTCGCGAACATAGTGGTTAAGTTCTAAAATGAGTAAAGTGTGATTTTCATACTCATGAACTCAGGTTCATTTGCGAACTCAGTTTGCGAACTAACGTCCCTGGAACTTTAATGATTAAGGTATGTGAACTAGTTTTACAAACCGTGGCATTATGTTCATGAATTGGTTCTTGTATAAGTACTTTGTACAATTACAAACCAAACCAATTTTGTTTCAAATGGTTTATGTATATTTCGATGAGATGATTAACATTTGAATAACTCTCTTGAAACACATTTAGATTCATTTGATCAAGAAGTGTTAGATGAATATGGCCAAGTTATAAGTGTTAATATGGCTAACTTCGGTTAGCTATTATTGAGCCAACAAGGTACATATGTTTGGGTGCGGTTCATCCATATCTAAATATAGGTATATTTCATTTGTGTGTATCAAGCTAATACCATCTAACAGTGAAGATTGATTGCTTAGTTTCTAAGCAGACTTAGCTTGAATCTTAAATAAGGAGTTCATCTAATGGTGAATATCAATTGGTTTGTTACTAAGTGTAGATGGTGGATTTTCGACAAGGGGTAAAATCGTAAACTCGTAGTTATACGAAGCTCTGATCCAGCAATCATTCGTGAGTATCGAGACAAGGGTCTCTCATCAAATTCTCAACGGAGAGTACTTTCTCTTAGAGTACATGTAGATATGTAGTCTCACGACTGGACAACGACATATCTCATGAATACTAAATACTTTCAGTGATTATTTCTATATAGTATCACGAGATGGACGGCTCCTAGACAGCTTGCTCTGCTAATATAGAGCGATAACGTCTTCAGAAACAAACAACGAGTTTACCCTGACTATATAAAGGATATGACTTACCGACAAGCTCATATCGGGATAATTAATGCTCCTAGACAGCTTGCTCTGCTAGTATAAAGCCACAAAGTTAATTATTCCTAATTAAAATTGCTCCTATTCCATGGTCGAATCCACGACTGGTCCCATGGAATGGCAATAACAATTGTTCTGATTCTATGATCGAATCCACGGCTTGATCTCATAGAATAGCAATAACTATATTATCTCATTACTCCGATTTCATGATCGAATCCACAACTGGTCTCATAAATGGTAATAGATAAATCTTAATTACTCTGATTCTATGGTCGAATCTACGATCCCATGGAATGGTAATGCTCACTTTATTATTCTGAATTCGTAGTCGAATCCTCAGCTGATCCTATGAATTAATAATAAACATCTTATTACTCAGTTTTGTGAATTATTCTCCACTGAATTCCACAATTAGTAATAAATAATCAACAACCGGGCGTCTGAACTACCTCTAAGTAAGCCCCGATTCAAATGGTGAAAGTGTATTCAACGACGATACACCAACAGTCACCGCACGAACGAGTATTTCAAAATACAACGAAACGATGAACCTATGCAAAATAGGGAAGAAAATAATAAATAATTAAAAATATTGACCAAGGTGCTGGGAACACGAACACACGACCTACCTACTGTGTCGTGTTCAGTTCCACGCCAGTTTTATATTTTTAATACATTTTTATTATTTTCCACGATTTGATGAAAATTCTCTCATCTGATCAAATCTCCTTCGTCTCGAGGAAGCTCCTCGGTTTCATGGTACTTCTATAAATCCATAACAAATAATATAAAATTAAGGAAAGGAGTGTGGGGAGTGACCATTGGCCAACCGGCCATGCCTTGGTCCCAGCCGGCTCCACACCCCACGGTTCCTTATTATTTATTATTATTATTATTTCTCTAATTTCATGAAAAAACTCCTTGATTTCATGGTATTTTTTGCACAAATCATCATATAATAATAAAATAAAATAATGAAAAATTATGGGACCGGGCCACTAGCCGGCCGGCCATGCCCTAGACGGTTCCACACGCCCTTTTGCTTTATTATTTTATTATTATTTATCCTATTTTTCCTTGAATTCATCAAATTCCTTGATTTTATGGTATTTCTCTCAAATTAGGAAAAATTCCTTCAAATCATCAAAAATATCTAAAAATATTAAAAAATTATGAAAAACTCGTGGGACTAGGCCATAGCCGGCCGGCCATGCCTCCATGGTCCCACACTCCCGTGTTTTTATTATTTTAATATTTTGCTTCCATGAACTCATGAAAACTCCTTCAATTCATGGAAACTCCCTAAATTCATCAAATTTCTCAAAATTCATGATTTTTTCATAAAATCATCAAAATATTATAAAATTAAGAAAAAGGCACCACGGGACCGTGGTCACGACCGGCCGACCATGCCTTGACCTCGGCGGTCCCACACCTCCTCATTCCTTATTTTATAATTATTTTTCATCATCTCATGGTGTTTTCCTCAGTTTCGTCGAAACCCTAATTTTGGCATATTTTCTCGAATGGATGCTCAATTGCATGCCATAAAATATCAAAATTCTCAGAACTGAGACGCGGACGCCTTGGGGACACAAGCACGCTATCTTGACCGACCAAGATTGGCTCTTTGGCTCACGGAAGCCGGTCCCATCAATTTTCACAGTTTTGACCTAATTTACACAATTGCTCGTATTAGGTCCAAAACTCTTACAAACACTTTGGATTTTCATGAAGTGATCGTCAGGTGGTCACGTGACAACACAGGGCTGGTTTTATGACTCCATGGTCGGTCCCTCGCCTCGTCATAATTTATTAGGGTTTCTCACCTAAGGCTCAGACGAGCATTTTTGAATAAATGATTAAGCCAGCATGTAATCATTCTTCCACCAACAAATCATCAACTCTTCAGGAGTTCTTCGTATTTGCTCACGTGAGCATATGGACACTACATGGTTGATCCACGGTCCCATGTAGTCGCTCCCTCCTTTGTCCCATGGTCAAACTGATGAACCATGAATTGATCATCAATTGATCAAATTAGGGTTTCTGAATCCAAGGATAATCATTCCAGATTCCAACCTTAATAATTTTACGACGGCCTCATGGTCATTAATTTTATTAATTATACTCGGTTCAACGTCCAGTATTCTAATTAATATTTTTGGTATGCTGCCAATAATCCATCAGATGAGCAACACATGCTCAGACGATCAAATATTCAACAATTCATCACATGAGCAACACTTGCTCAGATGATAAATATTTGCTCAAACCAAGTAATATTGGTTCAACAATCAATATTCAACGATCCATCGAATGAGCAATACTTGCTCATTTCATCGTAAGAATTATACCTCTGTCTCATGACATGTTCAATTCATGAGTTTCAGAACATCATGTTCGACACTTAGCAACTACATGGAATCATCGTCCCATCAAACCACGAAGTCATCAATTGACTAACAAACCACGAGACGTTAATCGTGTCACTTGGGGGGATATCACTTAGGGTTTTGGTCTGGCGGTCTACGGCACGTGTGTTCAAACACACGATGGAATGTGAGCAAGTCGTGCAATCAGTTGAAGGAATTCACGAGGTAGTGGGTGGAAAATAGACCAAGTCTCCACATGTTGAGCAACTGGTTTCAAATACGATCTCCACTTTCCCACTCCTTGATTCCATCAACTGTCACACTTCATGGGATCATGGTGTCTAAAATTCCAGCAATATAAATAAGTCTCTGAATCATGATTGAATCGTCAACAGTATCATCAATCTCACGTCTCATCGACAACACGAGATCATCAACTCATCAATTGAGCAACTACTCTCAATTGAGAAATTTCAATCATTCAGAGCTTATCATATTCAGAATTCACACACCCACAATCTTTGATTACCATTGATTCCACATATTTCCCAGCTTCCCTCCTACAGATCAACCCATCCTCTCTTATGACTGAATTTACTCTGGAAGGGTCATTGTCTTGATTTAGGCCGGAGCACTACAGATTGATCTCTCGAATCTAAAGCACCCCCTTAACAGCGGTGCATCTGTGTGAGGTTTAACATTTCGCTCGGTTCGAGGAGTCTCCTCCGTACGGTCGTCTCCTCAATTCCTTAAAAACCAGCAAATCGTTTTTCCCATCTACAGATTGGAAACCACAGTGGGAGATCATTCTCTCGGTTGCAATCTCACAATTTCACAAGATGGTTGATCTCAGGTCGAGTTCAGTTACGAATCCTAACAAAAACCGTGCTAGCACTAGCAACAACAACAATTAGAATATCCCGGAGACAATTCCGACCTCCAACACTGATGGTGATGACATTACTCCTCCTCACGCCAAAGGTCATCCACTGTCCGGACGACACCCTGAAGACTCAGACTGACATAGCTGCTACACAGAAGGAGCTGTGTAATTATCTCAAAACTCTTACTGACAAGATGTGAGATAAGACTCAAGAGAAGGGAAGGGAGAAGGAGAAATCCTTAGACGACGATCCTGAAGTAATTCCAATCCATACAGTAGAAGACGACGAAGTCCGCAAAACTGCTGCAGACAACTCATCAGCGAAGGGATCATCGAATTTCATCACTCACGATGATCTGGAGCACCTTTTGGAGAACCGTGGAAAAGACAAAACATCGCATGTCCATCGTCATCAACCTCCTTATCATGCCGCTACGCAGAGGATTCCGCTCCCCAAAGGTTAAGTTTCTCCAACCTTCACCTTATATGATGGAACTGGAAATGCTCGGGAACATGTCTCTCATTTTCTCGAAGCCCTGGGAGAACATGAACATAATCATGTCGTTCGTCTCAAGGAATTCTCAAAATCTCTGAAAGGCAGAGCATACACCTGGTATAACAACATCGCACCAGGGACTATCAATAATTGGGGATAAATGGTTAACGCATTCTACAGGAAATACTTATTCGTGTCAGAACAAGTCACCCTCTCTGACCTTGGAAGGATGTTTCAGAGGGTCAGTGAAAATCCCAATGATTATGTGAAAAGGTTCAGAGTCCAAGCCCTGGATTGTCATGACCCAAACGTCACTGAGCAACAATTAGTGGACTTGTGCATCAATGGCATGATCTCGGTCTACAGGGCCTTGCTTGAAAACCTTCAATTCCAGACTTTCTCAGAGCTTCACGAAGCTGCGAAGAGGTCGGCAACCACTGCACCCGCTCTTTTGGAAAGAGCAAAGTCTACAAATACTGAGGATTCAAAAGACACTCGAGGA